>NC_035445.2:113972372-114299782 GCF_002127325.2 Helianthus annuus | reverse complement strand
TGTTTACCGATTGAGCATGTCACCGTTGGTGCATTTTTTCGACCGTTGATGCATTTGACCGTTGAAATACTAACGGTTGTATGTCGTTTTAATTAAAACAACAAATAAATACTCTATAAATAATACATTTTCCATCTCATTTTTCACTCAATTCACATACTCTCACTAAACCTCAAAATTCTCATACATTATGGATAGACAAAACAAGGGTGATGACAAGAAAAAAGTTTCGGGTTCCGGTTCAAAGTCGAGAGGGCACGGCTCGCAAAGTAGACAAGGCGGATCGACTGGTTCAAATGTACCATTTCAATCACAACTCAGTTATTCCCCACACTCTCAACCTCCATATTTTTACGCCCAAACTACACAACCGGGTTTTTACAACACCCAACCCCAACCCAATTATCCACCACAATTTTTTTCACTGCCACAAGGTCCCACGATGGTGTACGCGAAGGTTCGCGACCGTCGTCATACTTGTGAATATTTGTGAAGTTTCCGGTTATGGTGTATGTATATATTTTTCATAAGTATTGTATTTAGTCTTTTAGTATGTATTCCCAACACTAATACGTACACATAATATGCACACATTATACACCAAATCAAGTGTTTAAAGTATATAATTTTTACCAAAAACTATATTAACATACACCTATTATTTCTACCCATTTATTTAGTAAAAATATATATACGCGAGTTTATAAAATACTTAGATGTTTAGGCTTAAACCTTTTCATCAAAACTTCCTTAATGACATTTAAGGTCACTAATCGTGTTTAACTCGGTTAATCACCCCGTTAATCTATATTTAATAGCGATTAGATTTTTAGAAAATTTTGTCATAGTTTCCCCTAAACTATGGCGTTTTCCCACGTTTTCAAAACGCGTTTTAACCAATTTTCAATTTCCAGACATCATCGACTTACTAATCTCATCAAAGTACACTTTTCAAGTGGCTAATTCTACAACTTTTCTTCATTATCTTATGAGCTTTCATACATTAATTTTCTACAAACAATTTCTAGACTTTTATGTGTTAAAAGTTAAGACTTTTTAAGTGTACTTTTTATAACCATTTGTTTTACTTGTTTTATTTAAAAATCACACTTGTTAGTTCATAAACATCAAGTTTAGACCATAAAGTCCTTAATTTTTCAAGTATTAAAACTTATATATATAAAGCTCATGAACATAATGGTGATGATCTTTCTTGATTTAAACCTCTAGTTGTTTAAATCATATTTTTAGGCCTAATATAACAAGATCATCACTAATGTAGATTACTACAATAAACATACAACATGATCATCATAAACCATAAGTTAAACAACCTACTTTACCAAAATCAACATGATCATACAACTTATTCAACACTAATACACATAATACTTCATATTTAGTAAGTTGTTAAGTTGTGTTTAGGGTTTTAAGTTAGATTTTTCTTGATTTTCAAGATGATCAATAAGTACTTTCATAATCTATACTTATAACAAGCTTAGAAAATGGTAAATGAGAGCTTACAACTTCGCACAAGATTAGAATGAAGATTAGGAAGAGATTAAGCTTCAAACAAAGCTCTAATGATGCTCCATGCCTTAATGATGCTCATAAGAAGGCTTGATTAGGGGGGAATATGGTGATTTTGAATTGAAAATGGTGGGATTAAGAGGGGTGTGTGAGCCGAGAATGAAGAGGCAAGGAAGAATGAGTTTTTGGTGATTTTTGTGAATGATAGATATGATGGAAGAATGTGATGATATGGTTATAAGGTCTAAAAAAAATCTTGTAAACCATACTTGTTTAAGATGTAGGTGATTGGAGTGGGCCCATGTTGACCGAACTAGGGGGGGTCATAGGTTTTTTTAAGGTTATAAAACGTAAGTTGTAAAGTTTATAAAATATTTAGGGGTTTAAAGGTTTAAGGAAGTTTTTCCACCGTTAGTGTTCCGGGAATATTTTTGACGCCAAAATGTGGCTTACTAGTTCACTAGAATGTTAGTTTAGGTGTTAGAGTGGTAAAAAT
Source organism: Helianthus annuus (assembly GCF_002127325.2). Lineage (NCBI taxonomy): Eukaryota > Viridiplantae > Streptophyta > Magnoliopsida > Asterales > Asteraceae > Helianthus > Helianthus annuus. Next base: position 114,297,756 of record NC_035445.2, on the reverse strand, counting down.
ACCACTTACTAGTTCGTCGGCGCGAAAATGGTGAAGTTGTGATCGTTGCGACGTAGTACCGGAAACTTATGTTTCGGATATCAGCTTATTTATGTTGTATTATATTAGTTACAACTCCTACGGACCCTAAAATGTTGGATTCTAGTATCGCGGACATTTTATTTTGGTTAGAATTTAGCGCGGAACGAACAAAGTGTAGTTATGTGCATTTACCGGAAAGTTAAGGTGTTTTGGTGTTTAGTGTCCCTAATTAGGGATTTTTATTTGTATTTCATCTATAGATTGCGTTCATGCCCTTTGTCGCTCGTTCAGACAGTTTTCGAAACTTGCTGGCATGAATAGTGTGTTTAGGTGAATAGTGTTTTCAGCATTTTGCCAACATATTAGGACATAGTTTGTAGTTTTCTCACGACGTGGTGATTGTATAAATATGGTTTAACATATTTACCCATGTCCTATGATTGCTAGACTTTTCACGACCTAATCATGCAATAATTAAATCGTAATGAGCGAAATTAGATGTTTAATCAAGCGTTTAAGTTGTACGGAATTGCCATTATTTTTGCCTGTTGTCACACCCATATGGTGCCCCAACCTCCCTAACTTAGTTATTTAGTAATTTCATTATTGCATTTTGTCTACATGACAGTGACATAGCAGCGCGTTTAGGTAACCACTTAACCAATTACACACCCTTCAAACAACAACAATAACAACAATCGTACCCAGTAAGTCCCACAAATAGCAAAACTACTGATGAGGTATGGGGAGGGTGGGATGTAGACAAACCTGACCTCTATCCATATGGATACAGAGGCTGTTTCCAAAAAGACCTCCGGCTCTGTCACACCCCGTTTTTCCACGTATTTCACCGGTGGGCCTGGTGGGGGATTACCGTGACGTAGTTGGCAACAATATAGTCAAACCACAATATTTAAATGCACAGCGGAAACATAAAGATAGATTATATTTCAACCATCGATTGTAATATCCAAGTATCACGAATAGTCGAAATAAATCCACAGGGGATCAAAATAAAATATAAATATTGTTCAACAGATATGGCACCCCAAGCTTGCGAGACTCTAACGATGCTTAAGGAGTGGCCAGCCTATTTCGTACAGAACCTGCATTTAATCTTTTGGGGAAAATACGTCAGTTTACACTGGTAAATACATTCAACCGACACTTTTGTAAAAATGTTTAAAAAATTGATTTGAATGCACAAGGCACAAACTCTTTATAACTTGGGATAATTTATCAATTAAATCTTGTAAAAGAATTACATGTTCACTATGCGTTCGGTCGCCCGGGTCGTGCCGGGTTTAAGGTTAATAGACACGCCACAAAGCATAAAGCCGTGGCGGGAAAACCAACGGTTATACCTTTATAATTATAGACACCTTGTCGGGTGTACGCATACACCCGCGTGTCGAGGTCGTGGCCATTTCGTAAAATGATGCCAAGGATATCCGGGACATGTTCATTAAGCTCCCAAAGGCGTAACGCCAACAAGACCAATTTTTAAACGGGTCACATTGATAATACCCAACTACTAATGAGTTGGGGTCAATTGCCCGACCAAGCGGTATTTTAAATACCGTAACCCAAGCCCGTATAACAGAAAATAAGCTAAAAGTATTTACCTGAGCAAGTAATAACCTCAATCAAATAAATGCAAGTATCTTTTACTGGTCTCCTACTCTGGAACGAAGGTTTAAACAACCTATTAGAATCCTAACGGGTCTTTAATCTAGCCTTAGCTTAGACCGGTTAGTTTCAAAGGATAATTACGGTTTAATCGCGTTTGAAAGGCGAAAACCGGGAATGGAATGTGGTTTGGACCCAACAAGTTTGAAGACTTGTTTTATATGGGTATAATGACCATACTCTGAATTTTGAAGTGAAAACGATAAGGTTTGACCCGTTTCGGCTAGTTTGTGTAAACTAGTTACATAAACCTAACCGTGCGCGCAAAAGGCGTAACGGGTAACCGTAGGAGTCCTACACAGGTTTCCTAAGTTAATATGCTCTAAAGAGGTTGTGGTATCAGTAGGATACCTTCCATAATGCCCGTAACGAGTTTAAATCCAATAAATGCCCCGTAGGGGTATTTTGGTCATTTTAAAGATTATAAAAGAGGTTTTCGAGTTCTACAGGAAATCTGAGTTTTCCGAATAGTTTATGAAGTCCAAAATACTTTATTTATTATTTAAAATCAGTAGCAACTGAAATCGGGTCAAAAGACCATGTAGAACAAGTTATGTCCGAAAAGGGTATATTCGGTATTTACCGAACCGATGCCATAACCGCAGGTTATGAGCAGGTTAAAAAATTATTAAAAACCTTTAAAAATCCCAAAATATTATTTTACATCAGTGTGTAAAAGGTTTGGTGTCGAAATTTGAGTTTAGATAGGCTTTATGCTAATTGCGCCGTTTAATTACTAAAGTTTCCGTAATTGCGCTATTTAGCATAACTCCTATTCTAGACCTCGGATTGACGTGAAATTTTAGGGACATGCTTAGAATTCAGTAACTAAGGCTATTGTCCTTTCACATATCCAAAATTCTCGTTTTAAAGTAAAAAGGGCGTTGTGGTCAACTTTTAGGCGTTTAACGGAAATGTGCAAAAGACTCGGACAAACAATGAACCGGTCACAGAGGATTATACCATCATGTAACCTGGTCCTAAGAGAGTCCTAAGGCATATCTAAAACATACCATAACGGGTCAGAACTGAAGTCAAAGCAAAAGTCAAAGTTTTGCGACTTTCGGTTCCGAACCGGGTCAAAATAGTAAATGGTCTGATCAAACAAGTTTAGACTAGTTAATATACTTATTATCATGTTATATGAGTGTTAAAACAGGTTACACACGATCTACATTACTGATTATGCATAAAATCGCAATTTAGCATTCTGTTGACTTTTTCTAAGTAAGTTTGACTCGACATTCGGACTAGTTAGAGTGGGAATCAGAGGGTGCCCTTTTAAGGGTTTAAAGCCCACATAATTACCAACATATAACTACCTTTGATTCGGCTAATCACTGGACCATTTGTGATTAACCGTTAAGTCAACCGTTAATTACGACGGTTTGACTTTTAAGTTATAACTAAGCAAGAACTCAACTAAGAAAGGTTAAGGGTGCTTACCAAAGTCCTATGCACGACTAGGGATGGCTTGGTTCTGCTTTGGAGCTCCAGAAGTCTTCACAAATGCAGATTGAAGGTGTGAAGACAATGTTGCACATGAAGGCCTTTATATAGTGTTCATAAGGCACTAGATTGTTGACAACCAAGTCTACCCCTGATCATCGATCATCAACAAGTGTCCCTAAGGGCCCTAAAGCATGTAGGGGGCGCCCATGCTGCAGCATTAATGGATCTAAGTCGGTTAGAGTGGAAAAGGCAAGCATGGAGCAAAAAAAAAAAAAAACGATCAGACATGCCCTCGCGTGACGCGAAGGACCCCCCTTGGGCCTCGCGTCGCGCGACCCCCTTCTGCACCAAATCTTAATTTTCTGATTTTTGCGATTTGATCCTTGGCTCTTCAAACTCTGATTGGCCATCATTTTCTTGCACATTGAGCCCTCAAAATTGACGTTTAGGGGCTTCAAGACCTATACCCATTTCGTTAAGTCCCCGGTTAGCTTTATTGTTACCCGAAAAGTCCTAACTTTCAACGTTGACGCTTTAATCCCTCGCATACGAATTTGATCACAACTTGTTCATACGATAACGAAACTTTATGAAATTTTTGTCAAGTATACTAGTGAGCATAATTAACCGTTACAAAGCTTTGGGTTTGTCAAAAGGTCACTCAGAGGTATAACTTAAACATGTTGACACATTTGGCCCCTGTAGTTTGTAATTTCTCACTTTCTTCCACATTTCGATCTGTATGATCCATGATTCACTCGTTTGAAGGTACGGGCATCATTTAGGGTTAATGTACGATATATTTATCCCTCGTTGACATTTTGAACGCTCGAGTTCACACTTTCAATGTTTGTCAACTTTGGTCCTTTAATTAGTATTCATTACCATGTGTAAACCTACGACACGTGTCAATACATCATTGGACGCAAAATTCCGAGGTGTTACAGGCTCGAAACCAAACATCAAGCAAACAAAGCGAACTACATATATATCAATAGGAATTCGCCAATCACAAAATAAGTGGTAATAGACTAACATAGTAGAATAGACACAACTATAGCCCCTAAAGCAACATACACACACACACATCAGGGGCGTAGGTTAGTAGGTGCTCGGGGGTGCACCCGCCCCCTCCGATGTTTCGGTTATAAATGTATAATTTCCGAGTTTTCGTCCGAAAATTTTAAAATTATATAGGATCGCCCCTCCAATTATTTTGCCTAAATATTTATACAATATATAAATCAAAGTAAAGTTTGTTACCACTTTAAATCTTAAAGGTCTTCGGGCTGAGTTGTAATTCTTCGTTCAGGTTTCCTTTATCTTGTACCATTATATATATATATATTCCTTTATCTTTTGTTTGTTAAACAATATTTTTTTTATATGTAAGAAAGGGTCCTTTGAACGAATGAAATTTTTTTAGTTTTATTTGGAACTATTATTATTTGACCCGACCAGAATTGAATAGCCAGCCCAACCCAAAACATAGTGATAGGAAAAAAAATTTGGGTCCCATGACTTTACGCCCCCTCGAAACTTTTGGTCAAGCTCCGCCACTGCACACATAGGATGATAAACACATGTAAAATCCACTTGAAAAGTAGGAAATATTAACCCCTAAACCAAAAAGCTCAGACACCTCATTACTCTCTCCTAAAAAACTTTAGCCTTAATCCTACGTCTCCACAAACTCTTATCCTGGACCATGTCCTCAGAAATGTGCAACTCTAGCAAATCTTGCCTAATCTGCTCATCCCAACTCAATTCGGGCCTTCCTCTACTCCAACTACCCTTTACACAAAGGGCGTCCACTACTCTAACTGGGGCCGTCACCGGCCTCCTCTTCATGTGTCCAAACCATCTCAATCTCCCCTCCTGAATCTTACTCGATATACTAGCCACCCCAAGCCTTTCCCTAAAAACCTCATTTCTTATACGTTGTAGCATTGTGTGCCCACACATCCACCGTAACATCCTCATTTCTACCACCTCCATCTTGTGCGTTTGCGTCTTTTTAATACCCCAACAATCTGTTCCATATAACATAGCATGTCTAACTGCAACCCTATAAAAGTTTTCCTTTAGTTTAGTTGGGACCCTCCTGTCACACAATACTCGAGCGGTTGCTCTCCACCTACACCAGCCAGCTTGGATACGATGGGTAATGTCACTATCTATCTCCCCATCATTTTGTACAAACAATCCTAAATATTTAAACCTGGTAACATGTGGCATCGCTTGACCATCAATGGTGATATGAGTAATGTCCCACTAAAATCACAGTGAAGGTACTCAGTCTTTGTGCGACTAATTCTTAAACATCTGCCCTTTAAAGCAGCTCGCCACTCTTCAAACCTCTCATTCAGGCGCTGTTTAGTCTTCGTAACCAACACATTATCATCTGCAAAAAGCATGCATCACGGAATTAGCTCCGATTTTGACAACTCATCCAGAACAACTGCAGAGAGAAACGGACTCAACGTCAACCCTTGGTGAAGTCCTATCTCCACCAGAAAAAAATCAATATCCCCTACTGGCACACGCACACGAACATAGTCACACCATACAAATAAAAATAAGTAAAATAATACTTGAAATAAAACAAAACATACAACTGAATTATTCGATTCTTGTTTCACAAGATAGTAGTGTGGGTGCATCAGCTTCACCGGCGACTTGGGTTGCCGGTCACCATACCGACCCACACTCATTCGCTCTAAATTCAAGTCTTTGTCTTGCCCAGAAAGAAAGAAAGAAAATATCACTCATTCCCGCTATATAAACCTCATCAATATACACCCAAACCAACAAATTATACAGGTAGAAATGCATATCTATAACGCCTGGCTTCCTCCTCCGGTCGCTGACGCCACCAAGGAAGAGAAACAATCGTTCGCCGGAGTTGTATCTTCCGTTAAAGAATCGTATGTTGAGGATGATCCGGAGTCTGTGTACTCTACACTCGAATGGATTTCAGTTATTGACTTGTGAGTAGTTAGTTCTAATTGTTTTTTATAGTCTTAATTTGGTGTCATAAACAAGCTGTTTATGTGCATTTTTGTGTGAGTAAGTACGATCATCGCATGTTTGTACTTCATTTTATTTTACTGGAACTTTTGATTTTTTACTTGTTTGTTTGTGGAAATTGATTATTGGTTCCTTGAAATTTTGCTATGTTTTTTGAAGTTATGTAAAAGGTTCAAATTTCGAGAAAAGTTGTTCTTTATCAAACAGTTTTACTACATCATGGCATATATACCAAGGGTATACGCCCGTATATCAGGGGTATTCAACAACTGTATGCGCGTGTGTACTAGGGTAATTAAGAACTGTATGTACTCTGGCAGTGGCGGAACCAGAAGAAATATTCAGGGGTATCCCAATTTTTTTACCGTGTGTTTATATAATTTATAGAATGGAGAATTTTTTTTACCTATATTACGGGGCAGGACCAATCTTGAAAATCAAGTGCCCTGGTCGAGCCAAAAAAAGACACTTAGGCCTTAAAGAATTAAATTTTATAAACTAGTTTTTTTAATGTTATTAGTATTTAGGTTAATGAATCCATATTGAGCATTTCACATTTGAGCTATGTTTTATGAATCAATATTGACAATAAGTTTTTAGGTTTTAGACCGGGCTAGATTTATTTTTAATTTTTACGTAAGGGGCCGATCGATTACGCAAAGAATGAAGACTGTGCGTTGGAGCAAGAAGATTGTAAACCGAATTTCGCTACAAGGCATACTAATTGTTGAATATAATGGAACTGCTTCTCAATATTTATATACAACACAAATCCCTTAATAGTCCATCCCCACCCCACCTATCAGGTTATATTAAATTGTTTCTTTAAAGAAAGAATTAAAATGTATTTTTTGGAATTGAAAGGTAAATTAAATTAACTTTTGACTTTCAAACTTATCTTCCCAAGATGTACTCCTCAAGAAAACCTTTCTTTCTTGTATCAAAACCTGCAACTTTTTTTATTTCACTTCAACGCTAACAAAGAAAGTTTACCAACTTCATCTTTCTTCTTTGTTTTCCTTCCATGGTTATTTGGGCCAATATAATCAGTATTTTTTGGGCTTAATTTCAGTTTGTAAAATTTTTTTGAGGGGTGTCCTAGTTGTTGTTGAGGGGTGTACTTAGTATAAAAATCGAAAAAAAAAAAAAATTTACACTACCGGATAAAAGTTGAGCCGTAGCCCGGGCTACGCCTCGGACTACACTAGGTCCGCCCCTGTACTCTGGTATAGCCTCCTGTGTACCAGGGGTATTTAAGAACTGTATACACGTCTGCCTTAAGCTCGTAATCTCGTATACCAGGGGTATTAAATAACTATATGCGCCTGTACTAGGGCTTTACTCTTGTATACGAGGGGTATACGCCCGTATATCAACGGTATTCAAAAACTGTATGCGCATATACCAGGGCTATACACCCTTATGCCAGGGGTATATGTCGGTATACCAGGGGGTATTCGAGAAATACACCCGTATGCCAGGTTGGGTTTTAAAAAGCGCGCCTAGACACAAGGCGCAAGCCTTGGCGCCTTAGGTAGCCGCCCCCAAAAAGCACATATTTTAGAGGTTTTTCAGGCTTGAGGAGCGCGCCTCAGGTACATAGGGTATTTTTATGCTGTTTTTAAGCATCAAACTGATGTACAATAGGTTTTTTAGCTTGTAATTATGGGTAAAATCATAGATAAACCTTATTTATAGCTATAATTTGGATAAAAGATGCTAAAAACCTATCGGATATATATAAAAAAGTATACAATCACTTTGCGCCTCGGGTACGAAAAGCCCCCCGCTTTTGCGCTTCGGTTTTAGACCTCCTTGCTTTTGTGCGCCTCTCACTTTTTAAAACCAAGATACCAGGGGTATATGAGGGGGTATTCAGGGACTATGGCTGCAAGTAAAATACAACAACTTATACAATGATCAATCATGCAGGTTCATAAAGGCGAAAAGTGACGTATCACTAGAAGACGTTACCGACCTTGTGGAATTCGGGCTGCAAGTGTTTACTGCATCACAAGACAAGCTTTATGCACAGGTCCTTACAGTTTTGTGTCAACATAAATATGTATGTTCCACTATATTATACTGAATTTGGGATCCCCTTGTATATGGTTAGGTGAGATGGGGAAATGTTCTTGTGAACTTGCTGAAGAATTTTCGCAAAAAGTTGACTTTGAAAGTTGACTGGCGCCCTTTCTATGACACTTTGGTTCAAACACACTTCACAAGGTAACTACTGTGATGCATCTTATGATTTAAACGCACTTTAATTGTATGAATCAAAATGTAACAAATCTATCGGTTGTTGATGTGGATAAATTGTTTTATATAGATTATTTTTGTCATGTAATTGTACAGAAATACAGGACCAGAGGGATGGAGGATACGGCAAAGACATTTTGAAACCGTCACCTCACTCGTTCGTTCCTGTAGAAGATTTTTCCCGCCAGGTTCTGCCCATGAGATATGGTCTGAGTTTAGGTAAGATTCTGAATCTTATAAATGCTAACTTAAAATAATCTAAATAACACTATATTTGTTAGTGTTGGAAAAATCGGGATTAATCGGCGATTAATTGCTAGTCAGTCGGCCACTGATTAATTTTTAGGTAATCGACGAATAAATCGCTAGTCGGACGGAAACCAGCTCTAGTCGACCAGAAATAGGTGATTCCGGTCAGATTCCAGCCGAAACTTGTAAATTCCGCTGATCAATCTTGTATACTAAAAATGGGTAGAGAAGGGGTTAAAATCCGTCTACTTAAAAATTAAATATAAAAATGTGTATATATGTGTATAAAACTAAAAATCACATATAAAATTCCCAATCCGATTAATCACGATTCACGACAATTAACAAATAAACGTAGGAGTTGTTGTATTATTGTATATCAATTGTTAAGATATGTCATCTATGTATAGTTCTACTATTTACACTTTGTATCCTTGTATTTCTAAATGTATATAATATCTGTCTAATAAAGACTAATCCCGATTAATTGCTAGTCGGTACCCCACCGACTGACTAGCGCCTAGCAATTCTTACAACCATGATATTTGTTAAACAATTTTGAATTTAAATGATTTAAATGAAATTGAGTTTCAGATCTCTACTTGAAAATCCATGGCATAACTCGGCTTTTGAAGGTTCCGGTTTTGTGAGACTCTTCCTTCCTGCAAATGCCGATAACCAGGACTTCTATTCACGGTAATTTATACTTTTATATATGTTTATGCTATTATTCTATTATTTTCTTTATTAATTATTGAAGCAAGTGAATCACCTTTTTTTGTTATGAAAGTGAGTGGATCGACGCGTGTATTTTTCAATGGGATTCTATACCAAATTGCCAGTTCTGGAACAGCCAATGGGCAGCTGTTATGGCCCGGGTTATTAAGAGTTACAAATTCATGAACTGGGAGGATCTTTTACCTGAAATATTCAGTCGATTTCTAAACATGTTTGAGGTACTTTCAACAAATATGGTTTGGCATTTTCCGTTTACTATTATTATTATATACTATAAAATATGCTATTTTGTCACAGCAACCAACTTTGGCATTAACCAACTTTAGCCCCTCAACTTTTATAATAAACAATTTTAGCCCCTCAACTTCAATAATGACATGATTAGCCCCTTAACTACATCAAACAACTTTGGCTCCTCAAGTTTAACAATAAACAACTTTAGCCCCTCAGCTTTAATAAGACATGTTTAGCCCCTCGACTTTAATAAGACATGTTTAGCCCCTTAACTAAAACAACTTTAGCCCCTCAACTTTAATAATGACATGTTTAGCCCCTCAACTATAATAATGACATGTTTAGCCCCTTAACTAAAACATCATACAACTTTAACTCTCGCGGTTTGCTTATTTTTATCTATGTTTCGAACCCGCTGCGGAACACGGGTGGGAACCCACTAGTTAAATGAAAGATAGTGACGATATAATGGTACTTGTGCAGGTGCCTGTGGCCAACGGGGGTGGAGCGTACCCTTTTTCTATTGATGTCCCGGGAAGTACAAGATCTTTGTTTCCATCACAAACTCCAGCTAAAGCCGTTGCAAAATCGATTGTAAGATCAATACGCAAGTAATAGAAATGTGTTTTTTTTTAATTCATATTTGGTTCTTAAACATATTCATTTCTCTATTACGTGTAGGTTTACTTGTTAAAGCCCGGTAGCTTGGCTCAACAACACTTTGACAAATTAGTCAACCTCTTAGAACAGTTTGTTTTCTAGATTTCGTATTTTCGTATTTTCCATTAATTGTGTGATTATAGTTTATAGATTTTAATGTTTGTATTTTATTGCAGATATTACCATCCTTCAAATGGTGGTCGTTGGACATACTCGCTAGAGCGATTTTTGTTTCACTTGGTTTATACATTTAGAAAACGTTTGCAACGAGAGAAAGAGTAAGAATTTTCGTCCGCCTTTTGCCATTATTTTTTTCTTTTTCTTATGTAATAATTCGTTTATTCAGGAACCCGGATAGCAATGGACCGATCGAATTCTGTTTACGACAACAAGAAAGGGAATCTTTTGTGAGGACTGTCTTGAAGTTAATCGATCGTGGTCAGTACAGCAAATATGAAAACCTTTCTGAAACAGTTGCAGCAGCAACTTCAATTTTGTCTTATGTGGAGCCCTCGTTGGTTCTCCCCTTTTTGGTGGCTCGTTTCCATATGGCGTCAGAAACGGTTAGTGAAATTACAAGTTTTCATATGTAGACGTGGCATAAATGCGCAGGTTTGGGTGACAGGTCTAAATGGGTCGCCCGTTTGACCTCTTTTGATTTTTATCTAAGTTTCTAATGTTTGGTTGTTTACGCATGTGACCCATTTGAGATAAAACAACCCTAATTAACTATAGAATAAATTACACGGATGGTCCTTGTGGTTTACCCAAATTTTGGATTTGGTCCCGAGCTTTCCAAAAGCACACAGATGGTCCTCATGGTTTACACTTTGTAACGGATTTAGTCCCTAACTTGGACATGCTAAAACCTTTAGATTTGTTGGCTAGGGACTAAATGCGTTACAAAGTGCAAACCACAGGGACCATCCATGTACTTTTGAAAAGCTAGGGACCAAATCCAAAATTTTGGTAAACCACAGGGACAATCCGTTTACTTTACTCTTAACTATAAATGTAAAACATGTTGTAATTGCCAGCACTAACCTTAGGTGTTTCTGTATTTGTTGGTTGTGTGATAGATATTTTACTCACTCTTGTTTGTTTTATCTGGTTAGATGACAGCAACACATCAACTGAAGACAGCTGTAACATCAGTAGCGTTTTGCGGGCGATCATTATTTTTTAAGTCATTATCTGCTTCATCAATGGAAACCGATGATGTTAATGAAGGGGATATGTTTCGTGATCTTTTGATGATATCTTTGAGCAATGCATTGCTTGGGATAGATGCTAATGATCCACCCAAAACCATAGCAACTATGCAACTCATCGTCTCCATATTTTCCAACGTAAGTACAAGTATTAATGCAGGCCGGTTATTGTACAAAATGCCTTAACGTACGAAGCTTACGAGATTCAGTATCAAAATGCGAAAAAAACTTTATAACATGCGAGTTTGGTTTTTTGAACCAACATGCGATTTTTTTATTAACATGCGAAATTGTTTTTTTTTATAAACATGCGAGTTTGGTTTTTTGAACCAACATGCGATTTTTTTATTAACATGCAAAATTGTTTTTTTTAATAAACATGCGATTTGTTTTTTTTTTCTTTTGAACATGCGATCTTCAAATTTTTACAACATGCGACCTTTGTTATAACATGCGAATTTGTCATTGCGTACGCTTCGTACGTCAAGGCAAAATGTACGATACACTTTCTCTCTCTCTCTCTCTATATATATATATATAGGGTGGGGTTCTAGAGTGAACACTAGTGTATTTGCGAACCGAGTGAACAAATCCTGGTCATTGATTTACACGTGTGTATGGCTAGAATTTCAACATCAAATCCTTGCCATTGATTTACACACGTGTATGGCCAGGATTAGTTCGTTCAGTTCGCAAATACACTAGTGTTCACTCTTGAACCTAATCCTATATATAAATATATATAGGTACATGCATATATATATATATATATCATTTAACTGAAATGCCAATTTCAGATGACGACGTTGGATGATGATGGCGATAATTTGTCGTTCATGCCTGCCGAGCGGCTCTCAGATTGGCTCGATGAGTTCCTATGCCGCCTTTTTTCTTTGTTACAACACTTGGAATCAAGTAGTGTTTTGTGAGTACCCTATTTTAGCTTCATTGCATGTTTACCCCCTCTAGTTTGAAACTTTGACTTTTTGCTCCAAGTTTACTTTTTGGTAAGGGTGCTAAACGGATCGTGTTCGCGGGTTGGTGGGTTCGACCCGAACCCGAAACCGAAAATCATGTCATACATACGAACCTGAACATGACCCGAAGATTCGCGGGTTGACCCGTACACAACCCTTTCAATCCGAATATTTAATTTTTTATTTTTTTTTTCCACAAATTAGTATATTAAAATTTTAAAAATTACTAAAAAACATGAATGTATATAATACAATTATATTTAAATTATTCCACAAATTAGTATATTAAAATTAAAAATTTTACTAAAAAACATAAATGTATATAATACAATCACATTTAAATTATAATGTATACATGTGTGGACGCTCGGGGCGCAAAAGTGAAAGTGCACTAATTTTAACGTTATTTTACTAATTTCGTGAAAATAATGTTAAAAGAGGGGGATGGTTAATCATGCATCATGTGGTGGCATTGATAGCCGAAAGACGAGGGAAGACATGCACTAATTGGCCTTTGTCTAAACTGCCGAGTGTTATGTGCCTTATGTCCAATTCCTGATACAAAACTACCATCTAGCCGGGGGTCTCACTGGAAGCAGCCTCTCTATTCCTACGGGATAGAGGTAAGGCTGTCTACATCTTACCCTCCTGAGACCCTACCTTAGCTTTGCTATTGGTGGGATTTACTGAGTATGATGATGATGACATGTAAATTATAAATCTATGTCAATTTCTCTCTTTAGGTTATAATTATGGCATAAAATACACACTTAATTTAATTTATGACATAAAACATATTGTAAAAAAATATCATATAAGATAAATGGGTTAAACGGTAAGATGTCTACATCTTACCCTCCTCAGACCCTACCTTTGCTTTGCTATTGGTGGGATTTACTGAGTATGATGATGATGATGATGATGTTAAACGGGTAAACCTGCCAACCCGACCCGTTTAGCTAAATGGGTTCACGGGGTTCAACCTGAAATTGACCCAAACCCGTTTAAACTAAAAGCCAAACCCGTGAATTTCGTGTTAGGTTTGTGTCGTGTTTCTGGGTTGTGTCAAATATTCACACCCTATCTTTTGGTAATTCATTAAAGAACATGACAATGTGCTGCAGAAATGAAGATGCTCGCTCACCTGCAACATCCGGGACATTCCTCATTGAGAATAGCCCTAAGTATTACGGCATGTTGGAAATATTATTCGGAAGACTTTCAAGATCCCTGTACAACCAAGTATAATCTTTGCTTATCAGAACTAGGATTACTTTTGTTCCGTTATTTCAATCTATTCATCCAAGTGGCAATAAGTTCTTTCGTTTATACTTAATAGGCTATTAAAAAAGTTTCCAAGTTTGTGAAAACAAATATTCTACCCGGAGCTATTGCAGAAGTCGGACTGCTATGTTGTGCTTGCGTTCACTCAAATCCAGAATCGGCTGTTAGTCAACTTGTTGAACCGCTTTTATCTTCTGTTATATCAGCTTTGAAAGGAAGTCCGCTCACGGGTTTTGGGGGAAGTGGAAATTTCACCAGCAAATCTTTGAATAAGGTTTTTCTTTTGTGATTCTTTCAATAATTTGTCGCATAGTTTGTCAATAGCGACAAGCTACCAATATGCTACGTAGCGACGACGACAAAATAGCGCCTGCTATTTCGTGTTTAGCGATAAGTAGACAAACAAAAAAATACATGTTATCAAGCAGTGGAGATGAGGTAAATACAGAAAAATACAGAATAATACATGTTATAAGACCAAGCCTGAGGTATCGAGCAGTGGGGATGAGAAAAAAAATAAAAAATAAATAAAAATGTCGCTATTTAATGCTATATGCTATGTAGCGACATGTGACCTATACGCTACGTAGCGTGCTATAGCCGCTATTGACAACTATGATTTGTCGTGTGTTTGGCATTCATCTTAGCTTAGTATTAATATCTATATTAAATATCTTTAGGCAAGATCCACACTTTCTCCGGCCCTAGAAACATCGGTTGATTACCAGTTGAAGGTGTTGTCAGGTGCAGTCACTTACGGTGGTCATTCACTTCTTCGTTACAAGGATCAATTCAAGGAGGCCATACATTCTGCCTTTGAATCTCCATCTTGGAAGGTTTTAAATTATTATTTGAATTTACGGTTCTTGGGATTAAAGATTTTCATTTTTTTACGAAGTTGGTTATTTGACAGGTTAACCAAGCTGGTGATAAACTTCTGCGGTCTCTACTTGGAAGTCTTGTTCTCTATTATCCAGTTGATCAGTACAAGTAAGTTTCTTGTGGGGGTTTTGCTATTGACAAATGTAATGTTATATAATTAGTTTTAAAAAGTTATGTTTTGAAAAAAAAACGTATACATTACGTGGCATATGCATTGCATGGTTGAATAAATCTGTGTATTATACTAATAGAATAAAATATAATGTAATTTCTTAACATATACAATTGTAAAGATATGTATTTAAAAAATTGACGTGACACTTATAAATTTTGCTAATTTAATTTTTAAAACGTTATTTCTTTCAACTTTGATAAGAATCGATATATGATAATTGTGATAGATTGAATTGAAATACAAATTGAAGATAAACAATCACCGAAGTGATCCCGGGCTAAGCCCTTCTCCACAAGGGTGCCTCTCCACAATGGAGCCCTAACCGAATAACAAACTCTCCTCCTTCACTAATAACTATTCCCTACTTATTTATAAGAGAGAAAGTTACAAATACCCCCTCCCTAATACTAGAAATAGCAAAGTAAACATATGATTCTTAACAAACTGGGGTATTAACTTTGATTTCTTAATACCACCTAACTTTTTTTATTATTTAACATATTGTATTTTTAACATTCTTACTATCCAGCCACATTAAATATTTGAATTTTTTTAGAGATCACTCATAAGTCATAAAAACAATTATAATCATTATTCTTCGTTTTTTTGACATTTTAGCTAACATAATTTTGAATTTGGTGAAGCTTTTAAGTAAAAAATATATGTTTATTTTTAAATGTTAATTACTAATTTCATATTAAATTCATTTGGTTAATGATATTTAACTATCTTTAAGTAAAAAAATAAGTATCTATAATTAAGTAGGAGAGAGAGGCCGGAAAACAAAAAAGTAGATGGCTCCAATGAATGACACGTGTCCCTCATTGTTCTCTTTTCCTACATAGTATAGATATAGATAGTGAATCAATTTCTATTCGATGCGATTGTGTCAATAACAAGGATTTGAATTAATTTGTATTTGTTTTGACTTCACAGGTCTGTTTCACACCATTCGTCATTGACCCCACTGGAGGAATGGATTAGTAATAAAGATTTTTCAAACGATGAAGTGCGTACGGGACCCACATGGCATATCCCTAACGATGAAGAAATTCAATTTGCTAATGAACTCTTAAACCTGCATCTGGAATCGGCTTTAGACGAGCTTCTGAAAATATGTCAAGATAATATTCACTCTGATCCAGGTAAATTTAAAAAAAAAAAGTTATAATAACTTGTATCGAAAAATTCAAACTTTTTGGATTCCCATTTGTTACGTTGCACAGGAAATGAAAAGGATCACTTGAAAGTTACTCTTTTACGCATAGACTCTTCACTACAAGGTGTTTTGTCATGTCTGCCTGATTTTATACCGTCTTTTAAAAATGGGAAAGTTGAAAAACCACCATTTTTAATTGCGGGAGCAACGGGGTCAACCGTTGGTAGAACTGGATTGCGTGAAAAAGCTGCCAATGTCATCCATATAGCCTCAAAGTAAATAATTATTTCCTCCATTTATCATTTATAGTGTTTATTTTTATTATTTTTCCCCCTCTCGTAACTATATGTTCGCACGGATTATAGATACTTGCTTGAGAAAAAGTCGGATGACAGCATACTCTTGTTACTACTCATTCGCATTATGGAGGCTTTGGGGAACTATGGTAATGTACACCACAACAATATAGTTTTTAGTAGAAGTGATACTTTTGACTCATTTACTTATGAATGGTTTGATTCGGGTTGTGTTGTATCTCCAACGGTCAAACGGATAAGAGTTGAAAGAAAAGTTAAAAAAATGGAGAAACGGTTAAAACAGGTCTAAAGTCACCCAAAGTGTTTTCAATATTTAGTTTTATCATTGAAATATTATAGTTTCTCTGCTCATATTTGACATATTAGTTATTAAGCGTTTTTTGTCGAGTCAACCCAACCATGGTTTTAAAAGTCCCGCCTAGCCTCTGATTAATCACTAGTCGGAGGTTCACCGAGTAATTTTCATCTAATTGGACAATTAATCTCTAGACGGTCAACAGTGGTCAAATCTGGTCTTAATCGGCCAAAAAAATCGGTGACAGTCTAGCGATTCTGGCCAAAACCTGTAAATTTCGGCCAGATTCCACCCAAAACCTGTAAATTCCGGCAATTAATCCTATCTACTTGAAAACATGCGTCGAAGAAGGTGTTAAACCATGTCTACTTAAAAATTACATATAAAAATGTGTGTATATACATATAAAACTGAAAATTACATATAAAATCCCAATCCGATTAATCGCTAGTCAGTACCCCACTGGCTGACTAGCGCCTAGCGATTCTTACAATAGTGAGCAGCCCCATTTGACCCGTTAAAAATTTACAAATCTTGACTGATACCTCACCCACTCATTATTGCGACATCTACTTTTCATCAAGTAATTTTTTGAGTACTTGTTTCTTGACCAATTCGCTGTACAGGAAGTGGTGAATATGAAGAGTGGAATAACCATAGGCATGCTTGGAATTTAAAATCTGTTGCCATTATAGAACCTCCTGTTAACTTTATTGTGCCGTCTAACTCTAAAGGAAAGAAAAGGTAAAGCTTCTTATATACGTACATTCCTTTGAATGATAAAGTTCTTTATTTTCTTACTTTGATTTTCTTTTTTTCTTTTTTTGTCTCAGGCCAAGGTGGGCACTCATTGACAATGCATACATGCACAATACATGGAGAGCATCACAATCATCTTATAATTTGTATCGTACAAGTAAAAACGTGTCTCCTTCAGAAAATTTGGATGTTTTATTCAACGATCTTCTTAACCTATGTGTGCATAGTTATGATACCGTTCGCATGTGAGTTCTTTTCTACATACCCAAAACGCATGAATATATGTGTGTGTGCGCGCACATATTTTTTTTCACTTGGTGTAATGGTTTGTTTATTTATTTATATATTGGTCTTATACAGGCTTGCTGGAAGATCGCTTGCGAAACTGATCAAACGTTGGCCATGTTTAATTGCAAAATGCGTGCTTACGCTAACGGAGAATCTGAGAAGCCCGAGCTCACCGGAATATACGGTTTTAGGTTCTTGTGCTGTTCTTGGAAGTCAAACCGTTCTCAAGCATCTCATTTCGGTATATTAGTTTAAGAATATTTCAAGGAGTTAAACTTTTATCCAACATTTTTTCTTTCTTACATGATTTCATTTAAATACAGGAACCAAAATTTCTCTCATCTTTCCTTCTTGGAATTCTTTTGAGGCACGTGTATATGCTATTACTTAAGTTATGTATATGATTGTTAAATTTGGTACTCGTTTGACATTCTCTCTTTTTTTCCTTTTTTTTTTTTTTTTTTGCTTTCAGTTCTCAGCATGAATCATTGAAATCCCAGAAAGCTATCAACGAGGTATATGATTATGTCCAGAGATGATTTGATGGCATATATATACATGTATACAAGGTTAGTGTAAAATGAAAACTCTTACGAGTTGTGAGAACATAGAGCACTCGGCCTTACAAAAGGTTTTTTCAAATTTTCTTTTTACCAAAAATCAGTTTTTCAAAAAAAAAAAACCAGCTTTTCAAATGCTGATGTCAGCAACTTTTTACAGCAGCGTAAAAAGGCTGAAAACGCCGCTTCAAAATTTTTTTTACAGCTGTTATTGTAACATTTTAATCTATGTGTGTGCAAAAAATGGGGGCGAAGCTCGGGAAGTCAGATTCTCTATGTTCTCACAACTCAAGGGAGTTTTCTCTTTTATCTATAGAGATCAAGAAGGAACTTCCTTGAGTTGTGAGAACTTCGAGAACTCCTACTTCCCATGCGAGTTTTGCCACCATTTTTTGCACAAACGTAGATGAACATGTTACAAACACACCTGTAAAAAAATGCCAAGCAGTGTTTTACATCATTTACACCACACTATAAAAAAGTTGCTGACAACAGCATTTACACCACTGTAAAGGTTTTTTACGCTAGTGTAAATCAACACATACTATTGGTTTTTTTTTTTTTTTTTTTTTTTTGGAAAAGTTGATTTTTTAGGATTTTAGTAAAAAAAAATTCTGAAAAAGCCTTTTTTTTTTCCGAGTTCTCGAAGTTCTCACAACTCAAGGAAGTTTTCATTTTACCCTAACCCTATATATGTGTGTGTGTTGTAAATGCTAACTTTGTACCAATTATTTGTCAACATCAACAGCTCTTTGTTAAATACAACATCTATTTTGCGGGGGTCTCTAGAAACATTTTCCAGAAATCAGACGACCATTCTGGGTCGGACTTTGCAGCTTTGGTTTCGGAGATAGGTTCAATGAGTTTTGAGTCAAGTAACTTGCATTGGAGGTATAACTTGATTTTTCATCATCTCCACACACACACACACACACACACATATATGTATGTACGTTTTTTTTCCTTCTCGATATAAGTTGTACTGAATTTGTTTAATTGTTTCATGTAGGTATAACTTGATGGCCAACAGGATCCTACTGTTGCTTGCAACATCATCGAGAAATGAGCCTGATTTGTCATCAAAGATTCTTAGTGAAACCGCTGGTCATTTCTTAACAAATTTGAAAAGTCAACTTCCACAAACAAGAATACTAGCAATCTCTGCTCTAAATATGTTGCTAAAAGAGTCACCTTATAAAGTGTCATCAGTGAATTTACAAGAAAAAACTAAATCGTCACTCGAAGGCACTTTAAGTAATATATTTCAAGAACAAGGGTTCTTTAGCGACACATTTGACAGCCTCGCTAATGTTCATATCATTAGCGACACCGAAAACTCGTCTTCCAGGGGCAGTATTGGTAATTCGTCATTTCAAAGTTTAGCAGATAAACAAATCACCCGTTTCTTCTTCGATTTTTCATCTTCATGGCCCCGTACACCTACATGGATTTCTTTATTTGGCACCGATACTTTTTATTCAAGTTTTGCGCGTATATTCAAGCGTTTGGTTCAAGAATGTGGTGTTCCCGTTTTACTGTCGCTAAAGACTGCGTTAAACGAGTTTGTAAATGCTAAAGAGAGATCCAAACAGTGTGTTGCCGCTGAGGCTTTCGCGGGCTTGTTGCATGCAGATGTTATTGGGCTTGTAGAAGCATGGGACAGCTGGATGATGGCCCAATTGCGGAATATCCTTCTTACGCCATCGGTTGAATCGGTTCCCGAGTGGGCTGCGTGTATACGGTATGCGGTTACGGGTAAGGGTAAATATGGAACCAAAGTACCGCTTTTAAGGCAACGGATTTTGGATTGTTTGGTTGAACCGTTGCCGCTAATGGTAACTACGACGGTTGTTTCCAAACGCTACTCGTTTCTTTCTGCTGCTTTGATCGAGATCTCGCCCTCGAGAATGCCTTTATCGGAAGTTCAGCTTCATTATAGTCTGTTGCGGGAATTGCTGGATAACATGAGCCATCCTGCTGCCCATGTGAGTTTAGCCGTTAATAATAATGTTTTTCAACTTCACGATCCCTTTTCAGTTGGATTAATTGCGTAAAAAGGTAACCAAATTAGGTTAAAAATTTTCACCATCAAAGTTTTAAAAAACTTCGTGTTAAGGCTGATTTTCTAAAAATTTCGATTTAGGGCATATGACATGGTTATCCGGTTAAAATGATGACATGGTCGCTGACTTTTTGGTAACTTTGACCCCATGTTGACCTTTTCTGACTTGACGCTTGGAAACCGGTTGACCCAAAATTTAAAATGATGATGTGGTCGCTGACTTTTTGGTAACTTTGACCCCATGTTGACCTTTTCTGACTTGATGCTTGGAAACTGGTTGACCCAAAATTTAAAATGATGATGTGGTCGCTGACTTTTTGGTAAGTTTGACCATGTTGACTTTTTCCGACTTGACACTTGGAGACAGCTGACCTAAAATCTAAAATGATGTGGTTACTGACTTTTTTGTAACTTTGACCATGTTGACTTTTTCTGACTTGACGCTTGTAAATCTGTTGACCTAAAGTCTAAAATGATGATGCGGTCGCTAACTTTTTTGGTAAGTTTGACCATGTTACCTTTTCTGATTTGACACTTGGAAACCGGTTGACCTAAAATCTAAATTTATGATGTGGTTGCTGACTTTTTGGTAACTTTGATCATGTTGACTTTTTCTAAATTGACACTTGGAAACCGGTTGACCTAAAATCTAAAATGATGACGTGGTCGCTGACTTTTTGGTAACTTTGACCATGTTGACTTTTTCTGACATGGCACTTGGAAACCTGTTTCGACCTATGAAACTTCAAATTATTTTTACTTGCCTAAAAATAGTTGGTTATTTTAAACAGAAATTTGACCAAAGTTGATATATATATCAACAGGTTAGGGAAGCAATTGCTACCGCACTTTCTGTATTATGCTCAAATATTCGATTGCATGCATCCGTCAATAAAGATTATTCAACCGAGAACGCGAAACATACTATAATTGAAAAGCATGCTGATAGTTGGGATCAGCTTTTAGTAAACAAAGCGTCTGAACTCGTGGTAGCAATTCAGAATGCAAATCCTTTGGACAATTTAGCAGATACAAACACACTCTCGGGGTCAGATAGTAACTCACCAGACGATGTTCAATGGATGGAAACGGTACTTAATAATGGATTTGTGTTTGTATATTTTATTGTTTTGGACTATTATTTTTATAAATGGATTAATAACTGGTCTCGGTTATGTGTAGTTATTCCATTTTGTTATCTCGT
Organism: Helianthus annuus; assembly: GCF_002127325.2. NCBI lineage: Eukaryota > Viridiplantae > Streptophyta > Magnoliopsida > Asterales > Asteraceae > Helianthus > Helianthus annuus. Next base: position 114,276,248 of record NC_035445.2, on the reverse strand, counting down.
TAATGAAGTCTGGGAGATCTGCATTCCTATTGGATGTTCTTGTGGGGTTTCTTTACCCTGTGATCTCGTTACAGGTGTGTATGTTTATATATCTATCTAGTAATAAAGACTGTCTCTTGAGGAGCGAAATATATATTTATGATTTATTTGTTATTGTGAAGGAAACATCGAATAAAGATTTATCAGTATTAGCAAAGGCAGCTTTTGAGCTGTTGAAGTGGAGAATATTCACAAATGATCATCTTAGAAAGGCGGTATCGATTCTTCTGCCGTTAGCGGAAGATCCTAACTGGCGGACCAGATCTGCAACTTTGACTTTTCTAAGGAGCTTTATGTACCGGTATGCGGTTTTTACAGTGATCTAATATTTTTTTTTTTCATAATTCATAACAATGCACTACAGTTCTACATACTTCATTTTTTTCAAATTATTGATGTGGCTCTTGAACCGTCTTTCTGAATTCTCAATTTTCGCAGGCACACTTTCATTCTCTCCGATGACGAGAAACAGAAAATCTGGAAAGCAGTTGAGAAGCTACTTACAGATAACCAAGTCGAGGCAAGTTTTTTTTTTCGTTTTTTATATATCAGCTTTCTCTGACTATGGTTGGTTGGATAGAAGTGGCAAAATGGGCGGTTCGGGTTACCAGAAAAGGTATTTTTCTTTAAACAGTTTGGGTTGTGTTAATGCAACGCGTTTAAATTCTTTTGAGTTGTGTGAATAGTGTATTAGATAAAAGTAGGGATGTAAACACACCAAGCCGAACTGAGCCCGGCAACGCTTGAGTTTGGTTTGCAAGTCTAATCAAGCTCGTTTATGAAATGAGCTCCAATCTCGAGTAGCACATGATACGGCTCATCTGGTTTACACCCCTAGATAAAAGATTACGAAACTGTATCGTTTAAATCGTATTTTTTTAGTGGGAAATTTACCCGAGAAAGGTAACTAAACTATCAAAGATCCAGACTGTGACACTATAGGGAACATGAAATGTTCTTCCATCAACAGAAATTATACTTTGGTCGACTTCTGACTTGTTTTCTTTTCTATTTAACTGGGTTGTAATTTTTTTACCCGTTTAACCCATTGGAGATTGAATACAATCAAATTTGACCCATTTTAAGGTATTGGGTCCAAAGTGATAGATATTATTTAAATATGAGTTTTGGTACAGGTAAGGGAGCATGCAGCAGCTGTATTAGCTGGCTTAATGAAAGGTGATGATGGAGAATTATCAAAGGATTTCCGTGAAAGAGCTTATACTGAAGCTACGAAGCTTCAAACGAGACGAAAACGAAGGTCTCACTACTTGTTTGACCATTTTTATTCTTTATTTCTTAAGAAAAAGCTTCAGTAAGTAATATGTGTGTGTGTTTTAACTTTTATTGTAAATTACAGAAGCTCAAGCGGTAATTCTTCTGTGGCTTCCATACACGGTCGCGTTCTTGCTCTGGCTGCTTGTGTGCTGTCCGTTCCGTATGATATGCCAAGGTACATAACTGATTTTGTTTTTTTTTTTTTTTTCATAATTCGTCATTTATTATGCCTATATCAAAAAGGGACTTAATATGTTTATTTTTTAGCTGGTTGCCTGAGCATGCGACCTTATTGGCCCGTTTTGTCGGTGAGCCGTCACCTGTTAAATCCACTGTTACAAAAGCAGTTGCAGAGTTCCGTCGAACCCATGCAGATACTTGGAGTGTTCAAAAAGATTCATTCACTGAAGAACAGCTCGAGGCAAGATTATAATGCACTTTACATTTATAACAAAACAATTAGAAAATTGTGAATTTATTTAAAAAAAATCATGATTCATTCTTGCAGGTGTTGGCCGATACATCATCTTCATCATCGTATTTCGCCTGATCTAAGAATGAGGAACATATAGGATAACTAGTCTCGTATAAATTGTAATACTCTCTTAAAACATATCCATTTTTCTTAGTGGCATATGAAATATTGAATAAGCCATGCTTAATTACATTTTAATTTACCTATAAATTAGTGTTCTGCGTTTCGTTCTATCTTGAAAGTATTGGTTCATTAGCTTGTCTTTGCTTCAATGAGCCCTGCAACTGACCCCATTAACGCCGCCACCGAAACCACCATTAGAAAACTGCTGAATATTTGTAAAACAACCCATTTTCGGCTCCAAGTTTCCACCTTTCTTTGCACAATGTACATTTCTACAGGAAAATATATTGCTAATGGCCATAGGTTTAGAGCCCCTAACAGACCCAATATTTCGTTAAAATACGGGAACACCAACGCGATTCCAGTCGTTGACACGACGTATGATGTTCTGAAACATAGCCTGAATAAGTTTAACTCAAAATCTGGCAAGAGTGGCAGCTTTAATCGATCAGTATTTTTCAAAAGTATACTGTCTGGGAATTTCTCGGTTACCCACCTCTCTGCATACGCATATACCGGCTGACTGAACAGCTTGTAAGACCAAAAAATGAAAAAGAATTAGAAAGGTTTAAACTTTTGAGGTCAAAACTAGTGGGTGCAGACGAGCCAAGCGGCTCTCGAGCTGCTCGAGAAAAGCCTGAGCCGAGCTTGAGCCTAAAACAAAGCTTTATTTATCGAGCCTGAACTCAAGCCTGGCATGTGAAGCTAGTGAGGTCTTATCGAGCCTTAATGTAATATTAGTTTTATTAATATTTAATAACATTTACCTCTTATTTAAAGTTGTTTAATAAATGAGCCGAGCCGAGCCGAGCCGAGTTTATTTAAAATTGTTTATGAGCCGAGCTTAGACCTGAAAATAAGCTTGCTTAATAAACGAATCCGAGTTTCACTTATCGAGCTCGCAAGTCTATTGTTTATATTATTTTTATTTAACATATTAACTAATAGATAATAAACGAGTCGAGCTCGAGCTCTCATAATTTAATCGGGCTCGGCTCGTTTGCACCACTCGTCAAAACTAACAAAAATCAAGGTTTGACCATAAAAGTCAGAAAGAATGAAGTTTTTGAGTATTTACTTGGTATCCTCCAATTAGATGTAGAATGATGCAAGCATTAGCGAAGTCAATGAGCCAGTAAGGCTCGTAAAACCCGAATCCTGTCAACAGGTTTCCTGGCGTATTGTCCCCAAAAGCCGCATACCCAAAACACCCACACCCAAGGTAGAAGAAGGTTGTGACTAGAATCGCGATAAGCGACGCCTTTCTCATAACCTTGTTTTCTGGTGGGGTTGACTTCAAAGTATCCTTAAACAAAGCAAAAACAATAATTCTTTCATATATCAGTATTTACTATTCTGGTCAGTATGTTCACACTTATATTACTATTTACTAACCTGTATTTCAAGAAAAACTAGTGAATATGGATATGCGAATGCCACGTCACCGATCGCTTGAAAAGTTAACCATAGTTTCGCGGGTGCGGTTACGGCTGATGCTCCATAGACGCCCCCTTCTATCTTACCATTCTCTGTGGTTACATATTCACCGAAATCTAACTTTATCAGAAACTGTTTATATGGAACTCAATGATTTGACTTTGAACTATTTGACGCATACCTACCAATTACTTTGGCTATACCAAGTCCAAAACCTATGGATGAGTAACAAAACGACATGATGGCAGCAACAATGGATATCCACATCATGCTATGAAAATCGGGTATCTGTGACATAACAATTTGCACAACTCCAAACAGAAACATGTAAAGATTGCCTTCGTACTCGCAAGGAGCCTCGTGCCCTTGGTTATGGTAACAGTTTGATCTTTGAATTGCACTGATATCCACATAAGCAATTCCAGTTTATGGTCATTGTAATATCTTAGAGTCAAATATGAATTTATAAGAAGCATTACCTCATACAGGTTGCGGTTGTAACAACATACGCGACACCGGTCCCATAGAAGTTCACAAACTGAAGTATGCCGCATAACAATGCTTGTTTTTCTCCTGCAAGTCATGTTGGTATTCATTTGACTAATGTCATATTAGGTGCCAGGTTAGCAGTTGAAGGGGTGTTTGGCATTGTGTATCTTAAAAGTGATTATGCATTTATGCCATACAAAATGAGCTGGAAATACCATATATAGCCAACCTTAGACAATATATATAATTAAACCTTAGAGCCAATCCTAGCTGCCACCACAGATGCGTCTCACCTAATGAGACGCTGCGTGTACTAAATCTAGGTGTTGTATACAATCTGCCTCTGCTCACGCCAAATGCTCAGAATAGCCGTTGGAAACTCTAGCCGCATCCCATGCCGCTCAGAACCGCTGGAAAACCTAGTAGAAACAACATTCTCACACAAAGGTTTAGTAGCAGAACCAATATGCTCTCTGAAACCCTAGCTGCCACAACATGCACGTCTCATCTACAGGCGGCTCACAACAGCTGTTTGAAACCCAAGCAAGAACAGCTTGCTCTCCAAAACCCTAGCCGTTTCTCACAGCAACCATGGTACCTATGTTGTCAAAAGCCCTTCGGGTGCGCGCCTAGGTCCTCGTGTGAGGTGAGTCGCAGGGAAAATGCCTTGCTGCCATGCATGCGCTCCGTCGACCTTCAGCCAAATTTTGAAAACTCTGGCAAAACTCTGCAAATATGAAACTTAAAAAAAGGCTTGTGACAACCCTAAACATGTCTAAAACCCTAAAAAATGGTTTGTTTATGCTATGCGCCTTGCTTATCTCGGACTCTCGCTTTTTAAGCGCCTTGGACCTAGTCCCACGGCTTTACCCTTTATGGTTTATGCCATGCATGGGCACCATACGGTTCATATTCAAAAGACGATCATAATGCTAGAAAATCATCGCGTGGCCACTCGCGCCATTGGACGTGGCCAGAAAACAAAAAACCCAACATAATCTTTTTTTTTTTTTTTACCATAAGCCGTCACTTGCCGCTGACTAGTGAAACACAAAAAGACCTTGAAAATCTCTACTTTCCAAGCTTAATGTCATACTCATCATCAGCTTACCGAAATATTAGACTAGTTATATATATAATTATCATAACTAAAACATTTAAGTGTAATCTTATTTTCTATATATATTTACTGCTATTTCTAAATAGTAGTTTTAATACAAAAATCTAAGAAATTGCCACTTTAAGTGCAACAAAGGCCTAACCACTATCACCACTAGATGCCAAACACCCTCTAAACAGCAAAACCTAAAAGCAAACCAACACGATATCCACACTAGAACATGAACAATGAATGCATACCAAAACTTCAAACCGAACAAACAAACGATTACCTAAAATCACTCTAACCGCATCTGCAAAACTCCGATTCCTCACTCCATTCACCGGATCCGGAGACCGATAACAATCAGACAACAACGACGACGAAACATACGTCACAACCGCAAAAAACAACAACGCAACAGGTCCTCCGATCCAACCTAACTTTGACACGCTCCACGCGAGCGAAAGCACTCCAGATCCGATCACAGCGGTTATTATGTGCGCAACTGAACTCCACAGCGTACCTGTTTCAGATGTTCGATTCACATCATTTCAATTCAATCAGAAAACACGCAAATGAAGTGTTGAACACTCAGATGAGATCTACCTGTTCTTACTGTGATTTTATGATCATCGGTTGTGGAAACTTGCGGAAGAAGTTTACGTTCGACTGTTAGGTCTATTGATTTGTGATTGAAATCTGAGAGCTGCAGCATTGGAGTCTGTTCTTCGTGTACGTAATCATCTTGTTCTCGCATCATGTTTTCTTAACTTAAGATAGATCTCTGGAGTGTTTGATTCAACAATTAGGTCAAAATATTGGTTCAGTTTTGGACAAATTTGCAGGTTTTGAGGAAGAGTTTGCAAGTGAAAGTGTTGTTCCTCATTGGAGGCTGCAAGTCAAACTCTTTCTTAATGGTGTAATTTAAGCTCATTATTAATTAATTGTGATTATAAAGGGTAATTTGTTACGGAAGTTTAGCGTGTTTGGTTTGTATCGCTGACTGACATTAGATGTTAAGTTGATGTGAAATGACTGTTATGTGTTTGGTTTGTAATGCTGACTAAGGTTAGATGTTAAGTTGATGTGAAATGACTATTATGTGTTTCGCTTGTAACGGTGAATGAGGTTAGATGTTAAGTTGATGTGAAATGACTATTATTATGTGTTTGGTTTGTAATGCTGACTAACGTTAGAGGTTAAGTTGATATGAAATGACGATTAGGTTAGTCAATGTTGACAAATAAATAGATTTGACTTTTGAGGTCAACTAGAAGTTGTGTGTTGCAGGTTAGATCTGGATAAATACTTTATTAACACTCCTAGTGCTGGTAAAGAAACAGTTTTGACTTTTTAATTCAAACTTGAAGTGAAACTACAGATTTCATTATGTTATTGAATCTTGAAGTCTATTAGAAAACGAGATCCAACCTCAAACGGATTAACTTATGTAAGAGAATCGAAGTCAAGAAAATCTTGATTACATTCATATTGGTTTGCATTTTAGAAGTCAATAACTTGACCTTAAAAGTCAAAGAGTGACTTGTTTGTTTTTTTTTTTTTTTTTTTTTTTGAACGGCAACTTTCATTCAACCAAAAGCACCTAGCAAATCGCTAGCGCCCACAACAAAACAAACATTACAAGGCAAAATTACACCAATCTTTCCATTCTAAATTTGAGCATGGGGATCGATTCTTAACCCAAAGATAGCCTAGGGCTTTAGTGTTTTCCTTCATCTTGTTAATACATATCACCTTGTTTTGAAACACTGCCTCGTTCCTAGCGTTTCAGATACACCATGCAGCCGTGAAGATCACAGCTTGTATACCCTTCCTCTTGTTCTTGCTAGCCTTCACATGGTTGTGAATATTGATCAAGTCTTTTGTTGAGAAGGCAAACAGACTTGAGATGTTGCACCATTCACTAATAAACTGCCACACAATTGTAGTAACCAAGCAAGAGGTCAAGAGATGGTCTGCGTCTTCATCCGCTTCTCCACATAGTTTACATAAATTATCGGTCACATTCACTTGTCTTCCTTTCAGAGCCAACATTGTAGGGATGTTATTGTTCAATGCCTTCCACATGAAAGTATTTACTTTCTTTGGAACCCATCCATTCCATTTCCATGAGAAGCTATTTGGAATCTTAGAGGACTTGATTAAAAGAGTGACTTGTTTGTATCAAGTAAAGAAGATTTGCTTGATATCCTCATATTAAGTGTATTATAATATACACGTTAGCAAAGCCGATAGGTCAAACCCAAATCCTGCCAGTAGGTTTCAGCGGTATCATTCACCAATGCTGCATGATTTCAATGATCAAATCAAACCATTTGTTCCAAAAAAGAAATAAAAACTTTGCACTTAGGAAATAGAAGGGGCCGCGTGTATGCAAGCCCCCACTACCACAAATTATGATGTAGGCTCGACCGCTTGGGCCGACCTTAGGCGGGCACCCTTCCAAAGTGCAACGGAAGTCACCAACCTAGGCCATGGACCTTCTTGATCGCCCATTGACCCGTGAGGAATCCATTTCCCTCGCATTCTTTTTAACCCCTCCATATTCTTTCACTCTCCAATGTGGGATCAACAAACTTTTATTATTCCTCATCTAAACAACAATAATATGTTCAAAAACTACAATCCTTAGGTCTGTTGGTCTCTGCACCTTTTGTTTCAGGTGACTACATGAACGTCCGGTATCTTTAAGTTTACCCTGTTGCAGTTGACCGCCTTTAACTGACTGCGAGTTAAAACACTAAATTTTAGTGGCACTCGCCTTCATACACGCCAAGTTAAAACACTAAATTTACCATTTAAAGTCATTATTAGTCAATTTTGTTAATCAGTTCAAGATTATTATTTTGGGTCAAATTTAAATATTTACATTTGTTAAAAACTATAACCTTTGTAGTTATCCACAGCAGCCAGTTTTTTATTTTATTATTATTATTTGGAATGGAGAACTTCATAAACCAAACTAGCAAGAAGCTAGAAAAAGGTAACAACAAAACGAAACAATTAGAATGGCCATTTAACCCAATCCCTCCAAACTAGGTCTTTAACATGAGACCTATTATTAATACAGAAAAAGCTCAGCGCTTTTATGTCTTCTTCCTTTGTTCCTGAAAAAATCAATTCATTCGTCACCTTCCATATGCTCCAACAAGTGGTAAGGATGAACCTGTGCAAAACTTCTTTCTTCCTCTGCCACAATCTATAAGACTTGTGTACCGACAATAGGTCCGCAACAGTGAATGCATATATGGGCGCAATCCTACACCACAAAGAGACTGAACCAACAATAACATTTCTTTTCGAGAGCTCGGTCAAGTAGAGATTACAAGCCAAGATGTTCACCTTCTTGGGAATTCTTATATTCCATTGCAAAACAAAGTCGAAATCAGAAGCGACGTGTGAGGCTTCAAAAAGGGTCAACCTCATCTATGAAACGGAGAACAGACCACTAGAATCGCCAAGCCAATGCCACCTATCGGGCTAAGATGAGGGCTGAAACTGGTCAAGGAGACGAATCAGGTCTACGAGCTCTGTTCCTTTCGCCCCATTCCAGTCTGACGGCTTCTAGTCTCGTTTCCACAAAAACCCACCATCGGTCCAAGTGTAAGAATCACAAATGAGACGGCCTTTGAACCTTTCAAGCTGGAAAAGGTTAGGGAACAAAGTCCGTAACGGAACAGAACTGGTCCATGGGTCCAGCCATAAGTGGATTTTGTCACCTTTCCCAGCTTCTCCTTTAATCAATGAGCCGAGATCGATATCGGAGCGGGGTAGATGCTTTTCCAGTTTTGCAGTCGGTCATAACTGTCCCTGCTAATTTTACCAGAGCTATTTGACTTTTATGATAATGAGTTCCTTCAAACAATTTTTTTGAACCCTCACCACTTGGTAAGGCAAAGCGTTATCCAGCACATTGGTACAGCTAGACCAAAAGCCCTTTGGTTGTTCCTTCAAACAATTCAAATTCGCACCAAGCGCATGCTAACGCCGAGCATTTCTCAAGTGGGACACTTGAAACGTGTCATGACACCGTTGGGTGCTCTCGCTCTAAGTAACACATCACATCATCAATTCGTGCAAGATTTGGAATGATCCAATAAACCTTGGACTCAGTTTCCTCGCTTTTGAAACCGAATCATGGTTTTTCACTATGAAACTTCTAGCGCTTGGTTTCGTGCGTCAGATTCAATCGGGTACAAGAAGTTAGAATTATAAGGAAAACAATGTCTCAAAACTTTGGATTGAATCAAACACCACCAAATACAGACCACCTCTACAGAAAATATCAAATACATAAAGAACAAATGTACAATTTCCAGATCAACAAGAACAAAACTCATCTAAACAGGTCCAAAACTTTGTACAAACAGTCCTCCAAAACGTATATCAATCAATGGCTTACAGGGTCCTGAGTGTCGAGTTGATGAGTTTCATGACCACCCGTATGCTTGACAGCTCAGATACCGAAGTGGTTGGAACACTCATTTGATGGTTTAGTATCGAGTGAACTTGATCAAATATCGGGCGTACATGCATTGCTATCATCGAATCTGATGGCTTGATCGCCACCACCACGTCCATCATCCACGCGAGCTTTTTAGCTGTATCATTTCCGATATCACAAGCCAACTGCTGCAGCAACGATAACAGTACTCCTTGACTCAGAGGCAACGGATTGCTTGCTAATAACCCTTGCAAGTCAACCTGTTTGACCACAATCAAAATAATAATAATCATTAGAAATTGTAGCCATAACTAGTAATTTTACTTTTACAATAAAAAAAAATAATAATTAGAAATTGTAACCCTAACTAGTAATTTTACCCACCACGCTTTGGGCGGCGTCGAAACGTAAAGTACCTCGAATTTATACAGTCTAATGAAAACGTATTATATTCGACCCGACCCATTTCCGAAAAAAATTACATCAAAACATAGACCAACTGAAACGTAAATAAAAATAAGCATGAAAACGTGACCTAGCTCATTTCGAGAAAAAAAATTACGTCAGAACGTAAATTAATTTAAATATATACCAACACGTGCATGAAAATAAGCACGTAAGAAAATAGTGTTTTTTGGTTCAAGAATGGTAAACTTGAAGCTTTAGAAACTTGATGGGGTCAAACCACTTTACAAAGTTTTTAGAAAGTTGAGGGGGTGTAAGTGCCAATGCTGAAGTTAGGGGGTAAGTAAAACAAAAAGACAAAAACTAAAAAGAAAAACTAATGTAGCCAAGTCACCCAGAATTGTTATAATAATAATAAGCGAACAAAAGAATTGTAAAATTTGTAGGAAAAAAATGAAATACCTGAGAGCATAACCAGGACACGATCCAGACATCGCTTCTTTGAAGAGCTGCAGTGAACGCTTCTTCGTATTTGTGTTCGTATACTAATCTAGAAAGCTCTTTTGTTGGATCTAATGGTGCCTCGATCTATTGCAAAAATATATATATATATATATAGATATAGATTTAAAACGATATGAAACAATATTACAAGACATTAAAAAAAGAAAAAAAAAATGACCTTTTCGTGGAAGCTGCCAATAGGTCCATTGCCCAATTGGGTTAACGGGTTAGCTGATTCCGAATTTGCCCCTGCGAGTGCAAGAGCTACCAACTTCCGTTGACCATCAGCTAAATCACCACTCAATGTTTTAGTCAAAGACGATGCTGAATTTATGGCATCCTGAAAAAGACATCATGTGTAAACAAAAGAATAAGATGAGCCCGATTGGCATTAATTCGTTATGGTTGTAATTTCTTACCCTCAAAGCTACTGCTAACGGAGAATGTGCGGACTCGATTTGTTGCTGAGCTGTAGTTGTGTGTTCGTTCACTCCTTTTTGAAATGTAGCGTTAACTTGATCAAACATGGTCTTGCAAGACATCTCAAAAGCGGGAATAACAGAAGCCTCCATACTAGACTTAAGTGCTTCCTGTAATAATTACTTGCCATAAATCACGTGCAAAGTAGTAATGACTGAATGACTAACAAGCAGGGCGGCAAACGAACCGAATTTTCGGCCAACACTTCGTGAACCGTTCGGCGAGAAGTTCGTTTGTGCTCATCCGTTCAGTAAATGAATGAACACAAATACAGGCCGCGTTCGTTCATTTGTGTTCATGAACGTTCGGTGCCGTGTTCTTTTATGTTCGATAGTTCATTAGGGTTTTTAATTTTTATATTTAAATACTTAAGAATTCCCACTAATGAAATATTCAATAAATATTGGTGTATTGCATATTACATACCTTCTAATATATGTTCGTTTTTCTTGATAAATGTTTGTTTCTGTTCATTTGTGTTCATGAACATCGGTTTGTGTTCATGACATTCCTTTAATTCCGTTCACGTTCGTTATCTAAATTTAATAAACGAACACTAACACGTTCATTTCCTTAATAAACGAGAACACGAACAGAAAATCCCGTTTAGTAAGTGTTCATTAACAGTTCGTGGACACCATTATTTCCTTAACAAACGAATAGGAACAAAGTGTTCGTGTTCGTTCGGTTCGTTTGCAGCCCTACTAACAGAGTGTAATCAATAATTAGATCAAAAAGATTATTTGAATTACAGTACCTGTAGCGCTTGTTTACCAGAAGTTTGAAATTGGGTTTGAATTTGCCTACCAATAGTAGTTTCAAGCTTAGAATTTACCGATTTCTCCAGTTGATTTACCAACTTATCCGCAACGCCTCTCTGCATAAAACTTAATTAGACTTGATTAACGACTAATGTAAAAATCTATTAAAAGTCTAAAATGAGAAAATGTTGTAACCTGAAAAGCCTCGGTAATTGCAGTAGACACCGTCTTTTCAATAACTGGTGAAAGCAAACGCACAATAGCTGGCGCGAGCGCAGACGTTTCTTTTTTCAACATTTTCTCAAACGCTGCAGGCAAATCCTTGTAGCCATTCGTAACCAAACCAGAAAGTTGTTGACTTCGTTCTCGGTTTGACTTTTCTAGTTTTGTAAATTCTTCTTGAGTGCGGGCCCACAGAGCATCCGAACTAGTTTTGTAAGTTTTCTCCATCGTTTTTCCTATGGCTGCCTCGATTCTCCGGCATTCTTTTGTAATGGATGCTGCCACCATTCCCGGAATCTGCTTCTGAATTTCTTTTTGATTCGTCAAAACCTGCCGTAAAAAATTAAAATCAGTTTACAGATTTTACACTTTAATGTTGAATTAGGGGTGCTAAACGGGACGTGTTCGCGAATTGGCGGGTTCAACCCGATCCGAAGCCAAAAATTTTAGATGAACCCGAACCCGAACCCGAAAAGCGTGGCATACATATGAACGCAAACACGACCCGAATATTCATGGGTTGACGCGAACACAACCCGTTCAACCGGTTTTTTTTTCTAAATTCTTTTTCCCGAATTAATATATTAAAATTAAAATATTACTAAAAACACAAATGCATAAAATACAATTACATTTTAAGTATGAAAATCCTATGCCAATATCTATTTTTAAGTTATAATTATGGCATAAATAGTTAAATACACACCCAATAAATTTAATTTAATTTATGACAAAAATACTGTAAAAAATAAAATATAATATAAATGGATTAAACGGGTCAACCCGTCAACCCGACTGGGTTGACACGAACCCTACTCGTTTAGCTAGATGGTTTTTCGGATTCAACCTGAAACTGACCCGAACCCGTTTAGACTAACCCCTATGTTGAACGAGTAACCATATCTACCTGAGTAATAGTTTCTTGCATAGAATGAAGTTGCGGAAGTATCGCTTCAATAGACGGAACACTAGAACCGACTCCCGGTTCAGCAGACGAGTCGGTAGAATTGAAAACACTCGGAGAAACAGAAGACGGATTTGACCCGTGGGCATTTTTTCCTTTCTGTTTTTTCCCTTTGGCGGAAGACACAGGGTTTGACGAGTCAAGTGTTGTAGGTACGGGAGTCTCAACAGGTACCGAAACATCGATATTCGAGTCTTCTCTTTCATCTTGACCACCCAAAGTTTGACTTTGACCCGAACCCGCAAGTTGCTTTAGATCGTTAGCACTATACCTTTTCCCAGACACAACACGCCCGAAATCCGATGCCTGTGAAGCAAAACCATGAACCTCGGTTTGAGAAACGGGTTCAACGGTTTCACTTTTTCCAGTTTCACCAACCTCCTTAACCTCCAACTCAACATTCTGCAGATCGGAAATATTTGAAACCACATCAGGTACATTTAAATCCAGATCATTCTTCTGGTCCGATATGTGATTTATTTCAGAAGATGAGGTGGCCATCAATTCAGCAGGCGTTACTAAATGAGTCGGATGCTTAAACTTGGTTTCATCAGTTACGATATCAGACGCTAACGCGGCAGCGTTCATTTGCTTGTCAACTGAATACTCAATAATTTTCGGTTCACCAGATTCATGATCGGTGACTGGACTTTTCAAATCGGACAGTTCACGAGTCAAAGTAGGACTTGAAGCGACTGGCGGTGATCCAATAGAAGCTTCGACCAAAGGCAAGCTCGACGGCTGCCTCGAAACGGAACCGACATCCGAGGTAGGTATCGAGACATCCAACGATGTTTCCGTCTTACTTCCATACGGTTCTGAAACGCTCAAACCGTCTGTACTAGCCGCCTCATTTGAAACGACCGAATCTTGTTTATCGTAAGCGATGTTATCAACCGGAGGCGGTAAGCATTGCGACAAGTCTAACGCATACTGTTGAATGGCCTGCGTTTGGACACAGTAAACCTGAACGATCTGCTCCCCGTGTGGTAACACGTCACTAGTACCCGTAAAACTCAGTATTGGCATAGTAACGGTAAACTCTGCAATGTAATCCATGTGAGTGGCTTCTGGGTTGGGCCCGTATTCTAAGTGGACAGCGTAAATAGCGTTTTTCTTTGCGTTTGCTAGTACCAAAAGGCCCGCTTGGGGTAACGCAACCACTTGATTGAAGAACGCGTCTTCGAGTCGCGACTCGGAAGAACTCTTTAATTCCAACGTCTGTAAGCAGTGCCATGAATCGGCGTCGCTAGGAAGCAACCATCCTTCTTCTCTGTCAGAGGCCCATATTTTCACTTCACGGTTCAATGGACCCTGTGATAAGTTTCGATTAATCATAACGAATACAAATGAATGTAATGATATGGAAAAGTATATGAAAAGGAATGAATAGTGCGTACCCCGGTAATAAGTATGATGTGATCTGGGCGGTGAGGAGCGGTCAAGAATGTAGCAGAGTTTACTGGCAAACCGTCATGGGGCCGCAATACTGCAATTGGTGTGGACTTCCGATCTTCCCAAATCTTTATCTGTTATAAAAAATAATTAGACATAACCTCAAGTCCTTTAGACATAAACTATATGTGATACAAACAAATAAGGTCTTCAAATAGATCATTTAAACCTAAGATATATATATATATATATATATATATGTGTGTGTGTGTGTGTGTGTGTGTGATTAGGATCAAATGAGAACCACATGGAGATTTGCGAACCGAGAGAACCACTATCAACCAAGCAATTTAAAAAAAAAAAAAAAAAACTTACTTTTATTTATATGTTACTAACTTTACCTAAATAAAAGAAAATTTGAAAAAATATATCTATATCAACGGGTTACATACACGTACATCGTACACTGCATACATGTATATATGTATGCATATCGCCAAACTACATATATATTTTTTTATATTTACAATAATACCTTTTAATAAAAAAAGTTAAAAAAATTTACTTGGTTAATAGTGGTTCCCTCAAGATACATACAATATCAAACATCTTTTTTTATTCTACAACTTGTGTTATTATAGAGTTGCGATCCAAGCATGTGATTCGAGATAGCTACAAGAAGCATGATATATTTACCAAACAATGATTTAAAAGCAACCAATTAGATATACAGTACAAGTATAAATCAGGAAAAAAAACCTTAAATATATACAAAACAAAAAAGAATCCCATTTTACATTTTACATATTAGTTTATACCATCCAAAGAATATACAAATTTGTCAAGCAAACCAGCTGCTTTCAAAAAAGAGGCCAGAACCGTAGAAGATTAATTGACTAATGTTAAAATATTAACTAACCGTTCCATCTACTGAGGCAGAAACTAAACGAGTAGTCATCCATTGACACATTGATAAATCCGTCACTTCACCATCATGATTACCAACAAACTGAACTCCGTTAATTAACTTATCAACTGGGCATATAAGAGGTTCCTCTGCAGAATACACTTCACCTCTCCCAACCTTCGTAGTATCAATTCTCAAAACACGTTTTCCAATTCCAACAACAAGAACTTCCTGCAACATAAAACAACACACATCAATATTATTATCATACCAAAAGTATACGCATCAAGAAATTAAACTTTTTTATTCGGATAGATAAACGTTACTTGTTTATGACAGTGCCAACAAACTCGAGGATGAACCGACTCCCCTTCTCCTACAATCTGAATGGCAATAACTATCTTTCCCATAATTTGCGGTTTATCGTCCTCATCCGTCCCTTCTGTAATTTTCCATACATAAACTCGTCCAGCTATGCTTGCACTACATATAATAGTTCCATAACTCCGTTATAGCCCATAAATAAAACAAAAGTGGCAATACAACAAGAGACTACAAATGGATAAAACCCTTACCTAGCTAGAAGGTGAACATCCTCGGCAAAGAAAACCATATCTGTAACCCTCTGAAAACAACAAAGTGTTTAAATGAATCAGCATATCATTGGTTAACAACTTAACATATCCCCAAAGCGTAGTTGTCAGTAGCGAATAGCGGTAAATAGCGACAAGCTACCTGTATGCTACGTAGCGATAGCGAAGAAATAGTGCCCGCTATTTCATGTTTAGTGATAAAGTAGTAGAAAATTTAAGAAATATTTTACATGTATATTTTATCAAAATACGCTATTTTTACATGTATATTTCATCTAAATACGCTTCTTTTTTCAACCGTGAAACATAAAACCCTAATGGGTACTTATCAAAGGGGGTTATTGAAAAAGGGGGTTTTTTGTGAGAAGTGTAAGAAGTGTTTTGAACCCTTAGATCTTGTAGTTAATGCTTGAGATCAAAAAGCGCCTAAAAGGTAAATTATGTTTTAATTTTTTGACTAATTTGGCTAGATTAGGGGTAATAGTGTCTTTTTGTTTAAATAAAGAAATGCCATCAGTCTCAATGCACATACTTCACCCTTTTTACAGGAACATGAACCTCTATATATACATACATATATATAAACTACAGAAAATGACGCTATTTGTCATTAAACACCCTATAGCGTCATATTGGCAAATCGCTACATAGCGCTCTATAGCGAGAGCTATAGCCGCTACTGAAAACTATGCCCAGAAGCTTCATTAATTGCATGGATCGATTACCGAACAAAACCATATCAAGATCAGATCTTTAATCTACGCCCTATATGATAACAATTAAAGTAAACATATCATAATCTACTAAATCTGAAGAAAGAAAGAAAGTAACAAACCTGAGCTAAACCTTTAAACAGTGATCTCAAAGCAGTATTAATATTCAAAACCCGAATCGCCCCAAGTTTCAACCCATAACATATATAACTCTTATTAACCGCAATCTGCCGACCCACAACAAGCCCAGGATCTGACCCGTACTTGGTAATCGGAGTAACCTCAAGCTGAGGCTGCACCTCTCCAGGCAACCTAACATCTATATCATACACAGCCCGATCACCCCCCAAATGCCGTCCCTTCGGCAACTTACTACTCAGCATTCGCATTGGACCCGAACCCGAATGCAATGCAGCCGGCACCAACGATGACGTCATCACAGGGTTAGAGCTTCCACTACCCTGCGCCATGGGAGCCGATAACTGAGACGGGTTATCGACCGCTGTAGGCGGTGGAGCACTTAACAACGCCATCAATCTAGCTCCATGATTAGGGTTAGGGTTAGGGTTTTGAACAAAATTAGGGTTTCCACTATGGTTGTTAAAATTAGGGTTTCCACTCGGGCTAGGGGGTTGGAGAGGGGGCGTAGAGTAAGGAACAGATCGCTGGTGGTGCAAGTTAGCAACAGCCGTAGGGTTTTCCGGTGGAAACGAAGGTGACGAGATGTGAAACTGTGGGTGGTAAATCGGCGTTTGCGGGGCATATGAGTACGCGCCGCCGATGCCGCCGGCGGTGACGGAGGGAGGAGGATACGACGCCGCGGACGACGGTACAGGATATGGAATATTATGATTCTTATTATTATTAGGGTTAGGGTTTTGAACAAAATTAGGGTTTGATGAAATTGGTGGTGGAGAAGATGCAGGATTGAAGAATCGTTGAACATCGAATGGTCCTCCACCTGGCTGCTGGTTCTGGTTTCCAGGTGAAGCCATGAATCACCTTAATAAGTTCCAATTTGTTGCAGATTTGATAGAAATTTTTCAAATTGGGGAAACTTTGAAATTGAGATCTGAATTTGAAATTGATTGAGGCGTTTTGTTGCTTATGATGCGAATCGAAAAGGGTCACGGTCGAATTCGATGAATTTGATTGAATTTGATCGAATTTGATCGAATTTGATCGGATTTGATGAGTGAAAACTGTGTTGTTGAGTGAGATTATTTTTATGACTTTTGGGAGACCAGAGCCCATGAAGAAGACGATGTTATTATTTTGGTTTTTGTTTTTATTTTGGGATTGGAAAAACTGAAATTGCAGTTTAGTCCTTTGGGTGTTGAAAGTTGGTATGATGGTCCTTAGGTTATTAAAATGTTGCTACCTAGTTTGCTATTTGATGCTTGGTACCGTACATCTAAAAATAATGAAAACATGTAGGGTCTTAAATGTTTTACCAACGAGGGAATAAAAGTGTACCTGCTTCTTGTGTTTTTGTCTATGCTAGATTACAAGGGTTTTGGGATTTTTTTAAATTTGATATAATGTATTCTATAAGTTATACTTGTACCTTAATAGCATGGCTGACAAATCATGTTTTTAATGGATTTAACAGGCATTTGACGACGCGAACAACACAAGTTGTAAACATGAATGCGACTTGTTTAACTACTTTATATCCAATGTCTATAACACAGTTGTATGTTTTATGTATTAAGAAGGAGAAATTATGGATCATAACCTTCTAATTTTAGTTATTTTTTAAAATGTAAAAATCATATGGTGTATTTTTCAGTAAACATGTATAATCGTGTCTTATACAGGTTATCTATTGTCAACCCTACTTAGACCGTGAGGTATGGTGGGGCGTGGGTTGGAGGCATGGTGCGACACGTGGAGTATGGGGCACCCAAGACCAAAAGCCAATTTCAAAGGGGTATGGTGGGGCGTGGCTGGGGTGGCGTGGGAAAAAAGCCAATTTCAAAGGGTTAGTGCTCTTGACCAATGAGGTTCCGCCATGTTATGTGGGTAGCCCCGCCCAACGCCCGGGCTGAAACCCCGGTCCAAGGGGCCACGCCGAAACCTAAGCCCACCCAAAGTGGTGATGTGGGCGTTTGTACCCAACCCACGCCCCAACCCCGCATATTCTTAGTGGTATCAAAGTTATTGATTTTGACAAACCTGCGGCAGAAGGTGTGCAATCGCAGGGGCCCAAGGTTTTTTAGGCCCATAAATAATAAAAGTGTTATATGTAGCTCAATTGGTTAAGTTTGGTATATTGGGGACACAAGTTTGAGTAGGCTTTTATCTTTGAGCTTTTTTTCAATTTCCTTTTTTTTCAATTTAAACATGTGGGTCTCACCTTCAAGATTCACCACTTGGATTTTTCAATTTAAACATGTGGGTCTCATCATCAAGATTCACCACTTGGATTTCACCATCATGATACATCACTTGTCATGTGGTAACTCAGGTTCACACATATAAGTGTCATCGGAATGAATAGTAATTTGTAAAGCATGCAAGTGGTCGTATTCACCACCACATTCACATTTATTATCGAACGATGTAGTTGGAAAATTAAGGGTGTCAATTGTGTCAGCTTGGTTAGTTGATGGGTTACATAATAGCGGTTGATATATGCAATTTAAACCTGACCCATATTAGTATTTGTGTCAAAGATTTCAACTCTAACTCACATATACATAATTCAAGTCAACCGGTTAGTTGATGGGTTACATAATAGCGGTTGATATATGCAATTCAAACTTGACCCATATTAGTATTTGTGTCAAAGATTTCAACTCTAACTCACATATACATAATTCAAGTCAACCTGAGAATGACTAATGCACCATACATGTTGACAAGTTATAAACAGGTTATCAGTAGCGTCATTAATGGTAAGTGTAATGTTCCGAATTTTTTCATTTTTCCGAATTACGGGATAAACCCCGTAATTTACAATAAGGGAAATTTCACCGAGAAACCCCTGTTTTACAAAACATATTTATTTATTTTACTGAGCCACTATTTCAAGCTTGTTAGTGCTTTGTAGCACTTTTTCCTTGATTCACAGCAGGTCACCTGAAACATGTTTTAAAAAGGTTTTATCAGCAAGAAATACTGGCGAGTCATTCAAGTTGCACAAAACGACACATTGTTATAATACACAGTATTAAGGGTGACTACAATGTTTCTATCAACCAATTACCCCAAGTCGGTATTTGTCACTCGACTGTATCTGTGACTATGGTCAGATCACCCATTGGCTAACCCGTTGTCCAATGGTGACGGGTATCAAGTAATGTATACAAAACCCCACATACCGGCAGTAATTGAAGATTACAAAAACTTAATCCCTGTAATTATAACTGGAAAACATTTAGGGTTTTATAAGGCACTTTGATAAAAAGAGAATGACTCACATTGCAGATTTAGACGGGCAGCTTTTAGCCTACTGATTTTAGCCTGGTTAACCTAACTCAGATAACAATGCACACGAAACTAGGTCAGTAACTAATACAACATTTACGATAACTCACGAGATTAAAACCTTCACAACGAATGATAAAGTGCAACACTTAAACATCCATTGAATTCACGACTAATGACAAAGTATAGCCCTAATGTGGGCAGCACTTAAACATCCATCGGATTGGTTTCAATTGATCGGACATTGAATCGTAACAGCGATCGAGTTATTACCCTGGTGTCGCGGCAGCGTTTCGTGCTGTGTGTGTGTGTGTGTTTTTGGAGTAAACAGAAGCTATCTCAGCGTACGAATTGAATTTTAACGTCGAAACAAGCGAACTAATCAAGCCCCAGGCCAGGGGCTTTATAGCCCGATTTGGACCCTCCCGCGAGTCGCGGGGCATACCCCCCTAGCCTAGGGTTGCCTCGTGTCTTGTATAGCCTTGGTGAGTCGACAATTTTCGAATTTACGCGTTTTACAATCGTTTTGAGCAGATAAACATAATTAGGGAATACCCCCCTTGAGTTTTAGGGGGCCCTGATCCTAATTCCGACTGTTTTGAAAATTTTAGGGGTCACGCAATACTACTTGGGGGTTTCAATTAGGGTTTCCTATTAGACAAAATAAAATAATAATTAATAGTTTTGGTGAGAGTTGTTACATCCTCCCACCTTAATAAAAAATCTCGTCCTCGAGATTTACTGGAATAAATGAGGAGATTTCCGCTTCATTTCTGTTCCCAAGTGTACTCTGGTCATCTCTTCGAATCCCACTTGACTTTGACCAGCACTAGTCGTTTGTGTTTGAGAAACTTGACCTTCCTGTCCTCTATCTGCAGTGGTTTCTCCACAAATTTTAAATTTTCATTTACCTCTACATCTTGAAGAGGTACTACTAGGGATTCGTCGGATAAACATTTCTTGAGGTTGGATACATGAAACACATCATGTACTCCAGCTAGCTCTTCTGGTAGTTGTAGGCGATAGGCGACTGGCCCTATTCACTGGATTACTGGGAATGGTCCTACGTACCTTGGACTTAGTTTCCCTTTCTTTCTGAACCGCACTACTTCTTTCCAAGGAGAAACTTTCAAGAGTACCTTGTCACCGACTTGGAATTCTAGTGGCTTACGTCAATTATCTGCATAACTCTTCTGGCGATCTCGAGCGTTTTTAGTCTTTCCTTGATTTGCGTTATCTTATCAGTGGTTTCTTGTACTATTTCAGGACCTGATAACTGACTTTCTCCTATTTCTGCCCGACAAACTGGAGTTCTACATTTTCGTCCATACAGTGCTTCGAACGGGGCAACTTCAATACTTGCATGATAACTATTGTTATAGGATAATTCAATTAATGGTAGGTGGTCATCCCAGTTTCCACCAAAATCTATCACACATGCTCTGAGCATGTCTTCCAGGGTTTGAATCGTCCTTTCACTTTGTCCGTCTGTTTGGGGATGATAGGCGGTACTTAAATTTAATCGCGTCTCCATGGCTTCTTGGAAACTTGTCCAGAAATGTGAAGTGAAACGACTATCTCTATCCGATACAATGGAGAGTGGAACTCCATGTAGGGATACTACTTCGTCTACGTAAAATTTTGCTAATCTTTCCATGCTGAAGGTTTCTTTCATGGGTAGAAAATGAGCTGATTTGGTTAATCGATCCACAATTACCCAAATCGCATCGTTACCTTTTCTGGTTTTGGGCAACTTAGTAACAAAATCCATGGTTATTAGTTCCCATTTCCAAACAGGCATTTCTAATTGTTGGAGTAATCCTGAAGGTTTCTGGCGTTCTGCCTTAACTTGTGAACAAGTAAGACACTTAGATACATATCTAGCTATGTCCTTTTTCATTCCTATCCACCAGAAGTTATTTCTTAAATCTTGGTACATCTTATTATTACCAGGATGCATGGTATACCTAGATTTATGGGCTTCCTCTAAAATCTTATTTCTTAATTCTCCTTGCTTAGGTACCCAAATTCTTTTCTTGTGGAATCTCCAAATTCCATCAGCTCCTTGCTCTAATTCCTTTATTCTCCCTTTCATTCCTTCAGCATCATCCTTGATTGTTGTTGCTTGAACATTCTTCAGTTGTTCCATTAAATCTAACTGTAGATTTAATCTAAGAGCACGAACTCGTTTTTGCTTTTCATGATACTTACGACTTAAGGCATCTGCGACTACATTTGCTTTTCCCTCGTGATATTGAATATCACATTCGTAGTCACTTAGAATTTCCATCCATCTTCTTTGCCTCATGTTTAATTCTTTTTGCCCAAATATGTACTTTAAGCTTTTATGATCTGTATAAACAGTAAACTTACTTCCATACATGTAGTGTCTCCAAATCTTAAGGGCAAAAATTATTGCTCCTAATTCTAAATCATGAGTCGTATAATTTTCTTCGTGCTTTTTCAATTGCCTTGAGGCATACGCAATTACCTTTTTGCGTTGCATTAACACACATCCTAATCCTAACTTAGAAGCATCACAGTAGACTTCAAAATCTTCTGTTCCTTCAGGTAATGCTAGAATTGGGGCGTTTGTTAGCTTTTGCTTTAAAATCCTAAAGGCCTCCTCTTGCCTGGGTCCCCATTCAAACTTTACAGCTTTACAGTTTAGCTTAGTTAATGGTACAACTATCTTAGAAAAATCCTTAATAAAACGCCTATAGTATCCAGCTAATCCTAGAAAACTTCGAACTTCCATAGCGGATTGTGGGACCTTCCATTTGGCGATTGCTTCTATTTTGGAGGGATCTACGTGAATACCTTCGTGATTCACCATGTGTCTTAAAAATTGCACTTCCTGCAGCCAAAATTCACACTTCGAGAATTTGGCGTAAAACTTTTCTTTCCTTAACAAAGTTAAGAGTGCATGTAGGTGCTCACAATACTCGTCCTGATTCTTGGAATAAATAAGTATATCGTCAATGAAGACAACTACGAATTTATCCAAATACGATTTACAGATCCTATTCATCATATCCATAAATGCTGCCGGAGCATTTGTTAGTCCAAAAGGCATAACTGTAAACTCGTAGTGACCATACCTAGTTCTGAAAGCAGTTTTAGGTATGTCTTCTTCTTGTACTTTCAACTGATGATATCTGGAGCATAAATCTATCTTAGAAAAATACCTAGCTCCCTGAAGTTGATCGAAAAGATCATCAATCCTAGGCAATGGGTATCGATTCTTAATTGTAACCTTATTCAATTCCCGATAATCGATACACATTCTCATCGAACCATCTTTCTTTTTCACAAGCAACACTGGTGCTCCCCAAGGGGACGAACTAGGTTGTATGAATCCTTTACTGAGCAATTCATCTAATTGCTTTTTCAGTTCTAACATTTCAGTGGGTGCTAATCGGTAGGGTGCTTTAGCTACGGGTGTAGTTCCCGGAATCAAATGAATTCTGAATTCTACCTCCCTATCTGGTGGTAATCCTGGTAGTTCTTCTGGGAATACATCCGAGTATTCTGATACTACAGGAATTTCCTTAAGTTCCTTACCCTTAGTGCTAATGATTACGGAAATCATATACACTATTCCTTGCTTTCGCTCATAACTAGCAACTTTCATTACTGAAATGAACTTCGTAGACTTACGTGGCTTATCTCCTGCAACTAGAATTATTTCTCCTGATGGCGCATGAATTTCTATAGAATTCTTATCACAGAGGATTCGAGCATGGTTGGCTACTAACCAATCCATTTCTAACACAACATCGAATCCAGCTAAACTCATAGGTAACAGATTTGCAGAAAATTTATGACCTGAAAGTTATATCTTACCTTCTTGTAAAACCTGATCTATGCTAATACAGTTACCGTCTGTTGTTTCTACTGCATAAATCTGCCTAAGTTTGGTTAAAGGTAGCTTAAGAGCTCGGCAGAACGAAGTATTTATAAAACTTTGGTTTGCACCAGAGTCAAATAATACTTTCGCATACACGTTGTGAACTAAGAACGTACCCGCTATGACATCAGGAATCAGTTCGGCTTCCTGCGTGGTCAATTGAAAGGCTCTTGCGTTCTTCTTGGTAGTTCCTTCTGCAGGTTTAGCCTTGTTGTCTGCTGGTTTGACTAATTTAGGGCATTCTGGTATGAAATGCCCAGCTTCTCCACAGTTGTAGCAGACTTTTGTTTTCTTCCTGCAATTTTCTTCACGATGTCCTACAGCTTTGCAAAAGTTGCAGGTTTCATTACACTTTCCAAAATGTTTCTTTTTACAACTCCTACAGAACGTTGGAGTGGGAGATTGCCCAGTTCCTCTTTTCTTGAAATTACTATTATTACCCACACGAAATCCTTGGGTAATCTTTTGGGCTAACTCCTTTTTCCTATTTTCCTCCCGTGTACGCACCAGCCCGTCAGTCAGAGTGTTGGCTAACTCCACTGCATCATCGATTATGCGGGGTCTCGCAGCTTTGACAATATCACGGATCTCGCTAATTAAACCCCAAATGTAGCGAGAGATAAGTACCAGTTCTGGCGAAGCCAAAGTAGGCACAATTCGAGCATACTCGAAGAATTTCGCAGTATACCCTCGACAGTCAACATCCACCATCCGATGGCTCAGAAACTTATTCGCCATCTGCTCTTTTTCATATTCGGGGCAGAATTTTCTTTCCACCAGACGCTTAAACTCTTCCCAACTCATGGCGTAGGCCATGTCACTTCCTTTGGCTTGCAATACCGTATTCCACCATTCTAATGCTTCTTCCTTGAAAAGGTGAGAAGCATACATAACTTTATCCTCCTCGGCACATTTACTTATTTTGATTACTGCCTCGGTTTTCTCCAACCAACGCAGCGCCGCAGTCGCCCCTTCATTGCCTGCGAACTCAATAGGTTTACAGGCAAAAAACTCTTTATAAGTGCAACCAGGTGTTGCAACTTTCATTTTCTTAAGTACCGGGGCTTGAATCACATTATTCTCATTGTCACCGCCTCCATTAACACTATTACTGAAATTATCGTCGCGCGTACGTTTACTGGGGTGAGCTTGCGAAGGCTCAACAGGACTTTTAACCGCAGCGACGATTGCCAGGATAGCATTGACTATTCCCTGAGCCACGATGTTTTCTATATCTTGCCGATTTAGGAAGTGATCCTCGTTATTGTGTTCTGATTGATTAACTTCATTAACTGGTTCATTAACAGCATGTTCTATCTGAATGTTTATCAATCACAGGCTAATATTTAGTACAAACATTTAGGTACAACTGTACAACCAAATTTAATTAAAATGGCGAACATTGAGACTTTATATATATATATATATATATATATATATATATGTCTATTACAACCGAAATTCAAAATATACTATTATCTAGCTAGGAATATTATGCCTAGCATGCTTTCATATAAGGTTTATTCTATCTCCTCTTACTAAGTTGTTTATCTAATGGGCAAAGTTTCTTTAAAGTTTCTGGCTCATAGATGATATGGGTGCTAGTACCGGGTCAGGGTGTTGAGAGATAAGATGATTTATAAACTTTTCTGGTCGAGATCTAATTTCATTGGTTGGTCCAGGTTTGGCAGTTTATTAAAGGTTAACATTTACTGCTGTAGTGGCTAACATATAGAGATTTGCCCATTTTTCATCTAATTCATCTTCCCATGGCGGGTTATTGCCTATTTCCTGAGTTTCCTTATTAATTATCACTCCTTTTGATTGTGACGTCCTTATTTTCTCTTGACTTTTTCTAATAATCCAGATTCTTTTCTTAGCGGTAAGTGGTTTCTCAAACTGTGCCTTAGGAATAAATATTCCTTCCTTAGTATCTGCTGAGTATCTTGAGGAATTTGATTGAAATGAGGTTCCCTTATCTTTTGGTGAACTATCTATTTGACGATAGATGTCCGAAATTCTTTGCTTACCGATGCTGTAAATTAACAAATAGTCAAATAACACCAAAAACACATATAATCACACTAACACGTATAGTCAAAATTGTCGACTTTGCGACTATCAGATTTTATATATTCAAATATGCGTCCGTACACACCCGTTATTTTACAAAAGTTTTATTTTAAGTTATTTTACAGGATTATATTTTTACTATTATTATTATTATTATTATTATTATTATTATTATTATTATTATTATTATTATTATTATTATACAACCACAACCACACAACCCCATACTATCCCTGTTAGCTGGCATTTCAGAAACGACGTTCCCTCTCGTCGTACTTCCAGGAGATCTGTTCTCCCATTACCTGGATTCTATTTCCTGCGTCTACCAGCTCCTCCCCATAATGGCGGAGTTCAGCCAAATTTTCATTGCTCATCGGTGGGTTTGGTGCAGGCTCCGGGTCGAACTGAGGGAAAAAGGTATTAGGATTATTTATGAGGTTCTGAAATTGCCAGTCAGTGGTCCACCATTCTTCCAGCGCTCCTGGTAGAGGTCGGGGGTTGACAATGGGATCTGGAATGGCAGGCTCTAAGTTAACGGGAAGTAGGGCTTCAG
Source organism: Helianthus annuus (assembly GCF_002127325.2). NCBI lineage: Eukaryota > Viridiplantae > Streptophyta > Magnoliopsida > Asterales > Asteraceae > Helianthus > Helianthus annuus. The sequence goes on along the minus strand of NC_035445.2, from coordinate 114,249,928 downwards.
CTGGGTAATTATAAAGGTTTTCATCGGCAGGTCCGATGAGGTCGCCAAGTGCCAATTTACGGTCCAACTCCTCCCAGGATGGCATTCCCTGGGTTTGCCTGGAACTCTCCCCAGTCTCTATTCCTTTTCCCTTGTCCTTTGGATCCTCCGTCTTGGTAGCTTTCTGTGTCGCTGGTTTGTTCCTACGTACACGCCTCCAACCTACAAACCTTCGTCTCTTTTTCACTTTTGGTTTCTCCTGCGGTTGGGCACGGAACACCATTGGCTCTTCGATATCCGCCTGGTATTCAAGATTTGAAAACCATAACTAGTCACAACATTTACGTATTAATCCTACTAAACAATATTCAAGACAAAAACTACAAGTGTTTACATAGTCTTAAAACAAAAAGATCAAGTGCGGAAGCGTTAAATTGTGTGTTCGGTTCGACTTGATTGCTTGATCATCATCCTACTACTTGAAATACCTGGAAACTGAAAGTTTTAGACAACCATTAGTAATATGATCCTTAAATTTTAACATGATCGTAACTAGATTCGAATTCATGTTCGAGAAATCAAAATTTAAAAGAAAATTGAACATTTAAAACTGGGCTATACTGTAACTTACAGTAGCACCGTAAGTTACGGTGGCCACTGGAAAGTTATGGTCTGCCGTAAGGCAGTAGAAATGCACCGTAACAATTTACTGGCTACCGTAAATTACGGTAGCCACCGTAATTTACGGTAGCTGCTGTACATGCTTTCTTAATTTTTGCAGTTTTGCCGATTCATTTCCTGCATCAATGTATTTTACTTTCGATCAAGATTATTAATTAACTAAGCTAATTACCCATACCCGGATTTTACCAATGATAACGCTTGACTACCCTCACGAGGGATTGCCTACGGAATAGTCTACAAGCTTGTTTCCAAGGCTTCGAGTTTGCCCTTTTTATACTACTTGTCATGCTTAAAATTTCTGAACCTTAACTCCCATATTAGGAGTTAAGTTTCTCAACTAGCTTAGCGTGTCCGCTACACGGCTTACGCTTGGTTTATAACCATTCATCATGTTTACTCTTAAACTTGTTTTGACCCGTTTGGATGCCGGAATTTAGGCACCAATCAAGGTATCTCAAGAATCCATTTTCTATCACTTGTTTTGACCCGTTTTTACTTGTTTAAGACGCAAAGTCACTTTCGTGACGTATTGGTCTATCTTGTTTACCATGTTTCAAAACTACGACATAAAACTAATAAATAATCTTAATGTAACGAAACGGTAATTTCGTACCTTTAGAGCACACTTTTCCCACGCGTATTCCCTCAGGCTTGTCCGCTTGACGATCCGGACTCCTTGCCTAGAGATTTCAATTTATAATTTGTTTAGAACTCTATTCATGAGTATTAACGCATCATTATGAACAACAATCAAATCTGCGTTTTCATCCTATTTTTAACATCTAAATCCTCACTTAGGCATTTCAACAAACATCTAGCGGGTCAGATTTTCTCATAATTATTACCAAGTTCATGACTTGTAATTATCATCTAATTTCACTTCAATTAATCAACTTTGCACATATTTTAGCATCAATATTTCAGAAATTACTTCCTATGATCAAATTATACTAGAATTATCATTCCAAACCCTAGTGTTCATCATCATCTTGTAAAACCAATAACCTCCCTTCAATGGGTTCATGGAATTTCCTGAATTTGGACATGAATTCACATGTAGTTGTCTAGGTTTTACTCCTAGACACTATATCATCACTAATCTAACCAAATCACAAACATGCATCAACAAATTTCAGATTTCCTAAATTCGTGAGAATTTCAAGTAGAGAGTTCTCATCAAATTTTACATACCTTTTAATCCTCTTGCAATGAGGATCACAATTCTAAGCTCGGATTTCGTTTTGGACCAGATTTGCACCTTCAATTTATGAGATTTATGGATGTTAGGGTTTGAGAGTGGGGGTGTCGCCCCTGCTTGTTCTTGATCGACCAAAACCCCAAATAGGGTGTTTGGTTTTTGTTTTTGTTACATCTAGTAACTTAAATTTCAATTTTTGACATTATTGGCCCCTCCACTTTTGTTTAACATATAGTTTTAGTTACTTAACCCTCTTTCAAGTTATTTTTAGACTTGTAATTAACTAGGTTATAATTTTCCTAGTTAGTAAGTTTTTGTTTATTTACACTTTATAATTCTAATATAAAGTTTTATATTTTCGGGGTGTTACAAGTCCACCCTCCTTAAAAGGGTTTCGTCCCCGAAACCGAATCACGTACCAAATAAAATGGGGTAGAGACGTCGCATCTCCTCTTCGGATTCCCACGTGGTGTCCGAACCTTTCTTATGCTCCCACTTGACCTTGACTTGATCGATTTGTTTGTTTCGCAAGCGCTTGACCTTTCGATCTAAAACTTCCACTGGTCTCACCGCATAATTTAGGCTATTATCCACTTCGATATCATCGTAATGGATATAAGCTGTTTCGTCCGCTAGACACTTTCGCAATTGCGACACATGAAATGTGCTATGAATTCCACTTAGTTCCTCCGGTAGTTCAAGGCGGTAAGCTACCTTACCAACCCGCTCGGTGATTCTGAATGGCCCAATAAATCTTGGGCTTAGTTTTCCCCTTTTTCTGAATCGGATTATCCCTTTCCACGGCGATACTTTCAGCATTACCTTATCGCCCACTTGAAATTCAATTGGCCTTCTTCGTTTATCCGCGTACGACTTTTGTCGGTCCTGAGCTGTTTTTAAGTGAGTTCGGACCAAATCGATTTTCTCATTCGTAGTTCGGATTATATCCGTAGGTGCTAGTCCACGTGGACCCACTTCTCCCCAACATACTGGGGTTCGGCATTTTCTTCCATATAACATCTCATACGGGGCCATTCTAATGCTCGCGTGATAGCTGTTGTTATATGAAAATTCGAATAAGGGTAGATGGACATCCCAACTACCCCCGAAGTCGATAATGCAAGAACGCAACATGTCTTCTAAAGTTTATATTGTTCTTTCACTTTGCCCATCCGTTTGAGGATGGTATGTTGTGCTAAGGAATAACTTAGTTCCCATTTGCTCTTGGAACTTACGCCAAAAGTCTGACATAAACCGGGTATCTCTGTCAGACACAATGGATATAGGTACTCCATGGCGTGCCACGATTTCATTTGTATACACCTCTGACATATTTTCAGTTGTATATGTCTCATGAATCGGGATGAAGTGAGCACTTTTACTCAATCTATCCACAACTACCCATATGGCATCATGACCACGACTTGTTTTGGGCAGTTTGGTCAATAGGTCCATTGTAATGTGTTCCCATTTCCAAACCGGGATTTCTAACGGTTGAAGTTTACCGTATGGCTTTTGGTGCTCCGCCTTGACTTGTAGACATGTTAAACACTTTTCTACGTATTTCACGACATCTCTTTCCATTCCGGGCCACCAACAGTTTTGCTTTAAGTCGATATACATCTTGGTCGCTCCCGGATGAATGGAATAACGAGACTTGTGAGCTTCATCAAGTAGAAGCTTTTTAACTCCACATATGTTAGGAATCCAAATCCTATTGAAACGCGTCTTCAGACCATGACTGCCTACCTCGAGATCTTTAACTTGGCCAATAATCCTTTCCTTTTTCCAGTTTTTACTGCTTCATCTTGTGCTCCTCGGATTTGTTCTAGCAAGCCCGAAGTCACGATTTTCACACCCCGACCACGTAAAACGACAAATCGTGGCGGAAACGCCGGGGAGTGTTGTAACAGAATTATTGTTTCAAACCATGGATACGAAGAGTTTCATTTCATTAAATCTTTAACATTGTTCTAAAGTTAAACAAGCAAATCAAACATAGACTAATATCATTATTAAATCACTAAGGCCTCGTCCGGTCCTAAGTGAGCATGCTTCCTATTCGCAATCAACACTAAGCAACTTCACCTGAAACATATGTAAAAACAAAGTCAGCAAAGAAATGCTGGCGAGTACATAGGTTTTGTGAGAGTGTCAGATTCATGGCTCGTTTATACGTTGGAATAAATTGTGCAACCTTGTTAATTGTCATTAGAAAACCTTGTTTTATAAAATGTTTGTATCGTAAAATGAATAACCGAATCAAAATAGTTTGGTTATAATTTATAAACCTCGAAGCCATTAATCTTTACCCAAAACATTTGTTTTTCGTAAACCAAATCGTAAATCATTTTCGTAATAAAATTCGTATAGTTTATATCGTTTCGAAAACCTCGTTTGAGTGACATCGCTTCCAATTGTTTGCCCAGATTGTTTAATTCGTTAAACATCTCTTTAGTCGTTTAAATCATTCTCGTTTTAGATCGTGAAACTACTTTTGGTCGTCTCGCTAACAACATTCAAACCTTTGTGACTCGTTCATCGTTCCACTTGTTCTCGTATTAACAAACCTCCAAAGGGTAAGTTAACAATCATCAGATTCGGTCGTTACCCACCTAACCCACACATAACCATGTGTCCGGTCTGATAACGGGATTTGTCGGATCCTATGGTACCATAACCTAATACTGGTCGGTTTGGCCGAAATTAATGAATGTCATTTGTTATGTAATTACAACCAACAAGCTCGTTCACATTATCGAAATCGTTATTAGTTTGATATAAACCATCTTACTCGTTGTGAAACCATCGTTAAAACATCGAAATCGTTTTGATACATATGAATCACCCCAAAACAATTGAAAACAGTAAAATAGGGGAACTATGTACTCACCTTTGGGTGCGTTTTTATATGCTAACACAATCCCTCAAATTATTTATTTGTCCTAAATTAAATAAGAATGATTTAATAAACAAAATTCATAAAAATGACGAAGTTTCTCCGATACTTAGAATTTTCACATAACTTTGAGATTCCTTGAAAAGTTATTATTTTTTATTATTTCGGTATATTCGCGTATAAGTACTCAAGCGTAAAACAAATAATCTTGTCAAGTATTATCATGTCATCATACACATATTATAAAACACATAGCACATTGTAACATATAAAATTTTCTCATGAACAACCCATTATAGTTATGTCGAAAAACACTTATTTTAGCGTTTCGGTAACTTTTTTGAGCGTCGGAAGTCACGTATGACTAACCAAACACCAAGTAAACTTAATTTAAGTTAAAATACTTATTTTTATACTAAAAATATCAGTTTGGTTACTGATCTAAAACAGTTTAATAAAAATCCTTCGAAAAGGCGATTTTTAACCGTTTTACCGCATAGTTTTGCATCAAACGTTACCCGAACCATCCCTAATCGAAACGACTTGAAATTTTAACATAACCCATGTTATTTACTGAATAAAATAATGGTTTTACTCATGATAGTGCAGGTCTTAAATACAACATTTAGATCATGCAAATTTCGCATATTTTACCACTTTTTAAGCTATATGTACAACATGTAAAGCTACCAACCTTATGTCAAAGTTTCATGCCATTATAATACATCAAATAAAGTTATTTTTAGTGTTTATAACCTGATCTAAACAGTTTTTGCCAAACAACCCCTTTTTATCATTTCTTGAGCTTTAAACCCACATGTATCTTCGTGTACAAGTGCCTAAAGCACACTAACATAGCATCACATTTTATATGGGTTTAGATGCATCAAATATGAGATTTATTTATGTTATTTGCTGATGTACTTGGTCATCTAACATATCATACATGAATCACCAAATACTTGCATTTTTTCCATTATTTAAGAACAAGCAACAATATAAACGAGTATTTAACAACAACCAAACTCAAAACTCATACACACACATATATATATATATATGTATATGTACGGTTATGCATGTATATATACACCATCATTTTTTTGTAACCAAGACCCATTTCATTTTTAGATTTCAAGTTTAGTGAAAATCCCAAGATTCAAGAGAAACTTTAAATCATCTAAGAACAACTATGAATCAATGGTATGATTTAAACATAAGTGTTATACCTTCAAGATTCAAGTAGGTTGTGGGATGATAGGAAGCTTGTATTCACTTGACAACACCTTGGGAACACCCTTAGATCTTCACACTAACTTGAAGTTTACTAGAAAGGGTGTTGAATCTTCAAGAACAAGACTTGAAGATATGAAGAAGATTAAGATAGATAAAGGGAGAGATGGGGACGGTTTTGGGAGGGAGAGAGGGAAGTAAAGATGGAGTGATGGAATGGTGATATTTATAGACCTTCTATATAGCATATTCCTAGCATATTCCTGGCATATTCCTGGCATATTCCTGGCATATTCCTGGGTTTGCTACGTTGTCTGCGTTTTGCAGTGTAAGCACTGTGTCGCGTAGGAACACACGGTACGCGCTTAAACTTGAAAAAATAACGTTTTTAAGCGTTTTAATTTATTTTTCAACACGAAACTGATTAAAATAAAATTTTAATCATAACAGAATATTTGTGGGATTAAATATTATCCGGACGGCCACCAACGTTCGTTTCGCAGTTTTGTCGTAATTAGTTCTTTAGTTCAAATAAACATGTTTTCGCCATACCGAATCCTTCGAAACTTATTTCTAAGTTATGTAAGGGATATTTAGGGTATATTTGGCTTACCTCACAGTTCTGGAGTGTACGTCGCGTTAAACTGATTGCGTTTAAGCACCAGTTTGCGTATAACCTTCCAGAAAGTGATTTAAAGCTTGAAATCGGTATCGAATCAAATTGTAAAATTAATAAACATAATTGCACATATAGTAACACCAAAATACACATAATAACACCAAAGCATATTATTTTATTGATAACGGACATTGTTTTACATAATACGATGATTGCAGATCACAGTTGTCACAGTCTCCCCTACTTTAGGAAATTTCGTCCCGAAATTTTACTTAGAGGAATCTTGTGAAAACAAATGCGGATATTTTGTCTCCATCTGGTCCTTACGTTCCCAAGTAAACTCGGGGCCACGTTTGGATTCCCAACGAACTTTGACTAAATGAATCCGTTTGTTCTTCAACTGTTTGTAGGTGCGCTCTACTATCTCCACAGGTTTCTCGACAAAGTGCATCGTTTCATCAATTTGAATTTTGTTGAGAGGGACGTGAAAATCAGCATCAGCTAAACACTTTCGCAAATTGGACACGTGAAAAGTCGGATGAACATTCCCAAGCTCTGGAGGTAGCTCTAGTCGATAGGCAACCTTTCCAATTCTTTCAACAATCTTAAATGGTCCAACATATCGTGGTGCAAGTTTTCCTTTCTTTCCAAATCTCACCACTCCCTTCCAAGGTAACACCTTGAGTAGGACACGGTCTCCGACTTGAAATTCTAAGGGCTTGCGTCGCAAATCCGCATAACTCTTCTGACGGCTTCTAGCTGTCACAAGATTATCGCGAATTTTCTTGATTTTGTCTGTTGCTTCCAGAATGATCTCAGGTCCAGTAAGCTGAGCTTCACCAGTCTCATTCCAACAGACAGGTGAACGACATTTTCGACCGTAGAGAGCTTCGAATGGTGCCATATTAATGCTAGCATGATAACTATTATTGTATGAGAACTCGATCAATGGTAAATGAGAATCCCAATTACCACCAAAGTCTATCGCGCATGCTCTAAGCATATCCTCCAAAGTTTGAATCGTCCTCTCAGATTGACCATCTGTTTGGGGATGATAAGCAGTGCTTAGATTCAGTTGGGTTCCCAAAGCAGATTGCATGGTCTTCCAAAAATGAGATGAAAATCGAGCATCACGATCAGAAATGATATCCAAAGGAACACCATGTCGTGATACAATCTCGTCCACATAGATCTTGGCAAGCTTCTCAGCAGAGAAATCCTCACGGATTGGTAAGAAGTGAGCTGATTTTGTCAAACGATCAACTACAACCCAAATAGCATCGTGACCTTTAGACGTACGCGGTAATTTGGTGATGAAATCCATTGCAATGTTCTCCCATTTCCAAACCGGTATCTCTGGTTGTACAAGCAAACCAGAAGGTCGTTGGTGTTCCGCCTTGACTTTGAGACAAGTTAGGCATTTCGATACATACAAGGCAACATCCTTCTTCATACCAGGCCACCAATACTGGGTACGGAGATCCTTGTACATTTTATCAGCACCAGGATGGATAGAATATCGAGACTTGTGAGATTCGTCCATTACTAAGGTGCGAAGATCGTCCAGATTCGGAATCCACAAACGATTCTCAAAATAGAGTAAACCATCGTCTTTCCTTTCGAGTTTAAGCTCAAGTTGAAGCGGTAGCTCATACTTCAATAAGTCTTTGATCACACAAGGTCGTTGAGTTTGAAGGACGCGAGATCGAATATCAGATAGAGTTTGAACAGAATGAAGCTTGACTCGTTCCTTTCGACTAAGCGCATCGGCTACAACATTCGCCTTACCAGGGTGGTAGCGGATCTCGCAATCATAATCGTTTAAGAGTTCAACCCAACGTCGTTGCCTCATGTTCAGTTCCTTCTGATTGAGAATATGCTGGAGACTCTTGTGGTCTGTGAAAACCACACACTTTGTTCCATAGAGGTAGTGTCTCCAGATTTTAAGCGCAAAAACCACAGCTCCTAACTCAAGATCATGAGTCGTATAGTTCCTCTCGTGAATTTTTAATTGTCTAGACGCATAAGCTATGACTTTACCACGTTGCATAAGAACGCAACCAAGTCCTAGATTCGACGCGTCATAATAGACAACAAAATCATCGTTTCCCTCAGGTAGAGATAAAACAGGAGCATCACAGAGCTTTCGTTTCAGCGTTTGGAACGCTTCTTCTTGCTTAGGTCCCCACTCAAAAGGCTTATTTTTCTGAGTCAAAGCAGTGAGTGGAACCGCGATCTTCGAGAAGTTAGAAATAAACCGTCGATAATAACCAGCTAGTCCAAGAAAAGAACGAACTTCTGTAGGTGTCGATGGTGTATTCCAATCCTTAATCGCAGCAATCTTGGATGGGTCTACATGGATACCCTGCTCATTGATAATATGACCCAAGAACTGAACTTCTTTAAGCCAAAATTCACACTTGGAGAATTTAGCAAAAAGTTGTTCCTTCTTTAGGAGTTCCAACGTCAAACGAAGGTGTTGTTCGTGCTCTGCTTGAGACTTTGAATAAATGAGAATATCGTCGATGAACACAATGATGAACTTATCTAAATAAGGTTTACAAACCCTATTCATTAAGTCCATGAAGATAGCTGGGGCATTCGTCAAACCAAAAGGCATGACAGTGAACTCGTAATGCCCATATCTTGTACGGAAAGCAGTTTTGGGAATATCTTCTTCGAAAATACGAAGTTGATGATACCCAGAACGCAAGTCGATCTTGGAAAAGCATGAAGCACCTTGCAGCTGGTCGAAGAGGTCATCAATTCTAGGTAGGGGATATCGATTCTTGATGGTAAGCTTATTAAGCTCACGATAATCGATACACATTCGAAAAGATCCATCTTTCTTTTTGACAAAGAGGACAGGAGCTCCCCAAGGCGAAAAGCTCGGACGGATAAATCCTTTATCAGACAACTCTTGAAGCTGTTTCGATAACTCTTGCATTTCCGACGGTGCAAGACGATAAGGCGCCTTCGCAACCGGGTTGGCATTGGGTACAAGGTCAATATGAAACTCGACTTGACGAACTGGAGGCAAACCAGGCAGTTCATCGGGAAACACCTCTGGATAGTCCCGAACAATCGGAATATCCTGAATACTCTTGCTCTCGCCTTTCTCCTCGGTGATATGTGCCAGGAAAGCGACATATCCTTTTCGCAAATAACTTTGAGCCTTCGTACACGACATAAGCTTCAAACCACCTGATGGCTTCTCTCCACGAACTTCCAGAATATCGCCAGACGGAAGAGGAATACGAACAATCTTATCGAAACAAACCACCTCAGCATGATGTTTGGTTAGCCAATCCACCCCACGATAATATCGAAACTCCCAAGTTGCATCGGCGTGAGGTCGATGGGAAAAAGATGGTTATCAAGGTTTAACTGACAATCATGAATAACAGAATCGAGCACAAGGGGTTTACCAGTAGCAACTTCGACAGAAAAGGGTTTCCTTAGTTTAGTTCTAGGTATCGTAAGCAAAGGCTCAAAAGATAATGAAACAAAACTTCTATCGGCACCAGAATCAAAAAGAATGGATGCAGGTCGATTGTTAACAAGAAACGTACCATTGACGACGAGGTTGTCAGCTCGCGCCTCGTTTGCATTCAGATTGAATACTCGTCCACGAGTGGGATTCGCATTCGCATTGACGTTGACATTCACGTTCGGATTTGCATTCGTATTTGCCAACCTTGGACAGTTGTTGCGGAAATGACCATACTCTCCACAATTGAAGCACGAACCCAGTGGGAATCTAGCAGCATTCCCCTGTACTGGAGCTTGATTTTGAACAATCTGATTCTGACCAAAACGACAGACGTTGGCCAGATGCCCAAGTTTACCACACGTTGTGCATTGCCTACAAGCTTGTTGTGCAACGTGATGACCGTTGCAGCGACCACAATGGGGTGCGGTACCAGCATATGCTTTCTTTGCAGGAGGTTGAGCTGGTGGGTTCTGAGGGTTCTGAGCAGTTTGTGCAGTTACTGCGAAGTTCTGAGCACCCTTTCGCTTTCTCGACTTCTTCGAAGACTCACCCCTCTTACCCTTACCCTTTTCCTTGCCTTTAACAGAATCAGTTGACTTCATCTTATCACCCTTGCAGGTAAGTTTACGCTTCCTGACTTGCGACTCAGTCAGGGTAGCAGCTAACTCGATCGCTTGGCGGACAGTAGTAGGATTAACGCCAGTCACAATATCTTATATGGAATCGGGTAAACCATCGATATACCTCTCTATCGCTTTCTCCAACGGGGTAACCATAGTAGGGCACAAAAGACTGAGCTCTTCAAATCGATCCGTGTACGCACGGTGTTCTCCCCCATCTTGTTTTAGATCGTCAAACTCTCGTTCCAAAGCTCGAATTTCGTGACGGGGACAAAACTCTCTCATCATGAGAGCTCGAAGCTCTTCCCATGTTTGTGCCAACGCCACTTCGGCACCCCTATCGCGCATCACTCCGTTCCACCAAGTAAGAGCACGCTTCTCGAACACACTTGATGCAAATTCAACCTTACGCCCATTCGGACATTGCACATGTCTGAATGTGTTCTCGATACTTTCGAACCATTGAAGGAGTGCAGTCGCTCCTTTTGTCCCAGAAAACTTTAGCGGCTTAGCAGAGTTGAAACTCTTGAAATTGCATTGTGCATTGTTATTGTTGTTGTACAGCTCGTGGATTTGGGTCACCACGCCTGGAAGCACCGTAGCCATTTGCTGAGTGAGAAGGGCTGCGATTTCTTCAGCAGTAAAAGATTGTGCATCACGTCAAGGAGGCATCGTCTAACAAGAAAATTGTGACAACCCTCACTAAACCAGGGATCCGTACGATTTAATTAACAATTAATTGCTGCTTAATTACTGTGCTTAACTGAAATTGCTGACGAATTGCTACTTGATTTCTAGTACTTGTATATTCCTGCATCATACTTTGATTTCCGTCACTACATTATTTACAAGTTGAACCTTAGTGACAAACATGATGCACTAAAGCACAGTAGCATTAGAACGGATAACCTATTGAACATGCTGATAAAGCCAGCATCAGGCAGACACTGCCTCTAAGGGCCTGTATGAGCTAGAAATATTTTACTACACCCATAGTGTGTGTAGGGATACAAGGGTTGTAGAACTGCGTCTCTAGGAATAAGATATAATGATTGGATGTGCCTAAAACGTACTCTAAGCACGAAACACAGCACTTTTATTAACATACTAGCTTCTGGCTAACTGATAAAGTGCCAAAACATGAGGAAAATATTCCTGACACTTTGTAGAATAAATAGTGTCACTAAAAATATTATTTACGACGCTTAAAAGATTACTTAAGCACTTTAACGGATTACTATCCAACCGAACAACCGGACTATACCCGGAACATAAAAATATTGCCAAAAATATTATTGATCATTTTCTGAGCCAGTTAGGGTCCCTGATTACCCTAACACCCGCGTTAAAGCGCAACACTTAACTAACCGAGTTAACCCCTATCTAACTTGGTTTAAAGTAACTAATCTCTAACTATATGATTGAAATCGAACCAAGACCCCCCCCATTAGGATCGGCCAACTAAGAGGAGACACAAGGGTACAACTTTGATTATTTAATTGATTTATGCTTAATATCTTGAAGACACAAAACCCATTGGATTAAGATCAAGGCTTTGTCTATAAATACCTACACTAAACACACAAGATCATAATCAACACACACCACAACCAAACTCTCTCCTCTCCTCTCTAAAATTCTCGGCCGAACCCCCCTCTTGTTACACATCCATTTTCGGCTTTTGATCTCTTCATTCCAAGCATATACAAGTGTTTAAGGTCACGTATTGGGAGTCTTGGAGCAAACGGAAGCGGAAGGACCTCGTTACCTTGCTTTTATCCATCACATTTTCGCCTAGATTCTTCCCTAGCCCCGAGCTAGAGGTATAATGCTTAAAACTCATTCTCGAACATATCTAAGGTGGTTAATAAGATTTGTAACGGTTGAAAGTCGGAAACTTATCTTTTGAATCTTTAAAGTTTACTAAAACATGAATCTTGTTGGTTAAAAGATCATAAGTTGTGTAAAAGTTGTAGTGTTTAAATATGGTGATTATTTAGGCCCGATCTACGATGTGGTGGCTCGGATCATCGTTTAACCCGACTTTGTTAAGATCATAGATCTTGACATAAGCTTGTTTCTATCGGTACAAGGGTTAAAAGTGAAACTCTACCACACGAGAAACATGAACTTGTGTAAAAGTATTTTTACTTGTAAAATAGTGTTTAAAACTAGCGGATCTACGAATGTACAAGTGGTATTTTCGTAGAACCAAGTGTCGAGAAAATCATGTTTTATAAAAGTTGGATGACATACTAACGAATATGATTTTACAAACCACAAGTGTATAAACACTTGTGAAATAAGAAGTTTCGACAAAATATCAATCTTTGAGAAAGATGACGGGATGTTGTAAAGGATGATTTATTCTAAAAAACGAGGTTTTTACGGGATTAAGTTATTTTACACATAGATCCACAAAATATAACGGGATCTACACTATAGTTTTCGGAAAAACCACAAGTTCATGTGATTATGCGATTTTACATACTTGTCGACTAGTTTGATGTGTTGGAAATTGATTGATTAATTAAAGAAGTGTTGAAGTGATTTTGTAAAAGAAAATGATACGCTTGAAAGCGTGGCCACCTCCAGTTACAGGGGAAACTCTGGCGAAATTTTTCTAAAAATGTAACACTTAGAATTATTTACAAGTGTTAGAATTATTTTTGATATGTTTTCAAAATGTAATTCGCCACGACTTTATTTACAAATATTCGGAGGTGGGATTTTCACAAAACTAAACGTGATTAATATATATTTGGTAAATATATTTTTCACAACACTGTTTATGATTATTTTGTGAAAATATATAAATATTATTTTTAGAGTGAAAATAATATTTCGAACGATAACAAGACCCAAAATAATACAAACGCTTACACGACAAACATATAAGTTACAACGGTAATTATTATTACCACACGATTTCTAAAACGTAACTTACGCATTATTTTGGAAGTATTATGTGAAGTGAAGATGTAATATTTTTGAGAAAAATATCTATATTTTGGAAGTAGAAGTAAAAATATATTAAGTGGGACTTAATGATATAATACAAATACATATGTATTAAATCCCCCATCCTTGGGAAGGAGATTAACTACCAAGTACATGCAAAATATAAACACGAAATAGTTGTCTAACTATTTCCCAAAAACTTAAACTATAAAGCTAAGGCACGACCATCCGTCTAATAGTATTAGCACATGTAGGTCGTTGCACAGCTGCCTGACATTCGGAGTACTTGGTATAGCGACGCACTGACTGTGAGTTCATGTCCCCCTTTTCTCTTAACTGTTTTCAGTTTTCTAAACTGCGGGGGTGAAATACATGTTACATTGATTATGAATACTTTATACATGGTATGGTTAGCGTAAGGAGGTTTGTTACTTAAGATCATGTGAGTGGGTAGGCGGAAACTTGAGGCCATTAATCCTCATGGTAGGACCGAGGGACAGGAGCGGTAGATCTATCTGGGTGTAGCGAGCCCAGCCCCAGGTCCAGCATAACGGACCTCGGGGTGACTTAGTGCCCGACGCATAAATCCGCTAGGTTTGAATCTTCCTACTTGCACTTCACACATATCAATGGCCTTGCAAACCATTGGTGATCTCTTTTTCCTTATTTGCTACATACCAGGATTTTTGATAAATACAAAGGTTTATTTACTCACTTTCGCATGAACTCGCTCAACATTATTGTTGATTTTTCAACTTACATGTATTTCAGGGAATTAAAGATCTGGCACGGTATGGCATGTTTTCCGCTGCATTAGTCACCGAGGTCATCCAGGGTTCGGGGAATGTGACTCTTTCCTGGACAAGTCACAGTCTTTGAATCATGTTTATGTTATGTTTGGTGTTTGTAATGTTTGGACAAGTTTATGGTTGTTAGGGTGTTATCCCGTTAAGACAATGTTACGGTATTTTTATTTCAATGGATGATCTTGCATATTTTTAATTCATATAGCTTTGTTATGATTAAGCTATGGTATTAAGAAGTCACACCAAATTAACCACGCTTCCGCAAAGCCAGGGTGTGACAAAAATATGAGAGACGAGTGAGGTCGACAATTAGGAAAAACAAGAGAGGTTTTGAAAATACCAACGAAATATAAGGAAGGCGATCATTTGTTCGTTACCTTGAACAAACAAACAACACGCAGTGACTAATCAAAGTAATGAATCGAAATAATGTATCGCGAAGACATGCTCACCTATAAGTGAACACTCACCCCAAGAGTTCCCAGGTAAGAGTGACTGGTCCGATTATGTGGATTTGTACGAACACTCAAGCCTTAGAGAGAAAACTTAGGGTACAGGCATTCACTCTTCCAGTTTACACGTGTTCACATTATTTACACCCAAACTTTGACGAGATTTTGAAAACTCAGAAGGCACTAAGCCAAAAATGAATCAAAATGGGAGGGTTCAAAACCTAGTAATTAATCATCCTAGAATGGACGATTAATTTTTGAAGCAGATTCGGATTTCGTTTTTTTTCCTAAACGCAAATCAACTTGCGTTGGGGTCCTAGAAAGTTGTAGTCTAGGTCGAAATTTTTACTAATAACCTAATTCTCTATAACCATTGGCTCTGATACCAACTCTTCTGTCACACCCCGACCACGTAAAACGACAAATAGTGGCGGAAACGCCGGGGAGTGTTGTAACCGAATTATTGTTTCAAACCATGGATACGAAGAGTTTCATTTCATTAAATATTTAACATTGTTCTAAAGTTAAACAAGCAAATCAAACATAGACTAATATCATTATTAAATCACTAAGGCCTCGTCCGATCCTAAGTGAGCATGCTTCCTATTCGCAATCAACACTAAGCAACTTCACCTGAAACATATGTAAAAACAAAGTCAGCAAAGAAATGCTGGCGAGTACATAGGTTTTGTGAGAGTGTCAGATTCATGGCTCGTTTATACGTTGGAATAAATTGTGCAACCTTGTTAATTGTCGTTAGAAAACCTTGTTTTATAAAATGTTTGTATCGTAAGAAGAATAACCGAATCAAAATAGTTTGGTTATAATTTATAAACCTCGAAGCCATTAATCTTTACCCAAAACATTTGTTTTTCGTAAACCAAATCGTAAATCATTTTCGTAATAAAATTCGTATAGTTTATATCGTTTCGAAAACCTCGTTTGTGTGACATCGCTTCCAATTGTTTGCCCAGATCGTTTAATTCATTAAACATCTCTTTAGTCGTTTAAATCATTCTCGTTTTAGATCGTGAAACTACTTTTGGTCGTCTCGCTAACAACATTCAAACCTTTGTGACTCGTTCATCGTTCCACTTGTTTTCGTATTAACAAACCTCCAAATGGTAAGTTAACAATCATCAGATTCGGTCGTTACCCACCTAACCCACACATAACCATGGGTCCGGTCTGATAACGGGATTTGTCGGATCCTATGGTACCATAACCTAATACTGGTCGGTTTGGCCGAAATTAATGAATGTCATTTGTTATGTAATTACAACCAACAAGCTCGTTCACATTATCGAAATTGTTATTAGTTTGATATAAACCATCTTACTCGTTGTGAAACCATCGTTAAAACATCGAAATCGTTTTGATACATATGAATCACCCCAAAACAATTGAAAACAGTAAAATAGGGGAACTATGTACTCACCTTTGGGTGCGTTTTTATATGCTAACACAATCCCTCAAATTATTTATTTGTCCTAAATTAAATAAGAATGATTTAATAAACAAAATTCATAAAAATAACGAAGTTTCTCCGACACTTAGAATTTTCACATAACTTTGAGATTCCTTGAAAAGTTGTTATTTTTGATTATTTCGGTATATTCGCGTATAAGTACTCACGCGTAAAACAAATAATCTTGTCAAGTATTATCATGTCATCATACACATATTATAAAACACATAGCACATTGTAACATATAAAATTTTCTCATGAACAACCCATTATAGTTATGTCGAAAAACACTTATTTTAGCGTTTCGGTAACTTTTTTGAGCGTCGGAAGTCAGGTATGACTAACCAAACACCAAGTAAACTTAATTTAAGTTAAAATACTTATTTTTATACTAAAAATATCAGTTTGGCTACTGATCTAAAACAGTTTAATAAAAATCCTTCGAAAAGGCGATTTTTAACCGTTTTACCGCATAGTTTTGCATCAAACGTTACCCGAACCATCCCTAATAGAAACGACTTGAAATTTTAACATAACCCATGTTATTTACTGAATAAAATAATGGTTTTACTCATGATAGTGCAGGTCTTAAATACAGCATTTAGATCATGCAAATTTCGCATATTTTACCACTTTTTAAGCTATATGTACAACATGTAAAGCTACCCACCTTATGTCAAAGTTTCATGCCATTATAATACATCAAATAAAGTTATTTTTAGTGTTTATAACCTGATCTAAACAGTTTTTGCCAAACAACCCCTTTTTATCATTTCTTGAGCTTTAGACCCACATGTATCTTCGTGTACAAGTGCCTAAAGCACACTAACATAGCATCACATTTTATATGGGTTTAGATGCATCAAATATGAGATTTATTTATGTTATTTGCTGATGTACTTGGTCATCTAACATATCATACATGAATCACCAAATACTTGCATTTTTTTTCCATTATTTAAGAACAAGCAACAATATAAACGAGTATTTAACAACAACCAAACTCAAAACTCATACACACACATATATATACGTATATGTACGGTTATACATGTATATATACACCATCATTTTTTTTGTAACCAAGACCCATTTCATTTTTAGATTTTAAGTTTAGTGAAAATCCCAAGATTCAAGAGAAACTTTAAATCATCTAAGAACAACTATGAATCAATGGTATGATTTAAACATAAGTGTTATACCTTCAAGATTCAAGTAGGTTGTGGGATGATAGGAAGCTTGTATTCACTTGACAACACCTTGGGAACACCCTTAGATCTTCACACTAACTTGAAGTTTACTAGAAAGGGTGTTGAATCTTCAAGAACAAGACTTGAAGATATGAAGAAGATTAAGATAGAGAGAGGGAGAGATGGGGACGGTTTTGGGAGGGAGAGAGGGAAGTGAAGATGGAGTGATGGAATGGTGGTATTTATAGACCTTCCATATAGCATATTCCTCGCATATTCCTGGCATATTCCTGGCATATTCCTGGCATATTCCTGGGTTTTCTACGTTGTCTGCGTTTTGCAGTGTAAGCACTGTGTCGCGTAGGAACACACGGTACGCGCTTAAACTTGAAAAAATAACGTTTTTAAGTGTTTTAATTTATTTTTCAACACGAACCTGATTAAAATAAAATTTTAATCATAACAGAATATTTGTGGGATTAAATATTATCCGGGCGGCCACCAACGTTCGTTTCGCAGTTTTGTCGTAATTAGTTCTTTAGTTCAAATAAACATGTTTTCGCCATACCGAATCCTTCGAAACTTATTTCTAAGTTATGTAAGGGATATTTTGGGTATATTTGGCTTACGTCACAGTTCTGGAGTGTACGTCGCGTTAAACTGATTGCGTTTAAGCACCAGTTTGCGTATAACCTTCCAGAAAGTGATTTAAAGCTTGAAATCGGTATCGAATCAAATTGTAAAATTAATAAACACAATTGCACATATAGTAACACCAAAATACACATAATAACACCAAAGCATATTATTTTATTGATAACGAACATTGTTTTACATAATACGATGATTGCAGATCACAGTTGTCACAGTCTCCCCTACTTTAGGAAATTTCGTCCCGAAATTTTACTTAGAGGAATATTGTGAAAACAAATGCGGATATTTTGTCTCCATCTAGTCCTTACGTTCCCAAGTAAACTCGGGGCCACGTTTGGATTCCCAGCGAACTTTGACTAAATGAATCCGTTTGTTCTTCAACTGTTTGTAGGTACGCTCTACTCTTATGAAATCGACCATAGATCAATTCCCTTTTTGGGGAGCGTCTTGAATACATCCCTAATTCTGAGCTTCATGTTACTCCTACCAAGAAACATGTCAGGTAAGGGCATCCCGATTGGATTAAATGGGATGACAGTTTCTCATTTCGAATCTGTAAAATCAAAATTTCGATCAAATCACACACCGCAGTATACTAGGTCTTCTAATTCGTTAAGAGGTTTATCTAAAAGATTCACAATATAACTAGGAAGACGTTTCAAATACCACACATGCATTTCTTCCTCTTGACCGAATCTGTAACCTTCATTAGCAGATTCATTTTCTGTGGTTTCCCTGATCAAACTAGAGGTTACCAAGGAACCATGCATAGCACTAAATAGGGAGCCGCCAACAGGCTTCTCGACAAAGTGCATCGTTTCATCAATTTGAATTTTGTCGAGAGGGACGTGAAAATCAGCATCAGCTAAACACTTTCGCAAATTGGACATGTGAAAAGTCGGATGAACATTCCCAAGCTCTGGAGGTAGCTCTAGTCGATAGGCAACCTTTCCAATTCTTTCAACAATCTTAAATGGTCCAACATATCGTGGTGCAAGTTTTCCTTTCTTTCCAAATCTCACCACTCCCTTCCAAGGTGACACCTTGAGTAGGACACGGTCTCCGACTTGAAATTCTAAGGGCTTATGTCGCAAATCCGCATAACTCTTCTGACGGCTTCTAGCTGTCACAAGATTATCGCGAATTTTCTTGATTTTGTCTGTTGCTTCCAGAATGATCCCAGGTCCAGTAAGCTGAGCTTCACCAGTCTCATTCCAACAGACAGGTGAACGACATTTTCGACCGTAGAGAGCTTCGAATGGTGCCATATTAATGCTAGCATGATAACTATTATTGTATGAGAACTCGATCAATGGTAAATGAGAATCCCAATTACCACCAAAGTCTATCGCGCATGCTCTAAGCATATCCTCCAAAGTTTGAATCGTCCTCTCAGATTGACCATCTGTTTGGGGATGATAAGCAGTGCTTAGATTCAGTTGGGTTCCCAAAGCAGATTGCATGGTCTTCCAAAAATGAGATGAAAATCGAGCATCACGATCAGAAATGATATCCAAAGGAACACCATGTCGTGATACAATCTCGTCTACATAGATCTTGGCAAGCTTCTCAGCAGAGAAATCCTCACGGATTGGTAAGAAGTGAGCTGATTTTGTCAAACGATCAACTACAACCCAAATAGCATCGTGACCTTTAGACGTACGCGGTAATTTGGTGATGAAATCCATTGCAATGTTCTCCTATTTCCAAACCGGTATCTCTGGTTGTACAAGCAAACCAGAAGGTCGTTGATGTTCCGCCTTGACTTTGAGACAAGTTAGGCATTTCGATACATACAAGGCAACATCCTTCTTCATACCAGGCCACCAATACTGGGTACGGAGATCCTTGTACATTTTATCAGCACCAGGATGGATAGAATATCGAGACTTGTGAGATTCGTCCATTACTAAGGTGCGAAGATCGTCCAGATTCGGAATCCACAAATGATTCTCAAAATAGAGTAAACCATCGTCTTTCCTTTCGAGTTTAAGCTCAAGTTGAAGCGGTAGCTCATACTTCAATAAGTCTTTGATCACACAAGGTCGTTGAGTTTGAAGGACGCGAGATCGAATATCAGATAGAGTTTGAACAGAATGAAGCTTGACTCGTTCCTTTCGTCTAAGCGCATCGGCTACGACATTCGCCTTACCAGGGTGGTAGCGGATCTCGCAATCATAATCGTTTAAGAGTTCAACCCAACGTCGTTGCCTCATGTTCAGTTCCTTCTGATTGAGAATATGCTGGAGACTCTTGTGGTCTGTGAAAACCACACAAGGTCGATGAACACAATGATGAACTTATCTAAATAAGGTTTACAAACCCTATTCATTAAGTCCATGAAGATAGCTGGGGCATTCGTCAAACCAAAAGGCATGACAGTGAACTCGTAATGCCCATATCTTGTACGGAAAGCAGTTTTGGGAATATCTTCTTCGAAAATACGAAGTTGATGATACCCAGAACGCAAGTCGATCTTGGAAAAGCATGAAGCACCTTGCAGCTGGTCGAAGAGGTCATCAATTCTAGGTAGGGGATATCGATTCTTGATGGTAAGCTTATTAAGCTCATGATAATCGATACACATTCGAAAAGATCCATCTTTCTTTTTGACAAAGAGGACAGGAGCTCCCCAAGGAGAAAAGCTCGGACGGATGAATCCTTTATCAGACAACTCTTGAAGCTGTTTCGATAACTCTTGCATTTCCGACGGTGCAAGACGATAAGGCGCCTTCGCAACCGGGTTGGCATTGGGTACAAGGTCAATATGAAACTCAACTTGACGAACTGGAGGCAAACCAGGCAGTTCATCGGGAAACACCTTTGGATAGTCCCGAACAATCGGAATATCCTAAATACTCTTGCTCTCGCCTTTCTCCTCGGTGATATGTGCCAGGAAAGCGACATATCCTTTTCGCAAATAACTTTGAGCCTTCGTACACGACATAAGCTTCAAACCACCTGATGGCTTCTCTCCACGAACTTCCAGAATATCACCAGACGGAAGAGGAATACGAACAATCTTATTGAAACAAACGACCTCAGCATGATGTTTGGTTAGCCAATCCACCCCACGATAATATCGAAACTCCCAAGTTGCATCGGCGTGAGGTCGATGGGAAAAAGATGGTTATCAAGGTTTAACTGACAATCACGAATAACAGAATCGAGCACAAGGGGTTTACCAGTAGCAACTTCGACAGATAAGGGTTTCCTCAGTTTAGTTTTAGGTATCGTAAGCAAAGGCTCAAAAGATAATGAAACAAAACTTCTATCGGCACCATAATAAAAAAGAACGGATGCAGGTCGATTGTTAACAAGAAACGTACCATTGATGACGAGGTTGTCAGCTCGCGCCTCGTTTGCATTCAGATTGAATACTCGTCCACGAGTGGGATTCGCATTCGATTTGACGTTGACATTCACGTTCGGATTTGCATTCGTATTTGCTAACCTTGGACAGTTGTTGCGGAAATGACCATACTCTCCACAATTGAAGCACGAACCCGGTGGGAATCTAGCAGCATTCCCCTGTACTGGAGCTTGATTTTGAACAATCTGATTCTGACCAAAACGACAGACGTTGGCCAGATGCCCAAGTTTACCACACATTGTGCATTGCCTACAAGCTTGTTGTGCAACGTGATGACCGTTGCAGCGACCACAATGGGGTGCGGTACCAGCATATGCTTTCTTTGCAGGAGGTTGAGCTGGTGGGTTCTGAGGGTTCTGAGCAGTTTGTGCAGTTACTACAAAGTTCTGAGCACCCTTTCGCTTTCTTGACTTCTTCGAAGACTCACCCTTCTTACCCTTACCCTTTTCCTTGCCTTTAACAGAATCAGTTGACTTCATCTTATCACCCTTGCAGGTAAGTTTACGCTTCCTGACTTGCGACTCAGTCTGGGTAGCAGCTAACTCGATCGCTTGGCGAACAGTAGTAGGATTAACGCCAGTCACAGTATCTTGTATGGAATCGGGTAAACCATCGATATACCTCTCTATCGCTTTCTCCAACGGGGTAACCATAGTAGGGCACAAAAGACTGAGCTCTTCAAATCGATCCGTGTACGCACGGTGTTCTCCCCCATCTTGTTTTAGATCGTCAAACTCTCGTTCCAAAGCTCGAATTTCGTGACGGGGACAAAACTCTCTCATCATGAGAGCTCGAAGCTCTTCCCATGTTTGTGCCAACGCCACTTCGGCACCCCTATCGCGCATCACTCCGTTCCACCAAGTAAGAGCACGCTTCTCGAACACACTTGATGCAAATTCAACCTTACGCCCATTCGGACATTGCACATGTCTGAATGTGTTCTCGATACTTTCGAACCATTGAAGGAGTGCAGTCGCTCCTTGTGTCCCAGAAAACTTTAGCGGCTTAGCAGAGTTGAAACTGTTGAAATTGCATTGTGCATTGTTATTGTTGTTGTACAGCTCGTGGATTTGGGTCACCACGCCTGGAAGCACCGCAGCCATTTGCTGAGTGAGAAGGGCTGCGATTTCTTCAGCAGTAAAAGATTGTGCATCACGTCGAGGAGACATCGTCTAACAAGAAAATATGAGAGACGAGTGAGGTCGACAATTAGGAAAAACAAGAGAGGTTTTGAAAATACCGACGAAATATAAGGAAGGCGATCATTTGTTCGTTACCTCAAACAAACAAACAACACGCAGTGACTAATCAAAGTAATGAATCGAAATAATGTATCGCGAAGACATGCTCGCCTATAAGTGAACACTCACCCCAGGAGTTCCCAGGTAAGAGTGACTGGTCCGATTATGTGGATTTGTACGAACACTCTAGCCTTAGAGAGAAAACTCAGGGTACAGGCATTCACTCTTCCAGTTTGCACGTGTTCACATTATTTAGACCAAAACTTTGACGAGATTTTGAAAGCTCAGAAGGCACTAAGCCAAAAATGAATCAAAATGGGAGGGTTCAAAACCTAGTAATTAATCATCCTAGAACGGACGATTAATTTTTGAAGCAGATTCGGATTTCGTTTTTTTTCCTAAACGCAAATCAACTTGCGTTGGGGTCCTAGAAAGTTATAGTCTAGGTCGAAATTTTTACTAATAACCTAATTCTCTATAACCATTGGCTCTGATACCAACTCTTCTGTCACACCCCGACCATGTAAAACGACAAATCGTGGCGGAAACGCCGGGGAGTGTTGTAACAGAATTATTGTTTCAAACCATGGATACGAAGAGTTTCATTTCATTAAATATTTAACATTGTTCTAAAGTTAAACAAGCAAATCAAATATAGACTAATATCATTATTAAATCACTAAGGCCTCGTCCGGTCCTAAGTGAGCATGCTTCCTATTCGCAATCAACACTAAGCAACTTCACCTGAAACATATGTAAAAACAAAGTCAGCAAAGAAATGCTGGCGAGTACACAGGTTTTGTGAGAGTGTCAGATTCATGGCTCGTTTATACGTTGGAATAAATTGTGCAACCTTGTTAATTGTCGTTAGAAAACCTTGTTTTATAAAATGTTTGTATCGTAAAATGAATAACCGAATCAAAATAGTTTGGTTATAATTTATAAACCTCGAAGCCATTAATCTTTACCCAAAACATTTGTTTTTCGTAAACCAAATCGTAAATCATTTTCGTAATAAAATTCGTATAGTTTATATCGTTTCGAAAACCTCGTTTGTGTGACATCGCTTCCAATTGTTTGCCCAGATCGTTTAATTCATTAAACATCTCTTTAGTCGTTTAAATCATTCTCGTTTTAGATCGTGAAACTACTTTTGGTCGTCTCGCTAACAACATTCAAACCTTTGTGACTCGTTCATCGTTCCACTTGTTCTCGTATTAACAAACCTCCAAATGGTAAGTTAACAATCATCAGATTCGGTCGTTACCCACCTAACCCACAAATAACCATGGGTCCGGTCTGATAACGGGATTTGTCGGATCCTATGGTACCATAACCTAATACTGGTCGGTTTGGCCGAAATTAATGAATGTCATTTGTTATGTAATTACAACCAACAAGCTCGTTCACATTATCGAAATCGTTATTAGTTTGATATAAACCATCTTACTCGTTGTGAAACCATCGTTAAAACATCGAAATCGTTTTGATACATATGAATCACCCCAAAACAATTGAAAACAGTAAAATAGGGGAACTATGTACTCACCTTTGGGTGCGTTTTTATATGCTAACACAATCCCTCAAATTATTTATTTGTCCTAAATTAAATAAGAATGATTTAATAAACAAAATTCATAAAAATGACGAAGTTTCTCCGATACTTAGAATTTTCACATAACTTTGAGATTCCTTGAAAAGTTGTTATTTTTGATTATTTCGGTATATTCGCGTATAAGTACTCAAGCGTAAAACAAATAATCTTGTCAAGTATTATCATGTCATCATACACATATTATAAAACACATAGCACATTGTAACATATAAAATTTTCTCATGAACAGCCCATTATAGTTATGTCGAAAAACACTTATTTTAGCGTTTCGGTAACTTTTTTGAGCGTCGGAAGTCACGTATGACTAACCAAACACCAAGTAAACTTAATTTAAGTTAAAATACTTATTTTTATACTAAAAATATCAGTTTCGTTACTGATCTAAAACAGTTTAATAAAAATCCTTCGAAAAGGCGATTTTTAACCGTTTTACAGCATAGTTTTGCATCAAACGTTACCCGAACCATCCCTAATCGAAACGACTTGAAATTTTAACATAACCCATGTTATTTACTGAATAAAATAATGGTTTTACTCATAATAGTGCTGGTCTTAAATACAACATTTAGATCATGCAAATTTCGCATATTTTACCACTTTTTAAGCTATATGTACAACATGTAAAGCTACCAACCTTATGTCAAAGTTTCATGCCATTATAATACGTCAAAATAAAGTTTTTTTTAGTGTTTATAACCGGATCTAAACAGTTTTTGACAAACAACCCCTTTTTATCATTTCTTGAGCTTTAGACCCACATGTATCTTCGTGTACAAGTGCCTAAAGCACACTAACATAGCATCACATTTTATATGGGTTTAGATGCATCAAATATGAGATTTATTTATGTTATTTGCTGATGTACTTGGTCATCTAACATATCATACATGAATCACCAAATACTTGCATTTTTTCCATTATTTAAGAACAAGCAACAATATAAACGAGTATTTAACAACAACCAAACTCAAAACTCATACACACACATATATATATACGTATATGTACGATTATACATGTATATATACACCACCATTTTTTTCGTAACCAAGACCCATTTCATTTTTAGATTTCAAGTTTAGTGAAAATCCCAAGATTCAAGAGAAACTTTAAATCATCTAAAAACAACTATGAATCAATGGTATGATTTAAACATAAGTGTTATACCTTCAAGATTCAAGTAGGTTGTGGGATGATAGGAAGCTTGTATTCACTTGACAACACCTTGGGAACACCCTTAGATCTTCACACTAACTTGAAGTTTACTAGAAAGGGTGTTGAATCTTCAAGAACAAGACTTGAAGATATGAAGAAGATTAAGATAGAGAGAGGGAGAGATGGGGACGGTTTTGGGAGGGAGAGAGGGAAGTGAAGATGGAGTGATGGAATGGTGGTATTTATAGACCTTCCATATAGCATATTCCTAGCATATTCCTGGCATAATCCTGGCATATTCCTGGCATATTCCTGGCATATTCCTGTCATATTCCTGGTATATTCCTGGCATATTCCTGGCATATTCCTCGCATATTCCTGGCATATTCCTGGCATATTCCTGGCATATTCCTGGGTTTGCTGCGTTGTCTGCGTTTTGCAGTGTAAGCACTGTGTCGCGTAGGAACACACGGTACGCGCTTAAACTTGAAAAAATAACGTTTTTAAGCGTTTTAATTTATTTTTCAACACGAACCTGATTAAAATAAATTTTTAATCATAACAGAATATTTGTGGGATTAAATATTATCCGGGCGGCCACCAACGTTCGTTTCGTAGTTTTGTCGTAATTAGTTCTTTAGTTCAAATAAACATGTTTTCGCCATACCGAATCCTTCGAAACTTATTTCTAAGTTATGTAAGGGATATTTAGGGTATATTTGGCTTACGTCACAGTTCTGGAGTGTACGTCGCGTTAAACTGATTGCGTTTAAGCACCAGTTTGCGTATAACCTTCTAGAAAGTGATTTAAAGCTTGAAATCGGTATCGAATCAAATTGTAAAATTAATAAACATAATTGCACATATAGTAACACCAAAATACACATAATAACACCAAAGCATATTATTTTATTGATAACGGACATTTTTACATAATACGATGATTGCAGATCACAGTTGTCACAACGATGAGCTGCAACGATTGTACCCGTATTGGGGTATAATCTGCCTTTCTGCTTAACGCATCAGCCACTACATTGGCTTTCCCGGGATGGTAATGTATTTCACAGTCGAAATCCTTGACCGTTTCCAGCCACCGCCTTTGTCTCATGTTTAATTCCTTCTGATCGAAAAAATACTTTAGACTTTTATGGTCGGTAAAGATCGTAAATTTTACCCCATACAAGTACTGCCTCCATATCTTTAAGGCAAACACCACCGCCGCCAATTCCAAGTCGTGAACCGGGTATTTCTTTTCATGAATTTTCAATTGCCTCGAGGTGTAGGCGATGACTTTGCCTCGTTGCATTAAAACACACCCGAGTCCCGAATGCGACGCATCCGTGTAAACTACCATGTTGTCAACTCCTTCCGGTAATGTTAACACCGGAGCGTGAGTTAACTTTTCCTTGAGCGTTTGGAAGGCTTCATCCTGTTCGATGCCCCACACGAACCCTTCCACCTTGCGAGTCAATTTGGTCAATGGCAAGGCAATTTTATAGAAATCCTGTATGAATCTCCGATAATATCCCGCGAGCCCTAAAAAGCTTCGGATTTCTGAGGGATTTCTTGGAGGGTTCCATTTTGACACAGCTTCTACCTTTGACGGATCCACTATGTCACACCCCCAAAATCCACCTGCGTAGTATCACCGCTTGGGAGCGTGACTGACCAGGATCAAGCCACCAATCATATAGAACAATATATATAGTAAAAGTAATTGCCATTAAACCAAACCAAATCCATATGAAAGGTGTACCAAAACATAAGTAAGTTATCACTATTTAGCGGAAGCGTATGAATAAAACCGATCAT
Organism: Helianthus annuus; assembly: GCF_002127325.2. Lineage (NCBI taxonomy): Eukaryota > Viridiplantae > Streptophyta > Magnoliopsida > Asterales > Asteraceae > Helianthus > Helianthus annuus. The sequence continues at coordinate 114,222,473 of NC_035445.2, read as the reverse complement.
AATAAAGTATCAAATGTCATAAGTGTTTAACAAGATGATAACGATCCAAGCCCACAACGACCAGCTCCTCCCTGTGCAAGCTCCATGTATCTAACAACCTGCAAGGCATGTAACAGAGGATCAACAACTAGTTGAGCGAGTTCACAGAAAGTAAATGCGTAATAGTAAGTTTGTTTGTAACATGTGGCTCTACTGGGCCGATAGTATGTTCTATTGGTGGGGGCTTCCCATGTTGTATAACCACTAGACTATTCGTAACCATAAGTGTTCTTCACAACCGAGAACAGTAGTACGTACAAGCTTTACGTAGGTTTACGTAAGTATCCTTCACAACCGAGGATAGTAGTAAGTATAAATACACGTAGGTTTTACGTGAGTATCCTTCACAACCGAGGATAGTAGTAAGTATAAGTATACGTAGATTTTACGTAGGGGTCCTGCACAACCGAGGACAGTAAGAAGCATATGCATATGTGGGCTTTACGCATGTGTCCTGCACAACCGAGGACAGTAAGTAGTATAAGCATACGTAGGTTTACGTATGTGTCCTGCACAACCGAGGACGCTGGTATGGTAGTCTAGTGGTAGTGTCAGTATGAATCTATTCAACCTTATTCCTTCAATCCCATTCCCAACCCTGGGAATCCCATGCCTTAGTAAGGGTGTGAACTCACCTTGGTTTGCTCGGTATGCTATGCTCTAGGGTTTATCAAATTGTCTAAGTCCGTTACACACAACCTAGGATATGTTGCACATGAATCCGATGTGAGTATTTTACTTTCAATTATGTTTACATCTCTTTGGTGCTCAAGCAGTAACATACGGTAACGTATCGCACAATAACATGCAGTATCATTCAGTAACACGTAGCATCATATCAGACAGTATCACATAATCGTATACAGTAGTAAACAGTAGCATGCAGTAGTATGTTGTTCTTCACACGGAGTTCTGAACATGGCATCAACATAAACTCAGTCTTCTCAACATTAACAACAGTGAATCATGTGTGCATATATTTACAGCTCGGACAACACATCATACATATGAACTTTGGACACATATACATCATTCAAACCTTAACAGATTCAATCATCAATTAACGTACAACTCATGGCCTCATATTAATCATACACAAAGTCAGACAGGGCCTTGCCCTTCTTAAAAGCTCGGACAAGAAGTGAGGGGGGGCTTCCCCTGTTTAAAAGTCGGACCATGAGGGGGTTTAGGGATTAAAAGTTCGGACAAGGACAAAGGGGAGGGGTGAAACTCGGACCAAGGAGTTTAGGGATTAAAAGTCGGACATGGGGGGGGGGTTAGGGATTAAAGTTCGGACCAAGGGGGTGGGAGTTAAAACTCGGACCCCTTGTTCACAAGCCAAAACTCGGACTACATGTCCTTTGCCAAAAACTCGGACCCTACTCATATGTTTAAAGGTCGGACAATCACCACAATGCAATAAAATTCGGACCCCTTATTTATACAAGAAATTCGGACTATAGCATATATCAAAACTCGGATCAAGCATGCCCTTTTAAAACTCAGACAATTATATTCATTAAAACTCTGACTAACATACTCAGACAAACATTCAATCACACGTCCTGTCTCATTGTAACAGTTACGTTTCCATTGATCATCAGTTACATTCATCGTTCTAAAACCCTAATTTCTTATATTGCATTGCATCTGTCTAGCATCAATCCAATTATCAAATCAATCATGTATTCTTAATCACCAGACAATCGATTAAACAACTATTCAATATCATTATCATCATAATCAGAATCAAATCAAAAATCACAGAACATTATATGAAGAACTAGGGTTTTCAAGAATTCACAAGAATCAAGAATTGATACAATCAAACAATCAATTAGGGTTTACAAGTATTACAATAATCAATAAACAATAAGCATTTACCTTGTGTTGATTCTAGAGAAAATGTGGAATCGAAAGTGTTGAATGTCTTGTGCCAATGATGATGGTGATAATGATTGTTAGAGGATTAGAGAATACAAGTACATGCTTTGGTTTTGTGAAAATGATTAGTGAACAAGGGATTAGGGTTAAGAATCTCTAGGATTTCACTAATTACCCTCTACCTCCCTAAGTATCATATGTTACACATGTACACCATCTCATAACAATTTCATAGTTTCACCACCAAGTTCATATATTTACCAGGTCTTTCACAATTAACAAACAACCATGCACAATCACACAATACGATTCATTGCATCAAAACGTATACAATTCCAAAGCAATCAATTGTGCAAGTAAGCAACTAAATAATAAATGAACGTGCAATAAATGCTAAATAGGAAATTTTGGAAATTCGAGTTGTCACATTATCCCCAACTTGAAAGAAATTTCGTCCCGAAATTTAGCATGCGGTTACTGAGGAAGCTAGGTGAGTTGTATCATTTACTGGTTTTCCTGGGGTGTCACATCATCCCCCCATTGATTTGGAATTTCGTCCTGAAATTCCGCAGTAGTAGCTTCAGTCTCAGTAGTGGTTGCATTGGTTCCGAATAACTGGGGGTACTTTTCTTTCATTTGGTCTTCGCGTTCCCAGGTGTACTCTGGGCCACGTCGGGAGTTCCAACAAACTCGAACAAGAGGGATTCTCTTGCTTTTGAGGACCTTAACATCCCGGTCCGTGATTTCAACTGGCTCCTCGACGAACTGCAACCGCTCGTCGATAGTGAGTTCCTTAAAAGGAACTATGAGGGTCTCATCTGACAGGCACTTCTTCAGATTCGACACGTGAAATACGTTGTGAACTGCACCGAGTTCAGCTGGTAGGTTTAGCTTGTAGGCCACTTTGCCTATTTTCTCAATGATCTCAAACGGTCCGACATACCGCGGATTTAGTTTGCCCCGTTTGCCAAAACGAACCACACCCTTCCAAGGTGAGACTTTAAGTAAAACCCGGTCCCCGACCTGAAATTCCAAAGGCTTCCTACGCTTGTCTGCGTAGGCTTTCTGACGGTCGCGTGCTGCCGCCATGCGTTGTCGTATCTGTGCAATCTTTTCCGTGGCATCCACTACAATCTCTGGACCCGTGATCTGACTTTCCCCCACCTCTGCCCAACAGAGAGGTGACCGGCATTTACGTCCGTACAATGCCTCGAATGGAGCGGCTTGTATGCTGGTGTGATAACTGTTATTATACGAAAACTCCACCAAAGGGAGATGCTTTTCCCAGCCGTTGCCGAAATCAATAACACATGCCCGAAGCATGTCTTCAAGAGTCTGGATCGTTCGCTCAGACTGCCCATCCGTCTGAGGATGATATGCTGTGCTCATGTCTAATCGTGAGCCAAAAGATTTGTGCATCGCTTGCCATAGCTCTGACGTGAATCGTGCATCCCGATCCGAAATGATGGAGGTGGGCACCCCGTGCCTCGAAACAACTTCTTTAAGATAAACGTCTGCGAGAGTGGAGAACTTATCTGTTTCCTTAATAGCCAGGAAGTGTGCAGACTTGGTGAGTCGATCCACGATCACCCATATGGTATCATTCCCACGCTGGGATCTGGGTAGGCCTGTAACAAAATCCATGGAAATTTCTTCCCATTTCCATTGCGGTATCTTGGGCTGCTGAAGTAGGCCCACTGGTTTCTGATACTCCACTTTGACTTTTGCACACGTCAAACATTTGCCAACGTAAGTTGCTATGTGGGCCTTCATGCTAGGCCACCAATATGTAGTTCTGATGTCGTGATACATTTGGATGTACCGAGTAGCGAGACTTGTGAGCTTCATCCATCACAAGTTCTCGTAAACCTCCGTATAGTGGTACCCAAATACGCCCTGTACATAGTAGGCGCCGTCTTCCTTTTGTTCTAATCGTTGCCTTGAGCCACGTAAAGCTTCAGCTTAAACGTTTTCGGGCTTTAATGCTTCCATCTGAGCAGTTCGTATTTGTGCAGGAAGACTGGACTGAATAGTGAGCTGCAAGGCTCGTACGCGTCTAGGTAGAGTGTCCTTTCGACTGAGAGCGTCAGCCACGACATTGGCTTTGCCTGGATGATACTTAATAGCACATTCGTAATCATTTAAAAGTTCAACCCATCTTCGCTGACGCATATTCAATTCCTTCTGCTTGAAGATATGCTCGAGACTCCTGTGATCGGTGTAAATTGTGCACTTGGTACCGTACAGGTAGTGTCGCCATATCTTAAGTGCAAAAACAACAGCTCCCAGCTCTAAATCATGCGTCGTGTAGTTCCGTTCGTGAACCTTGAGTTGACGAGAAGCGTAAGCAATAACCTTATCCCGCTGCATCAATACACAACCAAGTCCCTGTATCGACGCGTCACAATAGACCACAAAGTCATCCGTGCCCTCTGGCAATGAGAGAATAGGTGCGCTGCAAAGCCTATCCTTTAGGTACTGGAAAGCGGTTTCCTGGGAATCTCCCCAACGGTAGGTGACACCTTTCTGTGTCAGTAGCGTAAGCGGCTGTGCGATCTTAGAAAAGTCTTTGATGAATCGTCTGTAGTATCCCGCCAAACCCAAGAATTGGCGTATTTCTGTTGGTGTACGCGGTGCAGGCCAGTTCCGTATCGAATCTACCTTGGATGGATCGACATGAATCCCATCCCTGTTCACCACATGGCCTAAGAAGTGGACTTCACGAAGCCAGAAGTCGCATTTTGAAAACTTGGCGTACAATTGTTCCTTTCGAAGAAGTTCCAAGATAAGACGTAAGTGCTGCTCGTGTTCCTCCTGACTCTTGGAGTAGATCAGAATGTCGTCGATGAAGACAATGACGAACTTGTCAAGATAGGGTTTGCACACCCTGTAGGCGCGTTTGTCAGCCCAAATGGCATGACTAGAAACTCGTAGTGTCCGTAGCGAGTTCTGAATGCTGTCTTGGAGACGTCCTCATCCCGGACTCTCAGCTGATGATACCCTGACCTTAGATCAATCTTGGAGTAGTAACTCGACCCTTGCAACTGGTCGAATAAGTCGTCAATGCGTGGAAGAGGATAACGGTTCTTCACTGTGACCTTGTTCAGTTCGCGGTAGTCTATGCACATCCTGAAAGTGCCATCCTTCTTTTTCACGAATAATACTGGAGCTCCCCAAGGCGAAGAGCTTGGACGAATAAAGCCCTTATCCAAGAGCTCTTGCAGTTGCTTAGACAGTTCCTCCAGTTCAGTTGGAGCTAAACGATACGGTGCGCGGGCTATTGGTGCTGCTCCTGGAGCTAGTTCAACTTGAAACTCGACGTGGCGATGAGGCGGTAGACCAGGTAAATCTTCAGGAAACACTTGAGGAAATTCGCGTACAACTGGAATATCCTCTATTCTTTTCTCTTTCGCCGATGCATTAGTAACAAGTGCCAAAATGGCAGTATGACCCTTTCGTAAACATTTATGAGCCTTCAAGAAAGAGATAATGCCTACCACTGCACCACTCTTGTCGCCTTGAACTTCAAGAGGTTCTTTACCCGAACGAGGAATACGAATGATCTTCTCCTTACATAAGATCTCTGCTTGCTGCTTGGACAACCAATCCATGCCGATGACGATGTCGAAACTACCCAGAACTATTGGAATAAGATCAATTGAGAAGGCCTGACCCGCTAGAACGATGTTACAACCCTTGACTACTTGCGTGGCTTCTACACTTTTACCATTTGCTAGTTCTACGACATGTTTGGTGTTTAGGGGTGTTGGTGTACGTTTTAACAATTTACTCATTTTCACAGACATATAACTCGTATCCGCACCCGAATCAAACAAAACAGTAACATAAATATCGTCGAGAAGAAACTTACCCATAACTACGTTGGGATTATTTCTGGCATCACCCTGCCCCAACACAAATGCACGACCCCTTGCTTCATTGCCGTTGTTGTTCCCACCGTTGTTGTTGTTGCCATTTCCCTGATTGTTGTTATTGTTGTTGTTCTGGTTCCTGTTTAGCTGAGGACAGTGCCTTTTGAAGTGCCCTTCTGCGCCGCAATGAAAACACCCCTTGTTGCCCTGTTGCTGATTCTGCTGTGCTTGTGGCTGCTGCTGATTCTGGTTCGCAGGCCGAGGGCTTCTACAATCTTTGGCCTCATGACCCAACTTGAGGCATCTTTGACAGCGACCCTTGTTACACTGGCCACTGTGGTGTCTGTTGCAATTGTTGCACTTTGGGAGGTTCCCTCGATATCCGCCCTGCCTGTGGCTACCTGAAGAGTGCTGACTGGGGCTCTGATAACTGTCAGTCTTTCGCTGCTGAACCTGTGACTGAACTGAAGCTGAACCTTTACTGAAATCCCCATCCCATTTTCTCTTGTTGTCACTGGGAGTAGCAGAAGTGGTGACAACAGTAGTGGTAGCACTGATGCGTTTTGGCAGCTTGTTCTGTTCCACTGCCTGATCCGTAATACGATGAGCAAGGCGCTGAATAGCTTGGATATTATCAAGATTAGCCGATGTCACGTGGCTCTGGATCTCTGGCGCTAACCCCTTGAGATACAACTCAATGCGCTTGATTGGAGGGTCCACCATAGTGGGACACAACACGGCCAGCTCGTTCGACCGTTTAGTATAGGCTTCAATTTCTGACCCAGTCATTTTCAAATGGTAAAACTCATCCTCCAGCTTGTGGATGTCTTCTCGAGTGCAGTATTCCCTTTTTATCAGTTCCTTGAAATCATTCCAAGGGGTGGCGTTAGCAGCTGCCAACCCTAAGATCTGCACTTGTGCGTTCCACCAAGTTAGAGCGATCCCCTCTAAAGTACCAGTGGCATATTTCACCCTGCGAGCCTCAGGGCATTCACACATCTCGAACACCGACTCGAGCTTTTCAAACCAGTGGAGGAGTCCAACCGCTCCCTCCGTGCCACTGAACGTGCTAGGACGACAATCCATAAAGTTCTTGAAAGTGCAAACGGGCTGATGAGCGTGTTGACCTAATGTGTAAGAACAGAACGAGGTTAAACATAAGAGTTGTTTAGGAACGTAGGATCTAAAGATCCTAGGATGAGTTACGACTGCAGGGTATACCTCCTGCGTTTGCAGCTGCAAGTGCCGCAACTACTCGTTCATTGATAAGTGCCGTCAACTGGTCTTGAGTCATGTTCACACGTCCAGACATGATCTTCATAGTAAAAGTAGTGTAAATGAGAATGGTGCGCGAGTAGTGCGATGACAGAAGAGTGTAAGCACATAGGTGTTCTCAAGCAATAACAAATAGTGAGCAATGAAATCTAAGCATACTACGAGCAAAGTTCTATGCAATTCTAGCATGTAGGCAATAAACATAAACCTTATTACCTAGGATGTTGAGTCTTGCACGTGGAGCGAAGCGTCGTTGTGGATCGTTGAGAGCACTGTTCTGGTTATAGTCTGGTTTTAATAAAAACGTTTTCCCATATTAAAACCAAGTTCTCTATAACCAATGGCTCTGATACCAATCTGTCACACCCCCAAAATCCACCTGCGGAGTATCACCGCTTGGGAGCGTGACTGACCAGGATCAAGCCACCAATCATATAGAACAATATATATAGTAAAAGTAATTGCCATTAAACCAAACCAAATCCATATGAAAGGTGTACCAAAACATAAGTAAGTTATCACTGTTTAGCGGAAACGTACGAATAAAACCGATCATAATAAAGTATCAAATGTCATAAGTGTTTAACAAGATGATAACGATCCAAGCCCACAACGACCAGCTCCTCCCTGTGCAAGCTCCATGTATCTAACGACCTGCAAGGCATGTAACAGAGGATCAACAACTAGTTGAGCGAGTTCACAGAAAGTAAATGCGTAATAGTAAGTTTGTTTGTAACATGTGGCTCTACTGGGCTGATAGTATGTTCTATTGGTGGGGGCTTCCCATGTTGTATAACCACTAGACTATTCGTAACCATAAGTGTTCTTCACAACCGAGAACAGTAGTACGTACAAGCTTTACGTAGGTTTACGTATGTATCCTTCACAACCGAGGATAGTAGTAAGTATAAATACACATAGGTTTTACGTGAGTATCCTTCACAACCGAGGATAGTAGTAAGTATAAATATACGTAGATTTTACGTAGGGGTCCTGCACAACCGAGGACAGTAAGAAGCATATGCATATGTGGGCTTTACGCATGTGTCCTGCACAACCGAGGACAGTAAGTAGTATAAGCATACGTAGGTTTACGTATGTGTCCTGCACAACCGAGGACGCTGGTATGGTAGTCTAGTGGTAGTGTCAGTATGAATCTATTCAACCTTATTCCTTCAATCCCATTCCCAACCCTGGGAATCCCATGCCTTAGTAAGGGTGTGAACTCACCTTGGTTTGCTCGGTATGCTATGCTCTAAGGTTTATCAAATTGTCTAAGTCCGTTACACACAACCTAGGATATGTTGCACATGAATCCGATGTGAGTATTTTACTTTCAATTATGTTTACATCTCTCTGGTGCTCAAGCAGTAACATACGGTAACGTATCGCACAATAACATGCAGTATCATTCAGTAACACGTAGCATCATATCAGACAGTATCACATAATCGTATACAGTAGTAAACAGTAGCATGCAGTAGTATGTTGTTCTTCACACGGAGTTCTGAACATGGCATCAACATAAACTCAGTCTTCTCAACATTAACAACAGTGAATCATGTGTGCATATATTTACAGCTCGGACAACACATCATACATATGAACTTTGGATACATATACATCATTCAAACCTTAACAGATTCAATCATCAATTAACGTACAACTCATGGCCTCATATTAATCATACACAAAGTCAGACAGGGCCTTGCCCTTCTTAAAAGCTCGGACAAGAAGTGAGGGGGGGGGGGGCTTCCCCTGTTTAAAAGTCGGACCATGAGGGGGTTTAGGGATTAAAAGTTCGGACAAGGACAAAGGGGAGGGGTGAAACTCGGACCAAGGAGTTTAGGGATTAAAAGTCGGACATGGGGGGGGGGTTTAGGGATTAAAGTTCGGACCAAGGGGGTGGGAGTTAAAACTCGGACCCCTTGTTCACAAGCCAAAACTCGGACTACATGTCCTTTGCCAAAAACTCGGACCCTACTCATATGTTTAAAGGTCGGACAATCACCACAATGCAATAAAATTCGGACCCCTTATTTATACAAGAAATTCGGACTATAGCATATATCAAAACTCGGATCAAGCATGCCCTTTTAAAACTCAGACAATTATATTCATTAAAACTCTAACTAACATACTCAGACAAACATTCAATCACACGTCCTGTATCATTGTAACAGTTACGTTTCCATTGATCATCAGTTACATTCATCGTTTTAAAACCCTAATTTCTTATATTGCATTGCATCTGTCTAGCATCAATCCAATTATCAAATCAATCATGTATTCTTAATCACCAGACAATCGATTAAACAACTATTCAATATCATTATCATCATAATCAGAATCAAATCAAAAATCACAGAACATTATATGAAGAACTAGGGTTTTCAAGAATTCACAAGAATCAAGAATTGATACAATCAAACAATCAATTAGGGTTTACAAGTATTACAATAATCAATAAACAATAAGCATTTACCTTGTGTTGATTCTAGAGAAAATGTGGAATCGAAAGTGTTGAATGTCTTGTGCCAATGATGATGGTGATAATGATTGTTAGAGGATTAGAGAATACAAGTACGTGCTTTGGTTTTGTGAAAATGATTAGTGAACAAGGGATTAGGGTTAAGAATCTCTAGGATTTCACTAATTACCCTCTACCTCCCTAAGTATCATATGTTACACATGTACACCATCTCATAACAATTTCATAGTTTCACCACCAAGTTCATATATTTACCAAGTCTTTCACAATTAACAAACAACCATGCACAATCACACAATACGATTCATTGCATCAAAACGTATACAATTCCAAAGCAATCAATTGTGCAAGTAAGCAACTAAATAATAAATGAACGTGCAATAAATGCTAAATAGGAAATTTTGGAAATTCGAGTTGTCACACACTAGTACTCCATCAGCGCTAATGATGTGCCCAAGAAACTGCATCTCTCGTAGCCAGAAGGCGCACTTTGAGAATTTTGCATACAACTTTTCTCGTCTGAGTGTCTCTAATACTTCTCGTAAATGACACACGTGCTCAGCTTCATTCTTCGAGTATACTAAAATGTCATCGATAAATACAATTACCGACTTATCTAGCATAGGTTTGAAAACCCGGTTCATGAGGTCCATGAAAGCCGCGGGTGCATTAGTCAACCCAAAGGGCATTACAAGAAACTCATAATGCCCGTACCGCGTACGAAATGACGTCTTCGGTACGTCTTCCTCATTGACTTTCAGTTGGTGATAACCCGATCTAAGATCTATCTTGGAGAACCAACTTGCTCCTTGTAGCTGGTCAAACAAATCATCGATTCTTGGGAGTGGGTATCGATTCTTCACCGTGAGTTTGTTTAATTCTCGGTAATCGATACACATGCGCATACTGCTGTCCTTCTTTTTCACGAATAAAACTGGTGCGCCCCACGGGGACACACTCGGTCGGATAAACCCCTTGTCGAGCAATTCTTGGATTTGAGACATCAATTCTTGTAATTCCGACGGTGCAAGTCGATACGGCGCCCTGGCCACAGGTTTTGCGCCCGGAATCAATTCGATTCCGAACTCTACTTCCCGTTCTGGTGGTATCCCCGGTAGTTCTTCCGGGAACACATCTTCATAATCACGTACTACCGCCACATCTCCAATTTCGAGGGGTTATTTTTCCGATTCGCTTGCGTATACCATATAAGCCTTGCATCCATGTTTCATAAGTTTATGGGCTTCTAGCATTGAGCATAGCACCGGGTTACCTCCTTTTTCACCGTATATCGTAACTTGCTTTCCGCTAGGAGACGTCAGTTTTATTTCCTTTCGGAAACAAACCACCTTCATGTGGTATCGGGATAACCAATCCATCCCCAGGCCACGATCACTTGGAATTCTCCCATCGATATCGGAATCAAGTCTATTGTGTATTCTTCGTCATCAATGCTCATTTTACAGTTTTCACATACATCACAAACAATAAAGCTCTTGTTATTACCTATCTCTACTTCTAAAGGCATAGGTAATTTTGTTAGAACAAACGAAGGATGCCGAATAAATCCAAACGAAATAAAGGATTTATTCGCACCTGTATCAAATAACACACGTGCGGGAATCGAGTTTATAGTAAATATACCTGAGACCACATCAGGTTCAACTTTTGCTTCTGCAGCGGTCAATTGGAAAGATCTTGCTTTTGCTTTTGGGGCTTCACTTTTCGAATCTTGCCCATCTTTCTTTCCAACCAGTTCTGGGCATTCCGATCTTTTGTGACCCGGTCGGTAACAATTGTAACAAACAATCACTTTCTCCGGGCATGATATAGCCATATGTCCCGTTTTCCGGCATATGGGACAAGGCTTATCCTTGAATCGGCATTCGCCTTTGTGACCTTTCCCGCAAATTTAACAACTTGGCGTCCCACCTTTTGCATCTGATTTCTTCCCGGTTTCATTCGTTCGTGCTTTCTTGGTAGGGCTTGGATTTACATCTTGTGCCCTCCGTTCACCCCGTTCGATACTCTTTTTCAGTTCAATCTCCCTTTCCCGAGCGACATTAATGATCTCGGTAAGGGTTTCATATTTTGAAGGGGTTATAAACTCCCTATATTCTGCGCTCAACATGTTATGGTAGTAGTATATCTTCTATTCTTCATTCGTCACTAATTCATCACAGAACTTCATCCTATCCATAAACATCCCCGTGATCTTGTCTATGGACTCACCCTTGTGCCTGAGTTGCATGAACTCTTCCTTGATTCTATTAATGACCGCTTTGGGACTATGATGTTTAAGAAACGGCTTCTTAAACTCCTCCCATGTCATGGTCTTAGCCGCTTCACTTCCCATCTCTTTCTTTTTGTTATCCCCGACCCCTTAATTGACCCGTACCATAGGCTACGTAGTCATTTTCATCACAATGAGTTCTCTCGAATACCCCTTCGATATCACTTAGCCATCGTTGGCACACTATTGGATCAACCTCCCCATTATATATGGATGGTTTACATGCCATGAATTCCTTGTATGAACAAGGCTTTCGTCCTCCGGGCTTTTCCTTTGCTAGATTTGGATCATCTTCTAATTTCTTGATCCTCTCGTCTACTATTGATAAAACTGTGTTTTGAATTTTATCAATGAAGCCCGACAAACTGTTTTCAATCGCCTTTCCAACCTCTTCGGCAATCACTACCCTCATTTGTTCGGTGACTCTTGGCACCGCATCATCATCACCTCCGTCCACCATCTTTATTACTGAAATGTTTACGTAGATAGTTAAACATTCCATTTATAACACATGCTTTACTTGTTTTGATTCAATCAAGTTCCCAACTTGATTCAATCATTCTTGTTTCATGCATTTCTTGTGTTTGAGTGAGCTTACACACTATTTACATGCATAATTTATTCATGATTTATTTCTATATTTTCTAAATCTATTTAAACTATTAACTCTTACCGGATGCTTGATCAAGCTTGAACCGAACACTTTATTGGCAACCTTGAGCTCTGATTACCAACTTGTAAGACCCAGTTTATAATACTAGATTTACTACATAGGACCTTGCATTTCGTGCCAAAAATTTAGAGTTTACAAAAACTTTCAAGATTTGAAAACCATAACTAGTCACAACATTTACGTATTAATCCTACTAAACAATATTCAAGACAAAAACTACAAGTGTTTACATAGTCTTAAAACAAAAAGATCAAGTGCGGAAGCTTTAAATTGTGTGTTCGGTTCGACTTGATTGCTTGATCATCATCCTACTACTTGAAATACCTGGAAACTGAAAGTTTTAGACAACCATTAGTAATATGATCCTTAAATTTTAACATGATCGTAACTAGATTCGAATTCATGTTCGAGAAATCAAAATTTAAAAGAAAATTTAACATTTAAAACTGGGCTATACTGTAACTTACAGTAGCACCGTAAGTTACGGTGGCCACTGGAAAGTTATGGTCTGCCGTAAGGCAGTAGAAATGCACCGTAACAATTTACTGGCTACCGTAAATGACGGTAGCCACCGTAATTTACGGTAGCTGCTGTACATGCTTTCTTAATTTTTGCAGTTTTGCCGATTCATTTCCTGCATCAATGTATTTTACTTTCGATCAAGATTATTAATTAATTAAGCTAATTACCCATACCCGGATTTTACCAATGATAACACTTGACTACCCTCACGAGGGATTGCCTACGGAATAGTCTACAAGCTTGTTTCCAAGGCTTCGAGTTTGCCCTTTTTATACTACTTGTCATGCTTAAAATTTCTGAACCTTAACTCCCATATTAGGAGTTAAGTTTCTCAACTAGCTTAGCGTGTCCGCTACACGGCTTACGCTTGGTTTATAACCATTCATCATGTTTACTCTTAAACTTGTTTTGACCCGTTTGGATGCCGGAATTTAGGCACCAATCAAGGTATCTCAAGAATCCATTTTCTATCACTTGTTTTGACCCGTTTTTACTTGTTTTAGACGCAAAGTCACTTTCGTGACGTATTGGTCTATCTTGTTTACCATGTTTCAAAACTACGACATAAAACTAATACATAATCTTAATGTAACGAAACGGTAATTTCGTACCTTTAGAGCACACTTTTCCCACACGTATTCCCTCCGACTTGTCCGCTTGATGATCCGGACTCCTTGCCTAGAGATTTCAATTTATAATTTGTTTAGAACTCTATTCATGAGTATTAATGCATCATTATGAACAATAATCAAATCTGCGTTTTCATCCTATTTTTAACATCTAAATCCTCACTTAGGCATTTCAACAAACACCTAGCGGGTCAGATTTTCTCATAATTATTACCAAGTTCATGACTTGTAATTATCATCTAATTTCACTTCAACTAATCAACTTTGCACATATTTTAGCATCAATATTTCAGAAATTACTTCCTATGATCAAATTATACTAGAATTATCATTCCAAGCCCTAGTGTTCATCATCATCATCTTGTAAAACCCATAACCTCCCTTCAATGGGTTCATGGAATTTCCTGAATTTGGACATGAATTCACATGTAGTTGTCTAGGTTTTACTCCTAGACACTATATCATCACTAATCTAACCAAATCACAAACATGCATCAACAAATTTCAGATTTCCTAAATTCGTGAGAATTTCAAGTAGAGAGTTCTCATCAAATTTTACATACCTTTTAATCCTCTTGCAATGAGGATCACAATTCTAAGCTCGGATTTCGTTTTGGACCAGATTTGCACCTTCAATTTATGAGATTTATGGATGTTAGGGTTTGAGAGTGGGGGTGTCGCCCCTGCTTGTTCGACCAAAACCCCAAATGGGGTGTTTGGTTTTTGTTTTTGTTACATCTAGTAACTTAAATTTCAATTTTTGACATTATTGGCCTCTCCACTTTTGTTTAACATATGGTTTTAGTTATTTAACCCTATTTCAAGTTATTTTTAGACTTGTAATTAACTAGGTTATAATTTTCCTAGTTAGTAAGTTCTTGTTTATTTACACTTTATAATTCTAATATAAAGTTTTATATTTTCGGGGTGTTACATTTCAATCGATCGGACATTGAATCGTAACAACGATCGAGTTATTACCCTGTTGTCGCGGCAGCGTTTCGTGCTGTGTGTGTGTTTTTGGAGTAAACAGAAGCTATCTCAGTGTACGAATTGAATTTTAACGTCGAAACAAGCGAACTGATCAAGCCCCAGGCCAGGGGCTTTATAGCCCATTTGGACCCTCCCGTGAGTCGCGAAGGGATCCTCCTCCCCTGTCGCGAGTCGCGGGGCATACCCCCTAGCCTAGGGTTGCCTCGTGTCTTATATAGCCTTGGCGAGTCGACAATTTTCGAATTTACGCGTTTTACAATCGTTTTGAGCAGATAAACATAATTAGGGAATACCCCCCTTGAGTTTTAGGGGGCCCTGATCCTAATTCCGGCTGTTTTGAAAATTTTAGGGGTCACACAATACTACTTGGGGGTTTCAATTAGGGTTTCCTATTAGACAAAATAAAATAATAACTAATAGTTTTGGTGAGAGTTGTTACAAAATTGATGGGGATAAGAAGGAGTTACGAGTTTTGAAGTAAGATATATCAGTTCTTGGAGCCCTTTTTGATCATCTCCTTCACCTTTAACCTTTCTCTAACCTCTCTAACCCTAACCTACCCTCTATCATCTCTAACCCTCATCCATTACACCATCATCATTCACCATCCTCTTCATCCATCCACACTCACCATCCAAACCCTAACCCTAACCTTCATCATTCATCCACGACTCAAGATCATGGTTCGGTGTTCGTGTTTGTGTTTGTCATCCGGTGTTCATGATGCATCAACCATGAGCGACTAGTATCTTCGGGTTTCACCCCGGTGTAGATTTTTGTAAGATTTTATAGGGTTTAAACATTTGTATTATATGTGATTTCGTGACAAGTTGTTTAGTATTTGAAACCTTTAATAATTGTCTTGCATTTGTTTTGAACTCGTAAATTGACGAGTGATGATAAAATTTGACGTTACGAAATGGTTATGTGCAATTATGCACTATCTTAGGTTAGGATTTACATGTTCTTGGTAAAGAAGTGCATTGCGGTCCGTTTTTGTAACGTTGATAGCTTTTGGCACCTAAGCCACGTGACACTAAATTTGTTAATCACTAAATTCAACTAAATCAAGTTAAAACATGTAGGAGCCCTAGGTCTTGCAATTATCGAACCGGGTATGGAACTTGTTTCTAAATTATTGTTTTAACTCATTTAGTTCAGTTCTGCAATCCTAGTTAATAAACAGCAATTTGTCGATTCACTACGACTTCTTTTCAAATCAATCAAACAAACAAAGAAAATTAGCAAGCGTCATAATTATTTTGCACATTTTTGTAGATAGTTTATATAATCAAACAACTCGTGCAAAACTGACCACATTCTCTTCATGGATACGATACTCGACTTACCCTAACTACCTAGGTTAATTGGGTTTTTGACTGATCGGGACGACACGGTCTGTCAATACACGTTTTTAATTAAAAACCAAGCCATACATCGAGATTATTTTTTTCTCAAAATGATATTCATACATGTCTATACGTTACACATGCTTACATACACCTTAAAACTCTAAAAACATTATTAACAATGCAATTAAGGCATAAAATAATAAGCCAAACAACTCACAGGGTGAACATGAAATTTTGGGTTTTTCGGATGGTCCACAAGGGGTCCCTCGAACATAACTCATTTCAGTTCGCGAATTTGAGTCCATTTTCTTTCCTTTCAACCCCTAACTGTCACACCCCAAAAACATCGCATCGGAAATACAAACGTGGCGGTGACGGAGGTTGGTACCTATAAAACATCCTAGTGGTCGATGCATTGTTTATATTGAACAATTTATTATTTAAAAACATTAAGTGTTAAAGTTGTAAACATAGTTCACAACCATAACATAGTTAAGTGACCCTTAAAGGTCTTAGTACACACGGTCCCATGACAGTTTTAAAAGTGTACAACGAAATTATTTAATTACGACAAGCATCAACAACCACATGATACATAAGTGACATACATGGTTTTATACATTTATTTACAGTATTTTCACACGCAACGAACCGGGTTTTAATATTTATAAAAATGGTTTATACCTTAACATTAAAACACACATAACAAAGGATAAGTGTATCCCGTCTTATATGTAGCAAAGTATTGGCAAGAGCCAGATATCGATCCATGGACCACGGGCGTTATTAAGCACTAAATCTTTGTCATTAGATTACCATATAAAAGGATAAGTGAATGGTTGTTTAACTAAAATTATCTAAAATTATATCTAAAACATAAATATATATTATCTTGTTTCACAAACATTCTAAACATGTTATCTACATCACATATGTCACAAAAGCACTTAATCAATTTTCCAATTTCAAGATAGTTAGTCATCCGCTAGGAGTTTTCTAACATGATGATTCTTCGGAAAGTTAACGCGATAAACACACGTTAACCACCTAAACTCATTCTTTAGCGAGCTATTGATATTCATTCATGTAAACCTTTAAAGATAGATTAGTCATCCGCTAGGAGTTTTCTAAACTCACTTATCAAAGAAAGCAATACCGATGGCCACAATACAGCCACGAGGATAAGCATTTAAGTAGACCATATAACAAAGTATTTCACCTTTACAAGTCTTGAGCACAAATCTACCATGTCAGCAATTTCAGACCAAAACTACTAAACAAAGATCATAAACCGCGTCAAGAACATGTAATCAACACCATATAATTCATTAGAACCCTTACGTGCAAGAAAGCATTCTCAATCAAAATCCGATATATCTTAGATAAAACCAATACCCCTCTCGAGTCTCATAGTGTAAACAAGTTTACAAATAAGTGATTAATCAAGAAATAGTTACCATCCCACTAACCACAGATTCATTATCCAAGACAATCAAACATAATCAAGAACTCAACATCAATGAAACATTCATTATATAATCATGAAGATTCAAACATGCAAAAGTACTAAAGATTCATACAAACAAGAGTACAACATAAAGATTATTCAAGAAACAAGTTCATTACTACTATTACACAATACTACATTAAACCTAAACTAACATCAGCTCAATACTTGAATAATGATCAGAATACATGTATAAGAACAAGGAATCGAACCATAAACAAGCAAAGAATTGATGGGTTGGATCGGTTATGCTTCCACTCGATCTTGGTGCTTCAAATGGGTCTGATCAGGATTGCTTCGGAACCCAGAAATCGCCCAGAAACATGGAGAAAAACCCAACATTGAAACCAGTAGCGAATGGCTCTATTCATAGGCAAAATTCAGTTTGGCACGACCGTGCCATCTGGTCGCACGGTCGTGCAATGGGTCTTGTCGGGTGACGTCATTTCTCCGATTCGGGGTTAGACAAGTGGACTAGTGGATGTGTTGTCTAGGTCACCAGATTGGCACGGTCATGCCATTGATCGCACGGTAGTGCGAGGTCATCATAATGGTGATCAAAAATCATGGTCCAGCTAGTGCACGGTCGTGTGGCAGGTCGCACGGTAGTGTGGTCCGGGAAAACATCGGCACCATCAGTCGCACTGGCAGTGCTTCCGAGGTCAGACGACTCGCACGGTCATGCGACACCTGGCAGTATCAGATTTTGTCCGTTTTATCAGAATTGCATCAGAATTTATCCGTTTTCATCAGATTTTTCTTTTGTGTTCCGTTTAAGACCTGAAAATATAAAAGTACCAGATTTGGTACCTAAACGTCACGGTTTCAGTAAAAAACGCTTAAAACGGAAGTGTTTTGTGGGATAAAAACATGTATAATCTAACGTATATCAAACATCCCCACACTTGAACTTTGCTTGTCCTCAAACAGACTTTAAATAAAGCAAGGAAATAAATTTGAATATTTACAAAGTTACTAATTTGTTTGGTGGTCAAATTGGTTTTCAAAAAGTCATCATCAAAGATTTAAAACAAACAAGCTTTGTTGGATGTATGAATGGATAACCATAAAGCAATGATTCTACGTTCGATTGACATGCAAATCTTTACATTTCTCACAATGTTCACACACATTCGGTTATATTTCTGAATCATACATATAATGTGTATGTAAAACACTCGATGCCTAGTCAATGAATCATGCAATATCATAAGCTTGTCAAAAGATCTAATCTCCACCAATTAATATGTGAAAACATAAATCAAGAGGTCTTTGATGGTTGTAATGATAGGCTATGGTTAAGCGTATGGAATGGATATTTGAAAGTGGTTAAAAGGTCAAAACTCGGCGATTTATTTTCTAGGATTCTGAACACACATTGCTAAGCTATTGTGTATATGTTCAGAGTTTATTCTTTTTACACTTCTACTCTCTATTTTCTTCTTAATGATTTTCCATAATTCTCTTAGAGAGTTTTTGACAAACGGGTTTTTTTTTCAAACAATCACAAAGGTTTACATCAATCTAGAAAGCTACGGCCGAATTTAAATTAATAGGGTAAATATGAAAAGGTTATATTTGGTTAAGTAGGCTTAAGATTTGGGTAAAATTTTGAAAAATACGGAAAATAGGCTCAACATGGCGAACTAATGGATAATGTTGAGTGCGGGATATAAACAAAGAAAAAGGCTAACAAAAGGGTATCCTAAGTGCCTCTATCATTTTTATGTAATTTCACATATTCATGAT
The DNA here is from genome assembly GCF_002127325.2 of Helianthus annuus. Classification (NCBI taxonomy): domain Eukaryota; kingdom Viridiplantae; phylum Streptophyta; class Magnoliopsida; order Asterales; family Asteraceae; genus Helianthus; species Helianthus annuus. Next base: position 114,203,194 of record NC_035445.2, on the reverse strand, counting down.
TTTGAAAAGTATACAAATGACAAGTTCTAAATTATATGAAACATCCGGCTCACTCATTTTCCGCAAAAACAAATAAGCATTGTCAAAAAGCAGTAAAGGCTAAAAAAATATGCTCACGTAAACGAAAGGAATGGGTATAAATATAAATATAAATATAAACATGCAAATCTTTCTTCTTGTTTTATCACGCTTTTAGTTATCTTTTTCAAAAATCAATTTGGCTTGTCGGTTATTATCAAATTTGATGCTTTCTACCAACCAACCAACCAACCAACCATACCCAGTAAATCCCACAAATAGCAAAGCTACTTATAGGGTCTGGGGAGGGTGGGATGTAGACAGACCTTGCCTCTATCCATAGGGATAGAGAGGCTGCTTCCAGAGAGACCCTCGACTCGAAAACGAATATCAAACCAATACACCAAGTCAAAAAAAAATATAGAAAGAATATAGAAATAAGAAGTCGCCCATGCCAAGTCAAAGAATATAGAAATAAGAAGTCGCCCATGCCAAGAAAGTGAACAGAGTGGCACAATATATTGTAAATCATGTAAGATTGCATACAACATCATTTGTGCATAAACATAAGAAGGCAATCACCGGAAAAGTCACTTAAAGAAAAACCTACGACCCTGAAATACACCTAAGAGCTTACTGCCATATCCTCTAGAGGTCCTTAACCCTAATCCTATGCCTCCACGAAGTCCTATCTTGGACCATGTCCTCAGAAAGATGCAACTCTAATAAATCATGCCTGATCTGCTCATCCCATGTCAGTTTGGGTCTGCCTCTTCCTCTCCTCCCCTCCACAGTAAGAGTTTCCACTACTCTAACTGGTGCCGTCGTTTCCCTCCGCTTCACATGCCCAAACCATCTCAATCTCCCCTCCTTAATCTTCTCTGATATACTAGTTACTCCTAATCTTTCCCTAAAAACCACAGTTCTTATCCGATCTAACCTCGTGTGTCCACACATCCACCTCAGCATCCTCATCTCTGCTACCTCCATCTTGCGCGCTTGTGTCTTCTTGATAGCCCAACATTCTGTTCCATAAAGCATAGCTGGCCTAACTGCTACCCTGTAAAATTTCCCTTTTAGTTTAGTTGGGAACCTCCTATCGCATAATACCCCACTGTCTGCCCTCCATCTACACCAGCCAGCCTGTATGCGATGGGTTACATCACTATCTATGTCACCATCTCTTTGTACAAAGACCCCAGATACTTAAATCTAGTTACCTGCGGGACCAATTGATCCTCAATGGTGATTTGGGTGTCATCGTCAACGGCTACACCGCTGAAATCACAGTGTAGATACTCAGTCTTAGATCGACTAATCCTTAGGCCCTTGCCCTCTAAAGCTACTCGCCACTCCTCTACCCTCGTGTTCAGGCACTGTTTAGTCTCTGCAATCAACACAATATCATCTGCAAAAAGCATGCACCACGGAACTGTCTCCTGAATCAACTTGGACAACTCATCCAAGACAACCACAAAAAGAAAAGGGCTCAACGCTGACCCTTGGTGGAGTCCTACCTCCACAGTAAAGGAGTTTGTATCTCCTACAGGCGTGCGGACACTAGTTTTCGTTCTATCATACGTATCCTTAATAACGTCTATATACTTCCCCGGTATCCCTCGACCCTCCAAACTATCCCAAATCAGTTGGCGTGGGACAGTGTCATATGCCTTTTCCAGGTCGATAAACACCATATGTAAATCTTGCTTCTTCGCTCTAGATTTTTCCATCAGCCTCCTTAGAATATGTATCGCTTCTGTAGTTGGCCTCCCTTTCATGAATCCAAATTGGTTTACTGAAACCTGAGTTTCTCTTCTAATTCTAGTTTCGATTACCCTCTCCCAGAGCTTCATAGTGTGACTTAGCAATTAAGGATATAAATGAGAACAATTAAGGACAAACAAATGTTAAAACCTTTTAAACCCCTCCCTTTCATTATGCTTTCTAAAGAACACAATTGACCTTTTTTTGTTTTATTTTCGAAAATATGTACAGAAATGAGAACAATTAAGGACAAACATATGTTAAAACCTTTTAAACCCCTCCCACACTTGAACCTCACATTGTCCCCAATGTGAAATACATATTAGTTAAGCAATTATGAAGAGCTAAACTAATATTGTGAAAAGGGTAAGAGGTACTCCCTCAGAGCTTAAGTTGACTCGTTTGAGTAGACTTTAATTGAAGTCTTCTCAACTCTGTGTGCATTCTTTACAAATCTGTCAAGCATGTCACTTGCTAAAACAGCCAACATTACCATTGATTAAAATGTTGGATAACCAAACCAAATCCATTATTGAAACAAAACAAACACACTAATTAAATATCAAAAACAGACATAAAGTTTTAAAGATCCCAAATAAAATAAAGTACTAAAAATAAAAAGAAGATAAACTATGATAAAACACCAGTTTTTCTGACTGGTCCGGTCCACCTCCTCCTACTCCTCCTCTTCCTCCTCCTCATCATCATCATCATCATGGTGGCGTGTTCCAGATGAACCCGCCCCGTAGTTACCTGGGTTTCCAAGTGGAAACTGTGGAGGCTCTCCGAAGTGGCTAGGATAGACACTTTGTAGCCCTCCGAAGATGTAGGAAAAACTTGCATACATCTCCTCCCTCATGGTGTCCTGAGTCGCTCGCATAGTCTCCTGAGTGGCTCTCATAGTGTCTTGAGTAACCTGCATGTGTTGAAACTGCTGGTATAACTCGGGATAGGAAGGGATACCTTGAGGCCAGTTCTTCTGTGGTGGATATTCATACTGGTGCTGGGGGTGTTCGTGCTGTGGCTGATCGTGTGGCGGCTGGTTGTGCTACGATGGTGGTTCTAGTACCTGATGTACGTGCATCTCGATGTCTTCGTCCTGTGGGTGTAGTGGATCCTATATCTCTCCATTTAGACCCTCAGTCTCGGGCCATTGTCTGTATCCACTACTAGACCCATTGCTTTCAAAGACTTCATGTCTACATCCCCTCCTGTGTGAACCATTGTAAGACCACTGACTACATCATCTGTCATAATACCCATATTGTATGTCAGCTTAGTCACATATTCACCACCGTGGATCTCGCTGCTTGTAGTCCTCCTCGCGCTGTTCAAGAAAAATTCAGCCATTCTGGTGGCGAGGTTAACATGCACTCCATTCACTATTGAATATAAGAAAAGAAGATCTAGAGTGGGACAGTTTCCTGCACTGTCCATGCGTCCGCATGTGGTGTGACTCATGACCTGATGAATGACCCTAAGAAGGGGGTCTTGTAGTCTTGATGCTTTTGCTTTCCTAGCATCATAGGGTGGCCCATCTGCCACCTGTGCCCAAAAGTTAGCCCGCTGCTAGTCATTGTCAAACTTGTAGATGTTGGTGAAAAGGTCTGAATCGAGGTCTTCAACTGAGTATATTCCTAGCCTTCTCCCCAATTTAGCAACTGACCATTTATGCCATTTTCTACCCAACCTGAATTGTATCGTCTCTTTATTCTTAAAGTCTGGATTTTCGCTTCTTGGTTTGTCATAGGAGTATGAAGCGAAAAATCCAAAGTAAGCTCGAGATACACAGGCCGTTCAATGTTAAACAACCTTGACATTGGATATGAAATCATGTTGGATAGTCTCTCGTCTTGGTTTAGGGCTGTCAGGGTGGTCCTCCTTCTTGGTTCGCCGATTTCCCCCGTCGATTCCATAAGGCCTCCAATTTGGCAATACATGGACGGTCTTTTGTTTTGTTTTGGTCGAACTCGAGGAATCGGTGGTTCATCTGCATACAGGAATATAGCAAAATAAGAGCAAAATCAAAAATTTTAAGTGCTGCCACCGTAACAGGCTATTTACGATATTCTGTTGTCGTTTCAGTAACCGCACGGTCGTGCGACCTGTCGCACTACCGTGCCATTCCGATATCGCTGACTGAATGTTGCCGGCAAGTGATGTTGCACTGCCGTGCCGATTTTGGCACTACCGTGCGTCTTGGAATCGTAGTTCTGGTTCACTGGTTTGGTTCAGATTTCGGATCGGCACTGTCATGTCGTTCAACCGCATGACCGTGCGTCTCGAAATATCATCAGAAATCAGTTTTATTCACTGATTTTAACCTTTATAATTCAAAATCTAACTTGTAAACATTGAATGGACATTAAATCCATGATCAGAACTATCGATTTAGCCTCAAACATTTTAGAACAAGGGTTTATTTGACTTTATGAAGAAAACCCCCAAATTTCTTGATTCAAAACCCCAGATCTACATCAGAAATTAAGTGAAATCTGAAAACAAGTAGGAAACATACCTTGGAAGAAGATTGGAGTGAAATCTAAGCAAAAATTGGTTGATTTTAGGGTGTGGGCGACCTGGAACTCCCGTTCGGCTATTAGGGTTTCGAGTGAATGAGAATTTTTTACTGAAAATTCGCTTAAATACCCTCTTTTTACTGTTTCAATTTTTACTCGCACGGTTGTGCGACCTGTCGCACGGTCGTGCCAATCCGGATCGCACTTCTGGTTTGCCCGACAGTGCCGTGTTGCACGGTAATGCAATGGATCGCACGATAGTGCGAGTCCGATGACTGTCGGTGCATATGTTCTGGTCTAGTCTGACTACAAAGTGCATGACCATGCCGATGACCGCACGGTTGTGCGTCACCTGGGCATTTTCTGGTCAGTTTCAACAGCAAGTTGTTAACTCCGTATTTTCGCCTAATTTTTCCATTTTTGCAAGATTTTGTATATTTTAACAGTAAATCAACTTCAAAACTCCAAAAGTTATGGATCGAACTTGTATGTACCTACGTTTAAATCGAAAAATTAATGAACTAGGAAATAAATATGACAAACTAATATGTACAAAATTACCCATAGCGTGTGAAAACACGCCCGCTAAATTTCTCAGTGAGTCGACAGCTGGACTCATTCTCCCCACACTTGTTTTAAGTGTGTGGGATGTAGAGTTCGAAAATTTCCTCCACTGAGTCAATCGGTCCGTTGATGTAACTTTTGAGTCTATGTTCGTTGAATTTGAAAGTGTCCCCGCTTAAGTTTTCGATGACGACGGCTCCGTATGGAAATACTTCTTTGACCGTGTATGGGCCCGTCCATCGTGATCTTAACTTCCCGGGGAATAAACGCAGTCATGAGGAGTATAACAAGACCAGATCCCCAACGCGGAAATCTTTATGTTCTCTCAATCTTTTGTCATGAAACCTCTTGACTCGTTCTTTGTACTTGCTAGAACTCTCGTAGGCATGGTTTCTTAGCTCTTCAAGCTCGTGGATTTGGAGAAAATGGGCTTCACATCCGCTCTTCAAATCCATGGTTGCCGTTTTCAAGGCCCAAAATGTCTTGTATTCTAGCTAGACAGGTAGATAATAGGCTTTTCCGTAAACCAACCTAAAGGGAGTGGTCCCGATAAGTGTCTTAAATGCTGTTCTAAAAGCCCACAGAGCGTCATCCAACTTGTCTGACCAATCAATGCGGTTGTTATTAATGGACCGCTCAAGGATTCTTTTCAAACCTCGATTCGTGACCTCTACTTGCCCGCTTGTTTGAGGGTGGTATGGCGTAGCCACTCTATGATGAACACCATAATGGGACAAGGCTCGGTGTAACTGCGCATTACAAAAATGTGTTCCTCAGTCACTGATTAGTGCTTTTGGAGCACCAAATCAGGCAAACAAACTTTTCAAAAACCTCACAACCACCCTAGCATCGTTTGTGGGCAAAGCTTGTGCTTCGGCCCATTTTGAGACATAGTCTACAGCAACTAGGATGTATTTGTTGCCTCGTGAGGCTGGAAATGGACCCATGAAGTCGACACCCCATATATCAAAGACTTCACAGACTTGCATTGGATGTTGAGGCATTTCATCACGTGTGGAGATATTTGTTGCCCTCTGGCAAGCATCACACGCTCTAACCCATTTATGCGCGTCACGAAAGATATTGGGCCAGTAAAACCCAGAGTCTAACACTTTCTTTGCAGTGTAATTTGCTCCATGATGACCTAAGGTTGGCCCTTCGTGACAGTGGCGCATAATGCTAGTTGCCTCCTCTCCAAATACACATCTTCGGATTACCTGATCGGCTCTGACTCTAAACAAGTATGGTTCCTCCCAGATATTATATTTTAAGTCTGCAAAGAACTTCCTCTTTTGCTGATATGATAACCCATTAATAAGGATTTCACATGCGAGATAGTTTGCAAAGTCGGCGAACCAAGGTGACTCGTCATTCATCTCGATACTCAAAAGGAATTTGTGGGGGAAATTATAACAACCCTCCTAAATAATCCGACACCCTGAAAATATTTAGAGTGCCTTAATACGTCATAAAATACACCTCGTGTATGAAAACAAGCCCCGAATACCTTTATTTTTATTAAATTTAATTCAAAACCCAGATTTTAGGGCTGTTGCGGGCCACGTAGCCCTTGGCTACCTCCTATGTGGGGCGCGACAGACTGGCCACCAGGCTTAACCTGGTGTTGCCACGTGTCGTCGATCGTGTCGAGGCTAGTTGGCTGATTAAGCAAAGCTAGGCCCTACCACCCTATGTTGCGGGTCGCGTAAGCCCCAGCTTAATCTTACGCGGGTCGCGAGGGACTTGAAATCAGGCCCTATATAAAGAGGGCATCGACATTTCAGTCGAATTCACTCACGATCTTTCCCTCTCTCGAATTTCTGCATAGTTGAAGTAATATTTGGGTAGTATACCCCCTAAATAACGAAGTGTTGCCTTGTTGTAAGTATCATAACCCCGGTTACGTATTAGATACGCTGCCCGATTGATCTAGGGTTCTGTAACGGCTGTCGAGGTTCTGCCCGACGTAGTCGTTGGAATGCCGTCTCGGGGAGGGTATTGCTAATGTAAATATAGGGTTATTATACTAACACGTGTGCATTTGTGTAATTTATAGATAATTACCAGGAAACCCTAAAGGAAAACCTAAGACAGCAATGTGAGTAATCTCCTTTTTGTAAACTGTTTTTACAAAACCTTAAATATTTTACAATGTGATTAAGCAGTGATTGAGTCTTTGTAATTCTTCAATTACTGCCGGTAAGTTGGGGGTTTGTATACAAAATGTGGAACATGTTACCATTGGACAAAGAGTTAGCCAGTGGGTAATATGACCCACCACTCAGGATTGACAATACTGAATGAGTAATTGTGTAGATGTAAACATTGTAATCGCTCTCAATACTGTTAATTGATAAAACTCTTCTTGATTAAACTGAGATCACTCACCAGTACTTCCCACTGACAAAATGTTTTTAAGCGTGTTTCAGGTAACAAAATGTGAAAGCCAACTTGAAGCCAGCTGGACAACACTGAAGGCTTGGAAAATTGGCTATAAAAGTTACCTAAATAAAGAAGATGTTTTATTTCAATAAAATGGGGTTTACCCCTATAAATCAGTTTGTAATGAAAAACTTGGGTTTTATCCCAATATACTTATTTATATAAAATATGGTGTTTTACTTTGATAAAATATTTCCTAACTAAGGTCCTGATGTAATTTTCGCTGCCAAATTGATAAACACCGATACCATCTGACAGGTTCGCGGCTCCCGCTCCCAGGATGGGGTCGAGGGTTGCGACAGAAGGTGGTATCAGAGCTAAGACACTGATTCAGCCATAGAAATGTTCTGTTGAGACCAATATATTATTCGGATTGTTAGGAAATTTTCTACGGAACTACGTGCATATCTGTATTTTATTGTTGTGTGTTATTTGACTATTTGTTAGTTTACAATATGAGCGACCAAGGACCTTCCGACGCCTACCGTCAGTTGTCCAGCTCACCTAGGAGCGAAGGCACCTCTTCACAGCCTACCCTCTCAGGGTATTCAGCTGACAATGAAGATGGGATATTCGTGTTTAAAGCTCAGTCTGAAGAGCCATTCCCTCCTAAAAAGAGAGGATGGTTGAGTAGAGGAGCGCATGAATGTAGGAAAAGAATGAAAAAGTTACAACAGCAACGTGTTTTAGCAGCCGCTAAGAGAGAGACAGATACCCATGTCCAGGATATGTTAAATAGGAGTCTAGCAAACTTCCATATTTTAGCAACTACAGCAGCAGATCCTAACTTGGAGCAACTTATAGCACCCCAACCATTACCCTTGTTTCCCACCCAGCCAATGGAAATTGAAAACAACCAAGAAATCAAATCCAAATGCATGATTTTAACCTAGAAGAGATACCTAGAGTGACAGCACCCAATCCCTTAGACCCAAACTATGACCCGTGGTTTGATGGCCATAGGGACTGCCAGCCACACTACCCAATACCAGAAGACGAACCCATGCCAAATCTAGCAGCCTACCCAGGTTTGGACCCTCAAGATCCCTTCTATGATTGTGATAAATACATTAGGGAAATTCTAGAGAATCCATACCCGTACCAGGAGCCCATGCCCCAGTTCCCAAACCCAGCACCAGCACCTGCACCCCCAATGAGTGCGAAAAATGTGCAAGAGCTCCGAACCTTCGGAGAGGAGATTTTAGAAAGTAGCGAGAGGATGAGGCAGGTCGGAGAGCGACTCGTCTGGAAGTACGACGAACGCAATATGGAGTTCTGGATGAACCCGTATCAGTGATGGTGGTGATAATAGTAGTAGTTATAATAATAATAATAATAATAATAATAATAATAATAATAATAATAATAATAATAATAATAATAATAATAATAATAATAATAATAATAATAATAATAATAATAATATATGATATGTGTGTATGTCTGAAAAAAAAATCTAGACGATAGCTGTGGATGCATAGTAGTATTGTAATTTTAAATTACAGTTCCAGTTTGTATTAGATGCATACTATATATAAGAAAGAGTAAGTCGCAATGCTCAACGTTTTTGATCAAAATGCGTGTTGTGTGATTGTTTGCATTGAATGTTATCTTGTGATATTAATAATTGGAAAATGTTTAAAATTCAGATGGACAACGAAGTGAACCAGGAAAACCAGAATGACAATAACCCGAATAACGATAACCAGAATAACAATGATAATCCGAACAACAATAACAATGGAAACCAAGTGGATAATAGTGCCATCCAACATATAGTGGCACAAGGAATTATAGATGCAATGCCATTTATTATTCAAACGGTTAAGGAAGCTGATAATAAAAGTAACAACGGCAGTAAGCGACCGACTGAACCTGAACACAACGTAAATAATGGACCCATACTTCAAGTACCCATTCCCAAAAGAAGAAGAACCATATCTTATGGTAGTTCTTATAAATAATTTTGGTCTTGTAAACCAATGGAATTCTCGGGCAATGAAGGGGCCGTTGCAACTCTACGCTGGATAGAAAAGACTGAGGCAGTCTTAAAAATAAGCAAGTGTGCGGAAGAGGATAAGATAATGTTTGCTTCCAATCTGTTTAAGAATTCAGCCTTAGAATGGTGGAACACTATCCTCCACTCTAGGGGAAGTAACAGGGTTTACAATATGGAATGGGAGGAATTTAAGAATATGGTAGAACGGAAATTCTTCCATCCCAATGAAAAGGAATAGATAGCAAATAAGTTCCTAAACCTTAGAATGACTGGAGTGGATAGTAAGGGTTATACTACTACATTCTTTGAATATGCTAGAATAGTACCAACCCTTGCATCACCAGAACCAATATTGATCTCTCGTTACATCTGGGGATTAATCGGGGAGATTAGGCGTGTAGTCAAGGCAGCTAGACCCCAAACCATAGAGGAAGCTGTAGAACTAGCAAATACCTTGACAGATGAGTTAGTGCGTACACGGGAAGAGGATCAAAGGAGAAACCTAGCTCAAAAGCTTACACATGAATTCTGTTCTGGAAATTCCAACCGTGGGAAAAATGTAGGTTCTACCTCTGCACCTTATTGCAAGTATTGCAAAAGGAAGCATTCTGGAAGATACTCTATATATTGCAATTTCTGCAAAATATCTGGACACAAGGAAGAAGACTACAGGAAGAAACCTAACAATAGGATATGCTACAACTGTGGAGAACAAGGTCACATCAAGCCAAACTATCCGAAACTAGCTCCAGCCATGAACACCAAGACTACTAAAAATGCTAGAGCATTTGTGCTGACTACAGAAGAAGCAAAGATGATTCCGGATGTGATTGCCGGTACGTTTTTAGTTAATGATGTTTTCGCTAAAGTATTATTTGACTCTGGTGCGAACCAATGTTTTATTAATACTTCATTTTGCAAACTTCTCAACCAACCATTAACTAAACTCTCACAAGAATGTCTAGTAGAGACAGCAAATGGGGAAACCATTAAGATTTCCGAAATCTTGCAGGAAGCAAGAATAGAGTTTTTAAATCAAAAGTTTAGTGCAAACCTTTATCCAATGAATCTGGCAGGATTTGATGTTGTATTAGGAATGGATTGGTTAATAACTAATAAAGCTAGTATTCTATGTGATCAAAAGTCAATCCAAGTAAATTTACCAAGGGGTGAAAAGATCACAATTAAAGGAGACAAACCCTCTAGATTCATGAAATTCATTTTTTTGATGAAAGTAGCTAGTTATATAAGAAAATGATCATTAGTGTATTTGATTTCTATAATCACTAATACTAAAGGAAAAGAACTGAAGGATATTCCAGTAGTATCCTAGTTTCCAGATGTGTTTCCAGAAGAACTACCAGGATTACCGTCGGACAGAGAAGTTGAATTCAGAATCCATCTGCTACCAGGAACAGCACCTATTGCCAAAGTACCTTACCGTTTGGCACCAGCAGAAATGCAAGAACTGAAGAAACAATTAGACGAATTGTTGGAGAAAGGATTCATACATCCAAGGTCATCGCCGTGGGGAGCACCGATACTGTTCGTCAAAAAGAAAGACGGGTTAATGCGAATGTGCATTGATTACCGTGAATTGAACAAAGTCACGATTAAGAATCGGTACCCATTCCCAAGGATCGATGATTTGTTTGATCAGTTGCAAGGAGCTCGATTTTTCTCGAAAATCGATTTACGGTCAGGATATCATCAATTAAAGGTACAGGAAGAGGACATTCCTAAGACCGCATTTAGAACAAGGTATGGCCATTATGAATTTACTGTCATGCCATTTGGTTTGACCAATGCTCCAGCCGCATTTATGGACATGATGAACCGAATATGTAAGCCATATTTGGATAAATTCATAATTGTCTTTATAGATGATATTCTTATTTACTCTAAGAGTAAGGAGAACATGCAAAGCATTTACACGCACTTCTAAGTTTATTGAGAAAGGAAAAGCTTTATGTAAAGTTTTCAAAGTGCGAGTTTTGGTTAGAACATGTGCAGTTTGTTGGACATTTAGTCAATCATGAAGGAATTCATGTGGATCCCACCAAGATCGAGGCGATTACCAAATAGAAAACCCCTGAATCACCAACCGAGGTTAGAAGTTTCTTAGGATTGGCCGGTTACTATAGAAGATTATTCGAGATTTTTCTAGAATAGCCATTCCCTTAACCAAGTTAACCTGTAAATCCATTAAGTTTGAATGGGGACCAAAACAAGAAAAAGCCTTTAGAATCCTTAAGCAAAAACTAACCAATGCACCCATACTAGCGTTACCAGAAGGAACTGAAGACTTTGTAGTCTATTGTGACGCTTCTAAGTTAGGTTATAGATGTGTGTTGATGCAACGTCAAAAGGTTATAGCCTATGCATCAAGACAACTTAAGAATTATGAAGAGAATTATTCAACCCATGACTTGGAATTCGGAGCCATAATTTTTTCCCTTTAGATTTGGAGACATTACCTTTATGGTAGTAAGTTTACCATTTTCACCGATCATAAGAGTTTAAGGTATGTCTTCGGGCAAAAAGAGTTGAATATGAGACAAAGGCGCTGGATGGAAATTCTTAGCGATTATGATTGTAATATCCAGTATCATGCAGGAAAGGCTAATGTAGTAGCTAATGCTTTAAGTTGGAAATATCATGAAAAGCCAAAAAGAGTACGTTCTCTTAAATTAAATCTACAAGTGGATTTAAGTGAATAGATTAGAGAAGCACAAGAATCAGTAATCAAGGAAGATACTGAAAATCTAAAAGGAATGATTAAGGAATTAGAACAAGGAACAGATGGAATTTGGAGATTCCATAAGAGAAGAATGTGGATACCTAAATTAGGAAACCTACGCCACCATATATTAGAAGAAGCCCATAAGTCTAAGTATACAATGCATCCTGGAAATGATAAAATGTATCAGGACTTAAGAAAGAATTTTTGGTGGATAGGAATGAAAAAGGATATAGAAGCCTATGTTTCTTAGTGTTTAACCTGTTCACAAGTCAAAGCTGAATATCAGAAACCCTCGGGATTGTTGCAGCAATTAGAAATGCCAGTTTGGAAATGAGAATTAATAACAATGGATTTTGTTACTAAATTACTCAAAACTAGAAAAGGTAATGATACAATCTGGGTGATTGTAGATAGGCTAACTAAGTCAGCTCATTTTCTACTGATGAAGGAAACTTTCAGTATGGAACAGTTAGCTAAGCTATATGTAAATGAAATAGTTTCATTACATGGAATTCCCTTATCAATTGTTTCTGATAGAGATAGTCATTTTACCTCTCATTTTTGGGCAAGTTTCCAAAAGGCAATGGGAGCCAAGTTGAATCTAAGCACCGCTTATCATCCTCAAACTGATGGACAAAGTGAAAGGACAATTCAGACAATGGAGGACATGCTTAGAGCTTGTGTAATTGATTTCGGAGGTAATTGGGACGATCACTTACCATTAATAGAATTTTCTTACAATAACAGTTACCACACAAGTATCAATGCTGCACTATTCGAAGCACTTTATGGACGAAAGTGCTGAACCCCAGTCTGTTGGGCAGAAATTGGGGAAAAGCAACTATCAGGACCAGAGATAGTGCAAGAAACAACCGACAAAATCATTCAAGTCAAGGAACGACTAAAAGCAGAATGTGACCGACAAAAGAGCTATGCAGATAACAGACGCAAGCCGTTAGAATTTCAGGTAGGAGACAAAGTGTTATTAAAAGTTTCTCCTTGGAAAGGAGTGGTAAGATTCATCAAAAGCGGAAAGCTAAGCCCCATGTATGTTGGACCTTTTGAGATTATTAGAAAAATAGAACCTGTAGCCTATCAACTACAACTGCCAGAGGAAATGGCAGGAATACAAGACGTATTTCATGTATCTAATCTCAAGAAATGCTTAGCCAATGAATCACTAGAAGTACCTCTTAAGGATATAGAGATAAATGAGCAACTTAAATTTGTAGAAAGACCTCTACAGATTGAAGACAGGAAAGTTAAGAACCTCAAACACAAGAGATTAGTTCTGCTCAAAGTGAAATGGGACTCCAAAAGAGGACCAGAATACACATGGGAGCTTGAATCAGAAATGCAAAAGAAATATCCGCATCTATTCCAGTAGATCTCGAGGACGAGCTCTAAAACAAGGTGAGGAGGATATAACAATCCTCCTAAATAATCCGACACCCTAAAAATATTTAGAGTGCCTTAATACGTCCTAAAATACACCCCGTATATGAAAACAGGCCCCGAATACCTTCATTTTTATTAAATTTAATTAAAAACCCAGATTTTAGGGCTGTCCCCTTGGCTACCTCCTACGCGGGGCACGACAGACTGGCCACTAGGCTTAACCCGGTGTTGCCACGTGTCGTCAATCGTGTCGAGGCTAGTTGGCTGATTAAGCAAAGCTAGGCCCTACCACCCTATGTCGCGGGCCGCGTAAGCCCCAGCTTAATCTTACGCGGGCCGCGAGGGACTTGAAATCAGGCCCTATATAAAGAGGGCATCGACAGTTCAGTCGAATTCCCTCACGATATTTCCCTCTCTCGAATTTCTGCATAGTTGAAGTAATATTTGGGTAGTATACCCCCTTAATAACGAAGTTCTGCCTCGTTGTAAGTATCATAACCCCGGTTACGTATTAGAGACGCTGCCCGATTGATCCAGGGTTCCGTAACGGTTGTCGAGGTTCTGCCCGACGTAGTCATTGGAATGTCGTCTCGGGGAGGGTATTGATAATGTAAATCTTAGGTTATTATACTAACATGTGTGCATTTGTAATTTGTAGATAATCACCAGGAAACCCTAAAGGAAAACCTAAGACAGCAATGTGAGTAATCTCCTTTTTGTAAACTGTTTTTACAAAACCTTAAATATTTTACAATGTGATTTAGCAGTGATTGAGTCTTTGTAATTCTTCAATTACTGCCGGTATATTGGGGGTTTTGTATACAAAATGCGGAACACGTTACCATTGGACAAAGAGTTAGCCAATGGGTAATATGACCCACCAGTCAGGATTGACAATACTGAATGAGTAATTGTGTAGATGTAAACATTGCAATCGCTCTCAATACTGTTAATTGGCAAAACTCTTCTTGATTAAACTGGGATTCACTCACCAGTATTTCCCACTGACAAAATGTTTTTAAATGTGTTTCAGGTAACAAAATGTGAAAGCCAACTAGAAGCCAGCTGGACAACACTTAAGGCTTGGAAAAGTGGCTATAAAAGTTACCTAAATAAAGAAGATGTTTTATTTCAATAAAATGGGGTTTACCCCTATAAATCAGTTTGTAATGAAAAACTTGGGTTTTATCCCAATATACTTATTTATATAATATATGGTGTTTTACTCTTATAAAATATTTCCTAACTACGGTCCTGATGTAATTTCCGCTGCCAAATTGATGAACACCGATACCATCTGACTGGTTCGCGGCTCCCGCTCCCACGATAGGCGAATGTGCCGAAAGGACATGTGAATGTAGTCTTTTCCTGGTCCTCATGAGCGATAGGAATTTGAAAATAACCTGAAAACCCATCTAGAAAACAGAAAAATGAATTCCCCGACAGACGTTCCAACATCTGGTCGATGAATGGAAGCGGGAAGTGGCCCTTACGGGTGGCATCATTGAGTTTGCAGTAATCGATGCCAACTCGCCATCCGGTGACAGTACGGGTAGGAATAAGTTCATTCCTATCGTTTGGAACTACAGTAATACCACCTTTCTTGGGTACTACTTGCACTGACTTACCCAAATAGAATCATATATAGGAAAATACAGCCCTGCATCTAACAACTTAATTACTTATTTCTTTTCCATGTCTTGCATGTTTGGATTCAAACGCCTTTGATGCTGTGCACTAGGCTTGTAATCGTCGTCCATTAGAATCTTATGAGTACAAAAAGAAGGCTAATGCCTTTGATGTCCATAGTCTTCCACGCCATGGCTTTCTTATGAAGCTTTAGAACTTCGAGAAGCTGTCTCTTTTCCTCTTTTGCTAAAGATGCTGAAATGATGACTGGCAAGTGACACTCCTCATCAAGAAATGCATACTCGAGATGCGGTGGGAGTTCTTTTAACTCTAAAGACGGGGGATCTTCAACCGACGATTTTGACTTTTCTTCAACTTCACGGTTAATTTCCATAAATTGATCTGGACTTTGGGAACCATCATCACCGATTTGGCAAACCGGCTGCTCAACTTCGTGGCCCTCCTGCGAAATACCATCTAGGTTCTCAAATAACAGATGTGTGTCCGTATCAATTTCTTCGATCGTGCCTTGGAAATGAGAGCATAAACAAGTGTTAACAATGTCTACATAGTAAAGCATGTCATCGTGACTTTGCGGATGTTGCATTGATCTTTTAATATCAAAAGTCACGTGCACGTCATTAACTCGGATCGTGATTTGGCCAGCTGCCACATCAACAATTGTCCTCGCAGTATTGAGGAACGGGCGTCCAAGTATTAATGGCACTTTTTAGTCTTCGTCCATGTCTAAAATAACAAAATCCACTAGAAACACAAATTTATCGATTTTAACAAGCATGTTTTCAAAGAATCCACGTGGATACTTGATTGAACGATCTGCAAGTCGAATGCTCATTCTAGTGGGTGAAGGTTCACCCAGATCTGTTGGTGCAGTCATCTGTCGACTTCGTCTTAATGTCGAGTCTCGATCTCGTTGCGGATCCGATCAAGTGTGACATCACAAGTGACATCACCCAAGTGACATCACCCAAGTGACATCACCCAAGTGACATCACAAGTGATGTCATGAATCAATAAATTGAGTGATAGCCGTTTAATGTCAAAAGCCACAAAAGATATATATGTTCACAAAAGACAAATCAAGATATGGTCCAATAAGATACTTAGGCTAAAAGGTCCAATGATATGTTACCAATTGAAGGTCCAATGAAAAAGTTCATGTGAAGACAAAAGTCAACTAGGAGGTTTGCTTTTAAGTCAAATGGAGGGGTTCGCTTTTACGGCAATCAAGGGAGGCTCGCTTTTACGGTTTTTGTATGGTCCGCTTTTGTGGTTTATGTAGCTTCGAGCGAACCGGCAGTAGTATAAATAGGATTGTTGTCATATTCATTTGTAACGTTGTTCAGATCTGCTACCGAGGTATTGCCGGTGTTCCTTCTCAATGTAAAAGCTGTAAAATCAATATACAAGAGGTTTAAAGTATAATTCTAGCTGTGTACACGTCCGTTTCTTTGTTTCCGCCTCTGAAACGGATTTGAGCTCTTCCGGACGACTCGTTTAGGTCGTGACACGATCCTACAATTGGTATCAGAGCCAAGGAGGAGGAGATCTCGCATATACAGCTCGTTTTCATCACTTTTTCTGTTTCTACACCTTTCTTTTTCGAAAAAACAGAACTTTTTACGGTCAGAATCGCTTTAAATTCACACAGTGTGTGCGTAATCATGTATTAACAAAACTTTGAAAATTTCAGAACTAAAATCGGCTTAAAATCGATTCAAATTGAACTTTCGCTCGAAAGTTGTTCGTTATTTGCTGACATCACCAAGGTCCGCTCCAAAAAATTGCTTAGATTCGCTCATAAAAGTCAGGTCCGCTCCAAAATTCAAACAGGTTCGCTCAAAAATGAAATGGATCCGCTCAAGTGGTTTCATCATTCTTGGTCCGCTCATTGTGAATAATAGTGGGTTCGCTTTTTGAGACAGTCGAGGTTCGCTCTTTGTGACATTTGAGGTCCGCTTATAAAACATCATCGGTTCGCTTATAAGGCATTAATATGGTTCGCTCTTTAATGACATTAGTCTTCACGTGAAAGTACATCATGTAGTGTGATACATAATTCGAGGTGTCAGTATTGGGAAAGGAAGTAAGAATCAAAAATATTTTGGACGGTTGTCGGCCACTATTTTTGATGATGTTGAAAGTATTTGAAGTTTCATTATATTAGCGGCCCTATCAGAACAAAGTTTCCACCGCCCATTATTCATAAATCATTGGCCCAAATCTTCGGCCCAATCGGAATTTAAAAAAAAAATATACATAACCGCCCCATTATTCTCAAAGGTCCTATCAAAATCATTAGAAAGCGGCAGCCCATATAATCGGAATTGTTGAAAGAATTGTATGTTGAAAATCAAATAAAATTGAATATAAAAAAATCAAAATAAAAAAAGGTTAAAAGGTCACGACCAAATTTAGGTGTGATCAAAGTCTTGATATTTTTTGTGAGCTTCATATATCAACATCAATTACCAAATTGTTATGTGTAAATCTCGGCTCAAGGTTTGATATTGTCCACATCTAATTCAATTTACACCAGTTCAGTCAGGTTGTTTGAAGTTTGGGTTCATTAGATCACACGAGTTGTTCAATTTGCTTGAAAAAGTCATCTTTTTACTTGGAGTGGTTAAAATCGTCTTCAGGTCGTACGAATTCCAGATCATTTGAATTTTGTACAGTTCGTTTGCCGTATTCATCAGATCATTTGAAAGGCAGTCAGTCTACACGAAAAAGGGTCACGCCATTCGTATTTGATCCTGGTCAAAGCAGTCCGCACAGTGTGTCAATCTTCTGTCCGCAAAGTGTGTCAACTTTCAGTCTGCACAGAATTTTCACCAGTTCGAGTACCAGTTCGTTTCCATTAATTGATAAATTTTTAAACTGATTGTGTTGTTTGTGTGTCATTCAGGTATTTCCCGAAGTATCATCTGATTATTGAAACATGGAAGAGAAATTTTACAATGCTCTTGCTACATCGGTTGATACAGTTTCAGCTGCGTTATTGAAGAAATCATTTGATATGTTTGTGGCTTTTGAAGATGAAACAACAAAGCAGATAATTGATAGATATTGTCATATGGTATTGGAAATGGGTAGATTGGACATTAAGAAAGAGGATGATGAGTGGGTCGATAAGCTAGCTGAGGCTTTACCCCAACAGAAGTGGGGAACTTATCTGTTGATTGTAAAACACATGAGGAAGTCTCAAGATATGAATCTGGCACAGTTTATTCAGAAAATTGAAGAGCATGAGTTGGATATCCAGAAAAAAGCAAAAGTTGAAGAAAGTTTAACAAAGGAAGCTGAAGGACAGAAAGCTGAAAAAGAATCTGATGAACCAGTGACTGAGAAAGAAGTTGAAAAATTAGTGGATGTCGAGAAACTTGTTGAAGTTGAAAAGACTGTCGAAGTTGAAAAGATAGTTGAAAAGGTGGTTGAAGTTACTAAGCCTTGTGAGAAATGTTCAGAATCTTGCAAAGAGTGTGATGAGAAAGACAAAAAGATTGTCGATTTAGAGAAGATTAAGGAAGATTTACTGTCAGATGTGAAGTACGTGAAAGAGTCATACGACGTATTGAACAGGACAGTTGACAGTTTGAAAAGAGCAAATGCAGAATTTGAAAAAACAAATGACAAGATGAGTGCAACTTTGATGACAAAGCAAAGTGTCATAAATGATTACATTGAAGATTGTGCAAATTTGAAGAAGGAGTTGGAACTTGAGAGAATCGAGAGTGAAAGGATCAATCGATTGTTGTTGAGTTATACTACCTGTGATTATCTGATTGATCGTGTTTATCCTATTGTCGCAGGTCTTGAAGCTTTCAAGAAGAAAGAAAAAGAAGAGGATACTGGTAAGAAACCAAGTGTCAAGTATAACAGATGTCCGCCTCCTATCTTTGAGAGTTATTCCCCCAGGAAACCAAACGAGGAACAAGTAGACAAGGCTCTAAACATCAAATTAAAGTCTGAAATCACTGATGAATTACCAGACAATATTGATGTTACATTCACAGCGTCTGACACTGATCATGAGTTTGAGTTAGTCAAAAGAGTTGTCGATCAGGTGTTGGATATGGATGAAGAGTCAAAGTCGGAGTCTAAGTCAGATAGTTTGAGTTCGTCTGAGAAAAGTCTGAGTTCGCCGGCTAAGAGGGTTTACAATAAAGAATTCCTGTTATCAAAATCTAATTTGAATGACGAATCAATCAAAGTAGCATATACATTGAATGATTCAGACAAATTATATTCTGATGAGAAATTCCCAATAAGAAGTGTCAAAACTGAAATGATCAAACAGGTTTTCAAATTAACAGAAATTAATATTTCTGAAATAAAAGATGTAAATCTTACTGAAAAACCTAAAAAGTACACTTCAAGAGTTCAACAGAGATTGAACAAGAAAAAGGGTTATGATTATGGTTCAGGTTATCGAAAGAAACCAAACCATAATGGTAATCTCAAAAAGAAAGGTGTAGAAACAGAAAAAGTGATGAAAACGAGCTATTTTTGCGAGATCTCTTCCTCCTTGGCTCTGATACCAATTGTAGGATCGTGTCGCGACCTAAACGAGTCGTCCGGAAGAGCTCAAATCCGTTTCAGAGGCGGAAACAAAGAAACGGGCGTGTACACAGCTAGAATTATACTTTAAACCTCTTGTATATTGATTTTACAGCGTTTACATTGACAAGGAACACCGGCAATACCTCGGTAGCAGATCTGAACAACGTTACAAATGAATATGACAACAATCCTATTTATACTACTGCCGGTTCGCTCGAAGTGACAAACTACATAAGCGAACCACATGAATGCCGTATAAGCGAACCAAACCAATTCTGAAAAAGCGAACCCCACATGTTCCAAATAAGCGAACCTCTTCATTTCTTTTGTCTCTAAAGCAGACCTTCTCATTGTTTTGTCTTCAAGTGAACCTTCAATGTGATTGAACCTTCAAACATAAGCACTTCATTGGACCTTCACATCAAAACTTCTCATTGGACCATTTCTAATTTTGTCTTATGTGAACATGCAAAGGATGTAATTAAACGGCCACCATATTTACTTTGTTTCATGACATCTCATATATCATGATGTCACATGTGATGTCATCAAGGTGATGTCACATGTGATGTCATGCTTGATCGGATCCGCAACGAGACTGAGACTCGACCTAAGACGAAGACGACAGATGACTGCACCAACAGACTCCCCCTCAGATGTTGACGAGTCTTAAGTGTCGAGTCTTCAACGACTTCAGTCTTTCTCACAGTGTAAGCATCCTCAAATCTTTCTCTTCTCTTTTCATCATCACCAAAAAACTCTCCACGCACAATCTCTACTCGGATGTCATCAGACTCCCCCTTTCGATATGCTGGGATCGCAGTCTGGCATGTTGTAATCACAAAGTCTTCAGATATCGGAACCTGGATCTCTATCTCTTAGAAACCTGCACATCCTCTACCCAAAAATAAATCTTCCGATGATAACATGTAAATATCTAACGAATCATTCACAGAAATACAATCAAAGAATGTTACAATGTTAATCTTTGAAGAACCATTTGAAGATATATCATTTTTATTTTCAAAATAAACACACTCTCCCAAATCATTTGTTCATCATGTTTAGCACTCGGAATTTTGAACATCAACTTTTCAATATCAGTTGTCGAAAATCTTTTTGACTTTTTCACAAATTTATGCTAAAACACACTGAAAATCTTTTTGGATTTTTGACATAAGAGAAATAAAATGCAGTAAAGAAATATTTACAAACATTATTTTTGTGAGTTCGTGTAAGAGGATCGTATCAGCTTATGAGACAAATCACCAACACCGTTAAGCTTCATTTCATTTTAAGTTCTAAACAATTTACCTAGATTGTCAGTATACTGGTCCATTTAAATTTTCACACAAAGTTCAACTGATCCGAGATACGATATTAATGTTTTAAGCACTTAAACTTATCCGTGTGTCCCACTACTTGAATATACTCCCGTATCCAGATCCCAATATTCAGTCTTACAGGTGAGTATACCACAGCTGATATCTGTAAGGGGTTAGGTGCGAAACCGTGAGAGCTCAGGTCAGAACTTCCGTTCAGCAGAGAGATGACGGCTCGACTTTTGGTGGGTCCCCTTTAGAGGATCTTTTTTACAACAGCAATGACTATCAATTTTATTGTTTCATCGATTTGCTGAGGGCGGCGCTTTTTCAAGCATTTGCAGAAAGTATTATCCGGGGACTAGGTCAGTACTTCCATACAGCAGAAGTCCCGGGATAATACCCCAGATATCACTGTGCATAAAGACCTAGTATCTCAGAATAAGGGACCTTTCAAACAAGATTTCAGGGGTTACCTATATATCCAAGTTTGTGTTAACCCACAGAACAAGCAAGTTTGAAATTTAGGTTTATATCTCATCACAGTTTATTAAATGTGCAAAAATCTACTGACACATCCACAGTAAGATTGTTTAACACTTTTAAACTTTCCAAATCTTTAGCATGTTGTGATAGTCCGCTAATGTACTATCATTTCCTCTTTTTCACAACAAACTCATTTTTGGTTTTATCATGTTTTTGTTTTTTTCAAATTTTCTAATGTTTTTGGATTTTCAGAGCCAATAAGATCCTACAATTGGTATCAGAGCCAAGGAGGAATAGATCTCGCAAAAACAGCTCATTTTCATCACTTTTTCTGTTTCTACACCTTTCTTTTTCGAAAAAACAGAATTTTTTACGGCCAGAATTGCTTTAAACTCACACAGTGTATGCGTAATCATGTATTAACTAATCCTGGAAATTTTCACCTTTTAAATCGACTTATTTCTGGTTCAAATTAGTGTTTCGCTTGCACTTGGTTCGTTCGTTGCTGACGTCACATTTGGTTCGCTTTTAGAACATGAGGTTAAGTCTGGTTCGCTCCAAGGTCAAGTCTGGTTCGCTGATAGTGACAGTAAAGGTCCGCTCTTGTGTCACATCATTAGGTCCGCTTTAAAAGACATTCTGGTTCGCTTATTTGACAACTCAGTCTCGCTTTTGTGTCACTGCAAACATAGGTCCGCTCATTTGTTCGATATCAGTAGGTTCGCTCTTGTGGTTTCAATAAGTTTCGCTTTATCAGTCATCACGTGAAAAAGTATGTCGGTTCATGTATTTGCACTGCTCGAGGAGTACATGTTATTATAAAGGTCCAATCA
The DNA here is from genome assembly GCF_002127325.2 of Helianthus annuus. NCBI lineage: Eukaryota > Viridiplantae > Streptophyta > Magnoliopsida > Asterales > Asteraceae > Helianthus > Helianthus annuus. Next base: position 114,180,893 of record NC_035445.2, on the reverse strand, counting down.
GCATTAAGGATTGCATGTGTTTGTCGATTATCACGTGAAGTTCTTTGACCCATGTGCATTTGAATTGAAGAGATTAAGTAATTATTGGCTGATATTGTGCATATTAATAGACCAAGTCAAACGGTCCAATCAGGTTAATGAATACATAAAGTGGCAGTTCATTTTAATATTGTTCACGTGACTTGTAAATTTGGCCCAATCATCATTTGAGAGATCATAAGTTGCGGCCCTATCAAGTGTTTAAAAATTGTTGGGAGTTGGTTGTGTTTTCGGTGTGCATGTGAAGAAAGGTTCAATAGCATTGATAGGATAACACATCTTGCCACCAATTAAAAATTAGTTGGTCCAATCAACGGTTACACTCATTTTAGTGCAAATTAATATCGGCCCTATCACATCGGTATCACATTAATAATTGTCGACCCATAATCATTAAAGATATATCTGCGGCCCAATACAGTGGTAATATTAGTGGCCCTATCAAATCTCATATTTTACTGTTTTAAGTTGTGTTGAGGACGACCCAATAATCAGCCCACCACACAATATCGAACCAATCACTGATTTTTGGATCTGAAGTTGACGGCAAAATAGTTATTGATATGATAAAAGTGCATGTGATACATTTTCATGTGATCATTGTCATGTTTCTCATGTGAGTGGATTAGAATTATCAAGCATTTTTTAATTGTTGTGTGATGAATTAAATCGATCCATGTGAGTCACATTGCGGCCTAATCGTACTAAGTTGTACAATTTAGAAGCACACTCATTTGTGGTAAATTGGCAAAACAAACTCAGCCCAAGGTTTGAACTTGTCCACACAAAATTTTACACGCACCAGTTCAGGTTGTTGATCGTTTGAATTGTGTCCAGTTCGTTTGAAGAATTCATCAGGTCATTTGAACGTCAGTCAGTTTACACGAAAAAGAGTCACGCCATTCGTATTTGATCCGAGTCATAGCAGTCCGCACAGTTGGTCAACCTTCAGTCCGCACAGAACTTTCACGAGTTCGAGTACCATTTCGGTTCCATTAATAGATAAATCTTTAAACTGATTGTGTTTTATTTGTGTGTTGACAGGAATTTCCCGAAGTATCATCTGATTTTTGGAACATGGAAGAGAAATTTTACAATGCTCTTGCTACACCGGTTGATACAGTTTCAGCTGCGTTATTGAAGAAATCATTTGATACGTTTGTGGCTTTTGAAGATGAAACAACAAAGCAGACAATTGATAGATATTGTCATCTGGTATTGGAAATGGGTAGATTGGACATTAAGAAAGAGGATGAGGAGTGGGTCGATAAGCTAGCTGAGGCTTTACCCCAACAGAAGTCGGGAACTTATCTGTTGATTGTAAAACACATGAGGAAGTCTCAAGATATGAATCTGGCACAGTTTATTCAGAAAGTTGAAGAGCATGAGTTGGATATCCAGAAAAAAACAAAAGTTGAAGAAAGTTCAACAAAGGAAGCTGAAGGACAGAAAGCTGAAAAAGAATCTGATGAACCAGTGACTGAGAAAGAAGTTGAAAAATTAGTGGATGTCGAGAAACTTGTTGAAACAGAAAAGACTATCGAAGTCGAAAAGATAGTTGAAAAGGTGGTTGAAGTTACTAAGCCTTGTGAAAAATGTTCAGAATCTTGCAAAGATTGTGAAGAAAAAGATAGAAAGATTGCTGAGCTAGAGAAAATGAAAGAAGATTTACTGTTTGATGTGAAGTATGTGAAAGAGTCATACGACGTATTGAATAGGACAGTTGACAGTTTGAAAAGAGCAAATGCAGAATTTGAAAAAGCAAATGACAAGATGAGTGCAACTTTGATGACAAAGCAAAGTGTTATTAATGATTATATCGAAGATTGTGCTAACTTGAAGAAGGAGTTGGAACTTGAGAAAATCGAGAGTGAAAGGATCAACCGATTACTTTTGAGTTATACTACTTGTGATTATCTGATTGATCGTGTTTATCCTACTGTCGCAGGTCTTGAAGCGTTCAAGAAGAAAGAAAAAGAAGAGGATACTGGTAAGAAACCAAATGTCAAGTATAACAAATGTCCGCCTCCTATCTTTGAGAGTTATTCCCCCAGGAAACCAAATGAGAAACAAGTAGACAAGGCTCTAAACATCAAATTAAAGTCTGAAATCACTGATGAATTACCAGACAATATTGATGTTACATTCACAGCGTCTGACACTGATCATGAGTCTGAGTTAGTCAAAAGAGTTGTCGATCAGGTGTTGGATATGGATGAAGAGTCAAAGTCGGAGTCTAAGTCAGATAGTTTGAGTTCGTCTGAGAAAAGTCCGAGTTCGCCGGCTAAGAGGGTTTACAATAAAGAATTCCTGTTATCAAAATCTAATTTGAATGACGAATCAATCAAAGTAGCATATACATTGAATGATTCAGACAAATTATATTCTGATGAGGAATTCCCAATAAGAAGTGTCAAAACTGAAATGATCAAACAGGTTTTCAAATTAACAGAAATTAATATTTCTGAAATAAAAGATGTAAATCTTACTGAAAAACCTAAAAAGTACACTTCAAGAGTTCAACAGAGATTGAACAAGAAAAAGGGTTATGATTATGGTTCAGGTTATCGAAAGAAACCAAACCATAATGGTAATCTCAAAAAGAAAGGTCTTGGTTTCAATTCTTCGGAAAATTATAAAAATCAGAAAACTTATAAACCAAAAACAAAATTTGTTTCAGGAGGAAGTTCAGAGGATGAACAGAAGAAACCGTTCTGGAAGCAGTCGAATCAAGAGTTTCTTGCTGAAGTAAAGAAGAATGTGAGGAAGTTTGCTTCGAGAGTTGATAGAAGAACCTGTTTCAAATGTCAAAAAGTTGGACACATTGCTTGGAACTGCCAAGAGTCCAATTATTCAAAACAGGGAGTGTCTTCTAACTATGATATGAAAAAGAAATGTGTTGATAAATCGACTTTGGAAGTTGGTGAAACTTCAAAACGTTTTTACAAAAGACAAGTCGATTTGAGTAAACAAAAATGGGTTGTAAAGTCTGAAGGTAATTCTGACAATGAATCTGATTCCATAAAATCAGAGGAGTCATTGGTTGATAAAAAGATTGTGAATTCCGTTCCAGTGTTGAACGATGAGAATTTTCCGTCACTGTCAAAGGAAAATTTGATGAAGAAAGTTGGAAAGACTGAGATCTCAAATCAATTCTTCGCTGATAAAGGAGAATTTGATGTTGAGAAGGCTTTCAACGGGAAAGACAAACACATTTTTGGGAAGATGGTTGATAAGAAGGTAAAGGGTGCTAAAGAGTTTTATAAATCAAAATGTTGGTGGGACAGATGTGTTCCAAAGTCACCCAAGGCTGGTGAGGCTTCGGTGGACATTATGTTTGAGTAAAACACCGGACTTGCCGGAGATCCCAAGTTGGTAATCGTGGATTAGGAATCGGCATCTTTCATGTTTAATTAGAATGATTTGAAAATGTTTGAAATTGTCAAAATTTTACAGGTTAAAGGACTATGCCGGAGCTCCCAGGTAGGTAAGCGAGGAGCAGGTATCGGCATTTTTCTTGAGGAATTTACTACGGTAATGTCAATCATGCAAACGGTAAAAAGGTTTGTTTGTGTTTGTTTACAAGTGGTTAGAAGATTTGATTGTGCATAACTTGTGCATATGGTAAATCAAGGACATTAATTTGTACTTGCATTTTCCTACAAGTGATTGAGAGACAAGATGATGAACCACAGCCCCGAACTTAGTAGTGATATACTTACAAGTGGTAAAATCAACCAAACTTATTTTCCGGAAAAATCATTTTGATTAAAACAAACTTAAGTGTTTTGAAATCTAAATGAGAAAATAGTTTGTTGATAGGGGGAGTTATGATTGTTTATGCCAAAGTGAATGGCGATTTGATGCGATTTGATATCGATTGTCATGTTTCTGTACAGTTTGTTTTCAATTTTCGTTAATGTGTTTGCATTTTAGGGGGAGTAGAAAATTTCTGAAAATCCAAAAACATTAGAAAATTTGAAAAAAAAACAAAAACATGATAAAACCAAAAATGAGTTTGTTGTGAAAAAGAGGAAATGATAGTACATCAGCGGACTATCACAACATGCTAAAGATTTGGAAAGTTTAAAAGTGTTAAACAATCTTACTGTGGATGTGTCAGTAGATTTTTGCACATTTAATAAACTGTGATGAGATATAAACCTAAATTTCAAACTTGCTTGTTCTGTGGGTTAACACAAACTTGGATATATAGGTAACCCCTGAAATCTTGTTTGAAAGGTCCCTTATTCTGAGATACTAGGTCTTTATGCTCAGTGATATCTGGGGTATTATCCCGGGACTTCTGCTGTATGGAAGTACTGACCTAGTCCCCGGATAATGCTTTCCGCAAACGCTTTGAAACACAAGCATCGCCCTCAGCAAGCTGATGAAACAATAAAATTGATAGTCACTGCTGTTGAAATCAAAAGATCCTCTAAAGGGGACACACTGAAAAGTCGAAGCCGTCATCTCTCTACGTATACGGAAGTATCGACCTGAGCTCTCACGGCCCTCGCATTTAACCCCTGAACAGATATCATCTGTGGTATACTCACCTGTAAGACTGAATATTGGGATCTGGATACGGGAGTATATTCAAGTAGTGGGACACAAGGATAAGTTTAAGTGCTTAAAACATTAATATCGTATCTCGGATCAGTTGAACTTTGTGTGAAAATTTAAGTGGACCAGTATAGTGACAATCTAGGTAAATTGTTTAGAACTTAAAATGAAATCAAGCTTAACGGTGTTGGTGATTTGTCTCATAAGCTGATTTGATCCTCTTACACGAACTCACAAAAATATTGTTTGTAAATATTTCTTTGCTGCATTTTATTTCTCTTATGTCAAAAATCCAAAAAGATTTCCAGTGTGTTTTAGCATTTTTTTGAAAAATACAAAAAGATTTTCGACAACTGATATTGAAAAGTTGATGTTCAAAATTCCGAGTGCTAAACATGATGAACAAATGGTTTGGGAGAGTGTGTTGGTTTTTGAAAACAAAAATGATATATATCTTCAAGTGGTTCTTCAAATTGTAAAATCATTTTTTGATTGTATAATTTCTACAAGTGATTCATTAGATTTTTACATGTTATCATCAGAAAATTTATTTTTGGGTAGAGGATGTGCAGGTTTCTAAGTGATAGAGAACCAGGTTTCGATACCTGAAGACTTGGTGATTTCAACTTGCCAGACTGCGATCCCAGCATATCGAAAGGGGGAGTCTGAAGACATCCGATTAGAGATTGTTCGTGGAGAGTATGTTGATGATGATGAAAAGAGAAGAGAAAGACTTGAGGATGCTTACCCTGTGAGATATTTCAGAGAGCGTTCAGACTGATAAAGACTGAAGTCGTTGAAGACTCGACACTTAAGACTCGTCAACATCTGAGGGGTTGTCTGTTGGTGCAGTCATCTGTCGACTTCGTCTTAATGTCGAGTCTCGATCTCGTTGCGGATCCGATTAAGTGTGACATCACAAGTGACATCACCCAAGTGACATCACAAGTGATGTCATGAATCAATAAATTGAGTGATAGCCGTTTAATGTCAAAAGCCACAAAAGATATATATATTCACAAAAGACAAATCAAGATATGGTCCAATAAGATGCTTAGGCTAAAAGGTCCAATGATATGTTACCAATTGAAGGTCCAATGAAAAAGTTCATGTGAAGACAAAAGTCAACTGGGAGGTTCGCTTTTAAGTCAAATGGAGGGGTTCTCTTTTACGGCAATCAAGGGAGGCTCGCTTTTACGGTTTTTGTATGGTCCGCTTTTGTGGTTTATGTAGCTTCGAGCTAACCGGCAGTAGTATAAATAGGATTGTTGTCATATTCATTTGTAACGTTGTTCAGATCTGCTACCGAGGTATTGCCGGTGTTCCTTGTCAATGTAAATGCTGTAAAATCAATATACAAGAGGTTTAAAGTATAATTCTAACTGTGTACACGTCCGTTTCTTTGTTTCCGCCTCTGAAACGGATTTGAGCTCTTCCGGACGACTCGTTTAGGTCGCGACACGATCCTACAAGATCTAATTTAGCAAAAACCTTATAAGACATAAGATTTATGCTAGCTCCTAAATCACCCAATGCGTGACTGACAGACATGCTGCCAATGCGGCAGGGAAGAGTAAAACTGCCCGGATCTCCCATCTTTGCAGGTAAATGATTTTGGAGAAGGGCTAGACAGTTTTCATTCATCAACACACAAGACAAGCTTTCGAGTTTCTGCTTGTTTGTGAGGGTGTCTTTTAAGAACTTTGCGTATTTAGGCATTTACGCCAACGCCTCAACAAATGGTATGTTTATATGTAATTGTTTAAACATCTCTAAAAACTTACCATGTTGTTCATCGTTCTTCTGCTTCTTCAGTCTGCTCGGATATGGAACTGGAGGAATGTAATCTGCAACTGGCTCTTGGAGTTGTGCTGTACTTACTGGGACTCGCCTAGCGTGCACCTCGTCCGAAGCGTCAGTATGGACCGTCTCATGGATGGGTGGTGAGTCCGATTTGTCGGGTCCTATGGTTTTACCACTCCTTGTCATTACTGCATTAACATGCCCTCTCGGGTTTGGTTCTATGTTACCTGGAAGACTACCTTGGGGCCTTTCAGACAACATCTTGGCTAACTAGCCAACTTGATTCTCAATGGTTTGTATTGAAGCCTTCTGGCTCCGCATTTCCCCTTCTTGCGCCATGAAACGCTCCTCATGCTGCTGGTATCTTTTCTCAAATATTTGATTGGCATTGTTAGAGTTGTTTAACAGCTGTGCTATCATCTCCTCTAGTTTTGAGTTGTTTTGATAGGCTTGTGGTTGGGAAGTGCTTCCTGAACCTAAATTATTGTAACGTGGTTGAAAGGTTTGCCCTGATGGCTGAAAAGATTATCTCTGGGGCTAAAGGATTGCCCCTGAGGCTGTTGTGGCGCGGGAGCGCGTTGAGCATATCCGAGTGGGTTTTAGTTATTGGAATTAGATTTCCACCCAAAGTTTGGGTGATTCCTCCATCCCGGATTGCATGTGTTTCTATAGGGGTTATTCTGGGGCCTAACTTGATTGCCTAAATAGTCCACCTCTTTGTGGCCTGTAAACATAACACCCTGCTCACATGATGATTATACCTGCGAAACGTTCTGAGCTTGATCAAACTTTGCTTCCAAAGCTCCAATCTGTGCTTCAAGAGCCGTATACGTATCCACCTAATGAACTCCAGGAACAGATGATGCTTTATTTCGCACTCCACTGTGGCGAGAACTCGACTTCAAGGTAGCTTTCTCTATAATTGCGTAGGCTTCATTGGGTGTTTTTGTTCCAAGATCGCCTCCTGCATACAGCTTTAATAGATAAACGCCAAACTTAATGATGTGATGCCTTACATCCTTATCTTATTGAGTTTATCCTCACCTATTTTATTTACTGAGAAATGTTCTTTTTCTTTGGCGTTTATGTGTGTGTGCGATCTTCTATGGTTTGTTATGCACAAAAAAATGATGTAGGTTTCAAAACGCCATAACATTATTTTGCCTTACAAAAGGTAATTAGTTGTATTTTGTCATCTTTATCTAAAATGCCATTCATACCAAAACGCCAAACTTAATGATGGGACACCTTACAGCTTTAACAGATAAAGCTGAACAAACAGTAACTGAAACGATGGAAACTTTATTACTAACATTTATTATAATAAATTCTCGCCTAAACTACGCGCCAAAAATATCTTATATAAACAAACGCCATCATCATTTACTGAATATCATTCAATTTAAAACGCCAGAAAGTTCAAAAACCACACATGGCAAACGTCGTTTCTTGGAGATTCAGTTTTGTTCTCCATAAAGTTTCACTCAATGTGTTGGACAAAATTCTTAAGTGAGGATTTTGTCCATCTCAATGAGCAAAATCGTATTAAGTATATCCTCACCTATTTTATTTACTGAAATGTGGTCTTTTTCTTTGGCGTTTATGTGTGTGCGTGATCTTCTATGGTTTGTTATGTACCTTCTAAATCACATGTTATGCAAAAAAAAAAATTATATATGAAGAGGGCCATTGAAACACAAACGTCTATTTCAAAAAATACTTTGAAAAAATGCCATTAAAACAAGCATAAAGAACAAAACGCCATATCTATTGCATATAACGCGACTTATTGAGGGGAACATGAACAATGACAATCCTGCCCCTGCATATCATTTAGCGCCCCTGCCACGTGTTCGACCAGGATCCATTCTCACCGTTTCCACTATGAACCGCTTTCTCCTAATCCCATATGTGACAACTCGTAGTTCGAGCTCACTTCTGTGTAACATTATGTGCCGATGTGAACTATTACGATTGATATGACGTTATGATTCTGTGTTTTGTGTTATATGAGTGCATGTATGTATGTCATAAACAAACCGAACCACACAACATGGCCTTGGGTCGTAATATTTGTACTCGAGATGTGGGGCTCGGCCCACTCTCATGCCCGCAAACAAACACCTCTTTAGGGGTTATTGCCCTTAGTTAGTAACAACACACACACACAAGACTCTCGTCTCTCTCTCTCTCGGCTTAGGCTGAAACCCGACGGCATCCACACGCACAACCGAAGATCTTTCTTACTCGGATCACCTTTGTGTACTCTAATCGGTTAGTGTCTGATTATGATTGATGATATTATTCTATGTGTGATAATCTAGTATGATGATCTAGGGTTCATGATAGTATGTTTGATTTTGATGTTAACTATTAATGTTCATGGATCGACTATTATATGTGATTACCGGATATATATTGTATGATGTGTTAATGGTATCTTGGGTTTGATTATGATTTAGCTGGGAAATTGTTATGCTTTAGGGTCTAAATCGATTTATGTTTGGTGAAAAATTGATGTTCACGCTTTGATCATGACTAGGGTTCATGAGAGTTATGTTAAAACTGCCTGTTTGATTCGTTTGAATGGTAAACAAAACTGTTAATTGATTCTGATTGAATTGCCAAAATTATGCATAATCTGTTACGGAATTTAGATGCTACAAATCAGGAAAACTGTTACACACTTGGTTGCGACACATGGTTGCGAGTCGAGACCATGGTTGCGGGTCTAGTTACGACTCGAGACCCCACACTGGTACACACATAGCACAACTCGAAACCGTGGTTGCGAGTCCAGTTGCGACTCGTAACCAACGCACACCGACACAAAACAGCATGAACCGAAACCACTGTTGCGAGTCAGGATGCGACTCGTAACCAGACCATGACAAACCGAAACCACAGTTGCGACTCGAAACCCCTCGTTGCGACTCGAGACCATATAACCGTACATGCTGATATTGGGCCTGCACAATACGAGCCCAACTGATTGGGCTGAACACTTGGACTTTTCTTGTTTACGTGACTGTTTACGTCGATGCCTATACGTGAAATATGATGTCGAATACTTGTACAAACTTGTATACGAATCTGACTAGCATAATAACTTTGGTAGGACGGGGTTGATCACTTTGTAACTTAATTGAACTGTGTGAATCATACCGAGCAATTCCAGGTGAGTTCATTGCATTTTCTCGAGCATGTGTCCCGGTGGTTTGGGACAACTGGTAAACATTGGACGGGAAACATTGGGTAAACAACTTAATCGGTTTTGGTCATTGCCTGGAGGGCAGTGGGGGTAATTAGTTGATAGCGCTATTAGGTACTAATTATCTGGGTTTCACTATGGTTGTTTAGAGGCACACTCCTCGGTTACGTAAGGGCGGTTCCCCTAGGGTAACTAACCGAACAACATAGTGGGTTGCTAAGAGGCACACTCCTCGGTTACGTAAGGGCGTAGTCCCTAGGGTAATCTAACTTGAGCAACATCGTAACATATCATTGAATCGTATTAACATATATCTGGTAACACAACGCGTAATAACACCTTGAACTCACCAGCGTAGTCTGACGCACTTGTTGCATGCTTGTAGGTCGTTAGCTTTGGAACGTGGTCTTGCTGTCTGGAAGTGCTGGAGTTGTCATGGATCGAAGTTATTGGAATACTCGTATTGACACATTGGTTTTGATTTATTCTGAAACGATTACTAAACAATTTACTATATGCTTCCGCTACTCAACATTATTGAATTGATAATATGTTTCATTAAGTATTTCCTATTGGTTCAATGTGATTGGTGGCTCAGACCCTGATGTGTAACACGCCTCGCGGGGGTTCCCGCAGGTGGTAATTTGGGGGGGGGGGTGTTACAGTTGGTATCAGAGCCACTGGTTATAGTGAACTAGGTTTTAAAACGTTTTGTAAAACCAGACTATAACCGAACAACTTCGAAACTCGATCATGACACTCAGCTCCAGATTGCAAGGTTCGTCTCTCTCACTTTATACATTATTTACTTAGCAGCCACACACTCATAACATATATCGACTGAAACATCTAACACCATAGTGACTTGATGGTGTGACACTACTCTTCGACTCATGTGAACCATAGACTTGTGATATCATCTGTTGTGTTGTTTGAACGGGGGAAACTTCGAGCGTAAGTTAAGAGGCACTGAGATAAGCATGCAAATTGCCTTATTATTATGGGTGCACACTTAATAATAACGCGGGGTGCATGCAAGTCCCAGTGAGGCTTATCGAGCGTGAGAAGGGTTCTGCCTTACTATGTGTGAACTTAGTAGTACGCGAATATCAGTATGATACTTGACTCCTGTTCCATTTCGATTTCTAAATCGGTTTATTCCCAACTATAGAAACATGAGTGGACGAGGACACGGACGTGGCAACATCAACATGACTCAGGCTGAGTTGAATGACCTAATCAATACCCGCGTGGCTGAGGCTTTAGCAGCCTATCAAGCTGGTACGGAATGTACCAAGTACTCTTTACTCCTATACCACGTACACGTCTTTTCATTCCTATAATGTGTTTCCTCCCGTTATTTAGGTCAACAAGCGCAACCTCAACCTAACCAGCCTGCGTGTACGTTCAAAATGTTTATGGACTGCAAGCCACAGACCTTCACCGGGACTGAAGGGGCTGTGGGACTTCTAAGATGGTTCGAAAAAGCAGAGTCTGTGTTTGCTATCTGTAACTGTCCCGCTGGGGACAGGGTGAAATATGCTGCGGGTACCTTGGCAGATGGTGCCCTAACGTGGTGGAACGCCCAGGTACAGTTGTTGGGCATCGAGGCAGCAAATGCCACGACCTGGGAAGACTTTAAAGAACTGATCAGGGAGGAGTACTGTCCTCGGGATGAAGTCCAGAAGTTGGAAAACGAATACTACGACTTGAAGATGGTTGGATCTGAAGTCGAAGCGTATGTGAAGCGATCGTATGAACTGGCCGACATGTGCCCGAACTTGTCCCGGCCTATGTCTCGAAGAATTGAGTTATTCATCAAAGGATTGCCTCCGCGTGTGAAGAGCTTGGTCACTGCAGCCCATCTCAATGATTTGACACAGATTGTTCGTCTGACTCATAAGATTGTGGACCAAGAGGTGGAAAGTGATTCGTTACCTCCGCGCATTTCAGCCACTGCTGCTGCGACACCCACTGCTACTACATCTACCAATGATAACAAACGAAAGTGGAGCGACTACGACAAAGCATCCAGTGCTGGTCAGACTCAGAAAAGGCCAGACAACAGCAACCGCAACGTCAGCCAGTCGTCTTCTGTCAATCAAGGCCAGGGAAGTGGCCACAGCCAGGGTTCATATGCAGGGAGGAAGCCACGGTGTAACAAATGTGGCTATCATCATTGGGGGCCGTGTGGTCGGACGTGTAACAAGTGTGGCAAGCCAGGCCATGAGGCCAGGGATTGTAGGACCTCACAACCCAAACACCAGCAGCAACAGAACCAGCAAAACCAGAGACAACAGGGGCAACCACCCCAGCAGAACCAGGGTTTCAGAAAGGGGTGCTATCAGTGCGGTGACGAGGGTCACTTTAAGCGGGATTGCCCTCAGTTAAACCAGAACGCTAACGACAACAACCGCCCGAATAACAACAACGCTGGGAACAACAACAACAACAACAACGGCAACAACGGGGGTAATGGTGCTCGGGGCAGAGTGTTTCAGCTTGGAGCAGGGGATGCCAGGAATGACGGCAACGTTGTAACTGGTACGTTTCCTGTTAATGATCGTATTGCTTCTGTATTATTTGATTCGGGTGCCGATTGGAGTTATGTGTCCCTAGAGTTTAGTCAACGATTAGGGATAACCCCAACACCTCTAGAAGTTAAACAAGTAGTAGAATTAGCTGATGGTAAAACGATAGAAGCCTCGAACGTTCTTTTCGGGTGCAAACTAGATCTCGTGGGTAAGGTGTTTGATATTGACCTCCTTCCCGTTACGCTCGGTAGTTTTGACATAGTGGTAGGCATGGATTGGTTGTCTAAGCACCAAGCAGAAATTCTATGTAAAGAGAAGATTGTGCGTATTCCTCTCATTGATGGAGAGTCACTGTTAGTTCAAGGGCATCGTAGTGGGACGATGGTTGGAATTATCACGGCCATGCGTGCACAACAGTATCTACAAAAGGGGTACCCAGCAATGTTAGCGTTAGTTACCAACGCTCAATCTGAAGAGAGTAAGATTGAGGAGTTACCAGTGGTGCGAGAATTCGCTGATGTATTTCCAGAGGAGCTACCAGGATTACCTCCTCACCGTCAAGTAGAATTTCAGATTGATCTTGCACCGGGAGCGGCTCCAATTGCTCGAGCTCCTTACCGGTTAGCACCAGGAGAGTTACAGGAACTGTCTAATCAACTGCAGGAGTTGTTGGACAGGGGCTTTATTCGACCCAGTTCTTCGCCTTGGGGAGCCCCAGTCTTGTTCGTAAAGAAGAAGGACGGGTCATTCCGTATGTGTATCGACTATCGAGAGCTCTACAAGGTGACCATTAAGAACTGCTATCCGTTGCCACGTATCGACGACTTGTTCGACCAGTTGCAAGGGTCGAGTTTCTATTCAAAGATCGACTTAAGGTCGGGTTATCACCAGGTAAGGGTTAGGGAAGAGGATGTTCCCAAGACAGCCTTTCGAACGCGCTACGGACACTATGAGTTTTTGGTCATGCCGTTTGGATTGACCAATGCACCAGCAGTTTTCATGGATCTCATGAATCGCGTATGCAAGCCATATCTTGACGAGTTTGTTATAGTGTTTATTGACGACATCTTAGTCTATTCCAAGAACAAGGAAGATCACGAGCGTCACCTACGTCTCATCTTGGAACTCTTGAGAAGGGAACAGCTGTATGCGAAATTTTCTAAGTGCGACTTTTGGATTCGGGAAGTGCATTTCCTTGGGCATGTTGTTAACGAGAAAGGGATACATGTGGATCCTGCGAAGGTGGATGCAGTCAAGAATTGGGCGGCACCAAAGACTCCGTCTGAGGTGCGTCAATTTCTTGGTCTTGCTGGATACTATCGAAGGTTTATTAAAGACTTCTCGAAAATCGCGCAACCTCTCACCTCACTGACACAGAAGAACACGGCGTACTCTTGGGGAACGAAGCAGGAAGAGGCCTTCCAGTTGTTAAAACAGAAACTTTGCAGTACACCAATCTTGTCGTTACAAGAGGGTACTGAAGACTTTGTGGTTTATTGTGATGCTTCGATTCAGGGTCTCGGTTGCGTGTTGATGCAACGCGAGAAGGTAATAGCTTATGCTTCTCGTCAGCTGAAGGTGCACGAGAAGAACTACACGACGCACGACTTGGAGTTAGGAGCGGTGGTGTTTGCGTTGAAGATTTGGAGGCACTATCTGTACGGTACCAAATGCACCATCTACACCGACCATAGGAGTCTCCAGCACATCTTCGACCAGAAAGAGTTGAATATGCGACAACGACGATGGGTGGAATTATTGAACGATTATGAATGTGCCATCAAGTATCATCCGGGCAAGGCGAACGTTGTAGCTGACGCCCTCAGCAGAAAGGATAATGCACCTAGGCGTGTGCGAGCATTGCAACTCACGATTCAGTCCAACCTCCCTTCCCAGATACGAGACGCTCAGTTGGAAGCGTTGAAACCAGAGAACATTCGAGCTGAAGCTTTACGTGGCTCGAGACAACGACTAGAACAGAAGGGAGACGGCGCTTACTATGTAACTGGACGCATTTGGGTCCCATTCTTTGGCAATTTACGGGAACTTGTAATGGAAGAGGCACATAAATCACGTTACTCTGTACATCCTGGATCAGATAAGATGTACCACGACTTAAGAACAACGTACTGGTGGCCCAGCATGAAGGCTCATATAGCAACCTACGTCAGCAAGTGTTTGACTTGTGCTAAAGTCAAAGCAGAACATCAAAAGCCCTCAGGTCTACTGCAGCAACCAGAAATACCCACCTGGAAGTGGGAACAGATCGCTATGGATTTTGTGACAGGGTTGCCCAGAACTCAGACTGGGAATGACACTATCTGGGTGATTGTTGATCGCCTCACGAAATCAGCACACTTCTTAGCAATCAAGGAAACAGACAAGCTTTCTCAATTGGCAGCAATCTACCTTAAGGAAGTGGTCTCTAGGCATGGGGTGCCAACTTCTATCATCTCAGACTGTGATCCGCGTTTCACTTCAGAATTATGGCAGTCAATGCATAAATCGTTTGGTTCCCAACTCGACATGAGTACCGCTTATCACCCGCAGACGGATGGTCAAAGCGAGCGCACCATCCAAACCCTCGAAGATATGCTTCGAGCGTGCGTACTCGACTTTGGAAAGGGATGGGAGAAGCACCTACCGTTGATAGAATTCTCCTACAACAACAGCTACCATTCAAGCATTAAGGCAGCTCCATTCGAAGCACTGTACGGACGGAAATGTCGCTCACCTCTCTGTTGGCATGAGGTGGGTGACAGCCAGATCACAGGACCTGAGTTTGTAATTGAAGCATCGGAAAGCATTGTGCAGATCAGAAACCGTATGGCCGCAGCTCGTGACCGACAGAAGAGCTACACTGACAAGCGTAGTAAACCGTTGGAATTTGAAGTTAATGACCGCGTTATGTTAAAGGTTTCACCCTGGAAGGGTGTGGTGCGTTTTGGGAAACGCGGCAAACTAAACCCTCGTTATGTGGGACCGTTCAAAATTCTAGAACGAATTGGAAAGGTGGCTTACAGGTTGGAATTACCGGCTGAGTTGGGTAATGTCCATGATGTATTTCACGTATCGCAGCTAAAGAAGTGTTTGGTTGATGAAACACTAGTAGTACCATTTCAAGAGCTGAAGATAGACGACAAATTGCAGTTTGTCGAAGAACCAATTGAAATTATGGATCGGGAAGTTAAAGTTCGCAAACACAGCCGTATACCGATTGTGAGAGTTCGTTGGAACTCCAGACGTGGTCCAGAGTTCACGTGGGAACGCGAGGACCAGATGAAACTTAAGTATCCACATTTGTTCCCCGAAGGCCAGTCAAAACCTAGCAAAACCAGTACTGATGCAACTAGTGAATTTCGGGACGAAATTCCCATTCAAGTTGGGGAGGATGTGACACCCCAGGAAAACCAGCAAACGATATAACTTACCTAACTTGAACTTATCTAGCTTTCTAGCTTTCTCAGTGTGTGCGTACTAAATTTCGGGACGAAATTTCCTTTTAGTTGGGGATACTGTGACAACTCGTAGTTCGAGCTCACTTCTGTGTAACATTATGTGCCGATGTGAACTATTACGATTGATATGACGTTATGATTCTGTGTTTTGTGTTATATGAGTGCATGTATGTATGTCATAAACAAACCGAACCACACAACATGGCCTTTGGGCCGTAATATTTGTACTCGAGATGTGGGGCTCGGCCCACTCTCATGCCCGCAAACAAACACCTCTTTAGGGGTTATTGCCCTTAGTTAGTAACAACACACACACACAAGACTCTCGTCTCTCTCTCTCTCTCGGCTTAGGCTGAAACCCGACGGCATCCACACGCACAACCGAAGATCTTTCTTACTCGGATCACCTTTGTGTACTCTAATCGGTTAGTGTCTGATTATGATTGATGATATTATTCTATGTGTGATAATCTAGTATGATGATCTAGGGTTCATGATAGTATGTTTGATTTTGATGTTAACTATTAATGTTCATGGATCGACTATTATATGTGATTACCGGATATATATTGTATGATGTGTTAATGGTATCTTGGGTTTGATTATGATTTAGCTGGGAAATTGTTATGCTTTAGGGTCTAAATCGATTTATGTTTGGTGAAAAATTGATGTTCACGCTTTGATCATGACTAGGGTTCATGAGAGTTATGTTAAAACTGCCTGTTTGATTCGTTTGAATGGTAAACAAAACTGTTAATTGATTCTGATTGAATTGCCAAAATTATGCATAATCTGTTACGGAATTTAGATGCTACAAATCAGGAAAACTGTTACACACTTGGTTGCGACACATGGTTGCGAGTCGAGACCATGGTTGCGGGTCTAGTTACGACTCGAGACCCCACACTGGTACACACATAGCACAACTCGAAACCGTGGTTGCGAGTCCAGTTGCGACTCGTAACCAACGCACACCGACACAAAACAGCATGAACCGAAACCACTGTTGCGAGTCAGGATGCGACTCGTAACCAGACCATGACAAACCGAAACCACAGTTGCGACTCGAAACCCCTCGTTGCGACTCGAGACCATATAACCGTACATGCTGATATTGGGCCTGCACAATACGAGCCCAACTGATTGGGCTGAACACTTGGACTTTGCTTGTTTACGTGACTGTTTACGTCGATGCCTATACGTGAAATATGATGTCGAATACTTGTACAAACTTGTATACGAATCTGACTAGCATAATAACTTTGGTAGGACGGGGTTGATCACTTTGTAACTTAATTGAACTGTGTGAATCATACCGAGCAATCCCAGGTGAGTTCATTGCATTTTCTCGAGCATGTGTCCTGGTGGTTTGGGACAACTGGTAAACATTGGACGGGAAACATTGGGTAAACAACTTAATCGGTTTTGGTCATTGCCTGGAGGGCAGTGGGGGTAATTAGTTGATAGCGCTATTAGGTACTAATTATCTGGGTTTCACTATGGTTGTTTAGAGGCACACTCCTCGGTTACGTAAGGGCGGTTCCCCTAGGGTAACTAACCGAACAACATAGTGGGTTGCTAAGAGGCACACTCCTCGGTTACGTAAGGGCGTAGTCCCTAGGGTAATCTAACTTGAGCAACATCGTAACATATCATTGAATCGTATTAACATATATCTGGTAACACAACGCGTAATAACACCTTGAACTCACCAGCGTAGTCTGACGCACTTGTTGCATGCTTGTAGGTCGTTAGCTTTGGAACGTGGTCTTGTTGTCTGGAAGTGCTGGAGTTGTCATGGATCGAAGTTATTGGAATACTCGTATTGACACTTACTAAACAATTTACTATATGCTTCCGCTACTCAACATTATTGAATTGATAATATGTTTCATTAAGTATTTCCTATTGGTTCAATGTGATTGGTGGCTCAGACCCTGATGTGTAACACGCCTTGCGGGGGTTCCCGCAGGTGGTAATTTAGGGGGGGGGTGTTACACCATATATATATATATATATATATATATATATATATATATATATATATATATATATAGGATTCGATTCAAATGAAAACCACTACGAGTTGCGAGAACCGTGAGAACTTTTTGATCCGGTGCGAGTTGGGCCAAATTTTTTTGCACAAACGTAGATAAAAACATTATAAACACATATAAAAAAGTAAAAGAAAATTGTCGAGGCGTTAGTTTTGACTGATGCAAGTTCTTTTACGTGATGGCTTAAAATTTTACAATTGATAACTATTTTTTTTATCAGCGCGTAAAAAAAACCTGAATCAGTCAAAACTAACGTCTCAACAATTTTTTTTACTTTTTTTACAGATGTGTTTATAATGTTTTCATCTACGTTTGTGCAAAAAAAATTTGGCCCAACTCGCGTTGGATTAAAAAGTTCTCACGGTTCTCGCAACTCGTAGTGGTTCTCATTTCAACTCATCCATATATATATATATATATATATATATACAGGATTAGGTTCAATTGTGAATAACATCTTGAGAGTGAACTGTATGAACTGATCTAGACCCTTGATTTTTATGATCTTGAGATTTTAAATGAATGGCATGATGGTAATTATTTGGTTCTTTTACCATTTAATTAAATACATAAGGGTATATGTGTAATTACACAATCAAAAGAATTCAAACAAGAAACCTAAATTGTTTCCATTATTTAAAATCTAATCAAAGTCAAATCCATTATTTTTGTTTCTCCCCTTCTCGATACAAACAGAGTGCAACTTCTCAACAAAGATATTCTAGTTTCTATAAAGTCTACAGAGGAAAAAAAACTCCATCAAACCAAAAACTTTGTTTGCGGTAGAAGTTTACTCTGAATCCATTACTTTTGTTTCTCTCCTTCTTGATACAAACAGAGTGACACCGACTCGATACAAACAGAGTGCCGACGACGAAACAGAGTATCGTCTATGAAACACAGGCGACTAAGCAGAGTGTCGCCGATGAAGAAGAAAGCTACCGTCGACAAAGAAAAAGAGTTGCCGTTGACGAAGGAGAATAACTGCCGTCGACGATTAAGATTCGCCGAAATCTGCAGACATTGTCCAGCCACAAAGGTACACTGATATCGTATGAGAATAAGTATGTTTTGCTGTCATTTCTAATGCCAGAATCTTCAATCTAGGGCTTTTATTCAATATACTTTTTTTTGTTTTTTCTGATCTACTAGTGTATTAGGGTTTCGATTAAGTTGTTTAGTGTTTAGTGTTTAGTTTTTGCAAGACTTTGTTTTGATCCTGTTGCTGTTGAGTGTGTATGTGCCTACGAGACCGATTGGGGGTTAGGGTTTAGTTTCGTGTTTGAGGTCGGTGTACACATGTGTACTCTGTTTATGTAAATTGGGTATACACCTGTGTATAGTAGTAGTTATGTGATATTTCAAAAACTTGTGTCTCTTGTTTATGTAAATTGGGTGTACACCTGTGTATACAGTGTTGGTCTTTTAATTTATCTAAGATATTCATTGAACTGTGTAAACATATTTGTTTTTTACAATTGGTAACATATTGTAATTTGATTTTCAACGCAGAAAGACATTTTCTCCAAATACTTGAAATCAGTGAACCATCCGAAATGTGGACTATTTGAATGAATAATACCAGATAGGTTGCTGTGAAGTATGCTGTGAAGATTGCTGTGAAGAAGTATGATGCAAATATTTTGTTCTCCTATGCTAACACGCTCCGTGATGAAGTAATGGCTGAATCGGTAGCATACAACGTGGCGAGTAGGCTTACTGTTTAAAACATTCCATGCAAACAATAGTAGTAAAGACTATGTTTTTGTTTTTCCGATATGTGGTTATTTGTTTGTTTGGTTGGGTTATTTTTTGTATGTAAACTGGATGTTTAGTTGGTTGGTATACTTTATAATATGTTCTTGGATTTGTTTTTGGGACATGTTACGGTTTATGGTGAAGTAGTATGACTTTACTAATCTAAAAAAAGGATTATACACAAATGTATATATGACTGTACATAGGTGTATTAAATTTAAATACACATGTGTACTTCGAGATTCATGAATGTGTGTACGTAACTAAAATCTGGGGTTTTTTATCGATGAAGAAAAAATAAATAATGATGAACAACTGCTCGATTGAAAAAAAAAATCTGAAAAATGGTGATTATGATATAGATCTTGTTTAGATTTAAAAGATATTTTAAGTAATCACAAAAGATAGAAAAGTGTAACTGCCATGGATTAATTAAAATAAATAATTAATAATAACTTAATGTATAATTACAATCATATCCTTTATAACAAAAAAGATAATCAAGGACTATAATCAGTTCACACAGTTCACTCTTGAGAGGTTGTTCACTTTAGAACCTTACCATATATATATATATATATATATATATATATATATATATATATATATATATATATATATATATATAAATGAGATGGATTTGGGCCATGTGGCATGTGATTTTGGAGCTTTTTGATGATGTGACAACCAATGGTGGAGGTGGATTTTGAGTTTGGGTGGGAATCCATTCTGATTTCTCAATACACACACAATGACACGTGATCCGTTTTTAAATCGGGTTGGGCATTGTTTTGGGTCAAAAACCCTGGGTGATTCTTATGATGTCGGGTTTTGACACCGCTTTGCAGGTCTAATCTGTTCTGAGGGATGATAAGACAACGTCCGTGGCATAGCATTGTCAGGCACATTCACTTCCGATTCCAAGCTCGATATGTCAAGATCAACGGTTTAATCCTCAGCTTCCGTTGGATCCTCGTCAAAAGTCGGAGCGGGTTCCGCTTCTGAGTCGTCAGATTCGTCAAACGATGGAGCTGGTTCCTCTGGTGGTTCGTGAGTTGTTCCACTCGGTCCTGCTTCATTGTCGTGAGTACCCACAGTGGGTTGAGGAACTACTGGCGGATTAGACACTTGCTCTTGTGGCATGCGTTGCTCATACTGATGCATAAGTGCTAGTTCCACATCACTCGGCTCGACCGACAGATGAAACGACTCCCAGAGCTTATCGTAATCGAAAAGGAATCTTTTTCCGGGAAGTTGTGGCGATGGAGTGTGTTTCTGACAATCCACGTGCTGGACTTGAATCACCTTCCCCAGGCATGGTACGAACACCCTCTTCAGCGGGCTTGCGTAACCTACAAAGAAACCCTCATTAGATTTAGGGCCAAATTTACCATTTTCTGTGACAACCAGTAATTTACGCCCTTAATTATGTGATTAACAGGCAATTTACACGACAATAAATAGTGTTTACAGCGCAAATAAACTTAATTAGGTCTTTGGAGTGCCTAGGAACGTCTATACGACTTTACAATACGCGTGTGAAGATTCGCGTGGGATCTGCGGAACATCAAACAACAACGGACTGACACCGTACGAAATGCTGACAACGCCAACAAATATGGATGTTGCACAAATATTTTATGCTTATGAAGTTTGGGTCGCGATACCGGGTCTCGTAGTAATTACAGACCACTTACACATGAGATAGACTTGTGGGCCCTAGGCCCAAGCCCAAAACGCACAAGCCTAAACCTACACCTAATATATTAGATCTTATAAGATCTGGACAAAATATTGCCAAATCTCTACAAAAGATTTGCAAAATCTCACCAAATCTCTGAAAATCTTTACAAAATCTCTAAGAGATTTTTGGTCTCTAAAGTTTGGAGCATAAGAACTAAAGGATAATAGATTGCTGGAAAATAATGATATTAACCACTAAACAAAAACCATATTCAAGTTTATAAATAGGGATCCATATCCCCACAATTGTGCAAACCAATCACAGTGTGTCTTCACACACTTAAAACTTCACACAAACAACCCTCACTACCCACCTCCCTCTCGATTATTTTTCAGTAAACATAAAGAACTCATGACACACACACACACATAAAATACCTCCCTCTCTCTCACTATTACCTAAACAAACACAGGAATCAACTCCTCACAAAACAAAACCCAACCCAGCCACACCCCTCCCCTCCCTCTCGATCTTTTCTCGGTGAAGACAAGCACCCGACCGGCGAGACCACCGGCGGAGCTCCGGTTGGTCAGGTGGTGCCGGTGAGGCCCCCATGACTCCCCCGTCTTCTTTCTTGTCTGACGGATCGGACCACCGCCACCACCACCGTCTAGTGGTGGTGCGGCGACTAACAAACAGAGAGAGAGAGAGAGAGAGACAGAAGGAATGGAGAGGAGAGAGAGATAACCGGTGGGGTGGTGAGCGGTGGTAACTTCTCGGACCGGTGGTCCTCACCTCGAACTAGTGGTCCTTGTCTCGGACCGGTGGTCCTTGACATTATCCGTCGCGTTTCGCGGTAAGACTCCTCCTCCCTTGTTCATCTCCATTTCTTTTGATTGACGTTATTGAGGTCCGGTGATGATGATCGTGATGTTTCAAGCCAGATTTATTTTTCGTTCGGGTCTCGTAAAGTTTGGTTTCGGTTCAAAGCTCGATCTCAGTCAGGGACGCCCGTTCGGTTAACTCGGTGGTGGTTCGGTTCAGTCGCGTATGAGGTTCAACAGGTTTGGGTTTGTTTCGGATATCTCTTTTATTTCAGCTCAGATTTTCAGCTTCGGGTGTTTTGTTTCATCTCAGATCTTGGTTCGAGAGTTCAAGTCAGCCGCGGTTCAGGAAGTTCGAGTCACGGTTCGGTTTTTGGGGTTTGGGTGACGTCTCGGCTCGGGTCAACAGTCAAAGTCCGTCAACGGGTCAGCTTGGTTCGGGTCAGATTATGAAGCGGTTTGGTCGACTCGGTCAAACCGAGTCAACCCGGTCAAACACGGTCAACCCGAGTCAACTCAGTTGACTCGGTCGACTTGCAGCAAAAGCGGGGCGAAGACTCGGTAAAGAATTTAGGATACGTACAGTACGTTAATTATTCCTTATTTTATTACGTGATACGAGCTCGAACTGGCCGATTACAATTTACGTTTGTTATATATTTGACAAAATACATATGGTTTAATTGATATTGATTATATTGTCGAATTTTGATAAAATGACGACAACTTGTGTTGCCGGGGGCGTCCAAAAATAGAGGAAACTCTGCCCGTTTTTCGAGAAAACCCGTAAAATAAAACGAGTTTTATTATAAAAACGTGCTTTTCTTGTAAAACGACAACTACTGTATTAAAGCGACTTTTACGAGATACAAATATAAAGTTTCCTTCGACAACGACTTACAACTTACGAGAACAACGATATGGAAATTATTTCGACAACAAGAATAAATATAGTTATTATTATATTTATTTCAACGAACTCGAATCCTTTTATAAATAAATATAGTTATATATTTATTTTTCCAATACAGGTCGACGAATCTTTTACAAAATAAATATAGTTCACATATTTATTTCGAATATCAAATGACATGATTTCATTTTGTAAAAAAATAAATATAAAGTTTTTATATTTATTCTAAATATCAAACAAGATGGATTCGCTTTTATAAAAATAAATATAGTATATATTTATTTTAAACATGCAACGACTCGATGAAGTTTTCATAAAATAAATATAACTTATATATTTATTTCGAACGCCTAAACGACATATACATTCGACATATAGTAAACGAAACTTAGCAAGTATAACTTCTTCGTTTCTTATAAGTTAACAGCAAACCGTCGAATAGTTCGGTTAACGATTCGGTAGAGCTCGGTGACACGTAGTTAGTTACTGCTTTTATTTAGAAACTTATTAGATATTCCATGTTAGGAATATTGTAGAATGCACGCTAGCGAGTCTCGTCTTGGAAACGACATCACGAAGTCGTATTTAGCTAGCTTTGCACAGGAATATTTAGGTGAGTTCATAACCCCACCTTTTCACTATTTTACATATTTCTAAATGTTTTCGGGGTGGAAAGACATGCACATTTTACAAAGCATACAAGAATTACACATTTATAAACCATTTTACAAGCAAGTTTTAACAGACACAAATGGTTTATGAAAAGCTTATGTTTTAATGCCGGTTTTTCAAACAAGAGTATTTTTTTTCGAAATAAGCATACACACAAATTCTAGTTTCTAAACTACGGGAAAATACAAATACAAGAGCTTACAATACATGTGTTATGGGATGATGGAGTACAAAAACATTCAAGTGAAACATTCTAGATCATGTCTCGAATAGGGTACCATAAGCACCATTAATCAACGTATACATTCAGACCGCGGAACAAAAGGTTAGATCTAATGGGTTTCAGGCAACCCCACTCTTGGCCTACTTCTACCAATGAGTGCTTCTGTGTCTCAGTCAAGGTGACAAAAATGCCTAGGTTTGGTGGCTTCCTATGTCGTGACACATGTTAGTGGCCTTGCAAACCACTAGCGATCTCAAACATTCATAGTACTCGGTTACGGATACGTTTTACAAGTTACATTCAAACATTCATACATTCTTCAAGTTACATACCGTATTTTCATTCAAATATTTAAACATTCCAGTATTTAAACATTCAACAACACTTCAAAAACCGGTAATTCAAAAAGATTTATTTCAAATCTTTTGCAAACAAACTATGAACTCGCTCAACTTTATGTTGATTTTTTTTGCATGTTTCTTTCTCAGGTTGCATTTCTAAGACAAGGCACGGTTGGAATAGGAGGACCATGAAGAGTCGAGTACTTAGTGGCGTTCATTTTCTAAAAGACTTAGATTGTTTGCTTCCGCTGTGCAATGAAGATACCAGTCCAGTCACGCCAATGCTCTGATAATTTCGGGGTGTGACATTTTCATCTATAAACGTGCAAGGAGACCCAAACGGCTCCAAAAACTCAAGATTTGGCTTATAACGGTGCAGCAGCTCAAAGCAAGTCTTTTTATATTTCTTGACAGTGAGAACTCTATTCAAAGTGTAACAGGCTGCTGATACTGCTTCACTCCAGAAAAAGATTGGTAGCTTGGAATCAGCTAACATCGTACGGGCTGTCTCAATCAGTGTCCGATTCTTTCGTTCAGCTACGCCGTTTTGCTGTGGAGTGTACGGCGCACTGAATTCATGAAGAATTCCCTTCTCATTGCAGAACTCGTACATCTTGTTGTTCTTAAATTCCGTTCCATTGTCGCTCCGAATCCTCCGGATTGGCAATTTATACACCGTTTCCATCTTCTTGAAAAGCACCATCAATAACTCAAAGGTTTGATCTTTTCTTTCCAAGCACACTACCCAAGAAAATCTCATAAAGTCATCAGTCACCACCAGGCAATATAAGTCTTTGCTGATGCTCTTTACGTTGATAGGCCCGAAGAGATCCATGTGCAATCTCTCAAGAGGTAACCTGATCGTGTTCATGATCTTCAATGGGTGTGACTTCCGAGTCTGCTTTCCCTTCTTACATGCTACACAATCATCATTCAAGTGAAAATTTTCCAGATTTACACCATCAACCAAATCATTATGTACTAAAAAGTTCATTTTGCGAACATGAATGTGGCCCATCTTTCGATGACACATTATCAAATCTTTTTCTGTCGCTTTGGTTTTAGACACAAAACACTGTTTCTGATGAGATGTTGGCGTTGCGACGCTCATATCCAAAATATAAAGATCATTCTCCCGCGGAGCTTGCAACAGCACCATCTCATCAGGGATTTTAAACCCTGGTTTCAAAACAACACATTCAGTTTTAGTAAAGTGTACACTAAACGCTTTATCACAGATTTGTGAAATACTGAGTAAATTGTTTGTTAACTCTACTATGTAGTTCACTTTGTCGAACGAAATTACTCCATTTGACAGCGTTCCTTGACCAATGATCCTTCCACCTTGATTCCTGGCAAATCCAACATAGCTTCCGTTTATGGATTTGACATCATAGAGCAGAGCAAGCGTCCCAGTCATATGCCTTGAAGCGCCACTATCCATAATCCACTTTGATAGAATTGACTTGGGCAGCCCCTGCAAACATCAAATCAAATTTATTCAAACAATGAAGCCCAGGATTTCTTAACTTCCGACACACTTCCGAACACAACATCACACTTCTCATTTGTTTTCGGAAAATCAAATGTGACATTTGGAACCTCTTCTTTCACACTTGTTTTAGCTTTATTAGTTATAGGTGGAAATTCAACAAGAAATTTATCAATATCATTTTCAAACTCAACAACGTCATCTTTAAAAATTTTTGAATCAATTTTCAAAGCGTTCTCCATCTTTTTGACCTCAACCAACGGTTTTGACTTCGCGACCCAAGATTGATTTTCAAGAATTTTCGTCTTAGGGTAAATTTTTGAAGTCTTTCGAGTCTTAGAGGATTCGCCAACCTCGAAAGTCGATTTCGGCTTATCCTCCGACTTCAAAGATTCACCTCTTTTCAAAATTCGAATCGAAGAAACCATCGGCTTTTTGCCTTTTGTGTCGGTCGGAGATTTAGGTCGAGGTTTTTGAACGTTTGGCTTTTGAACAGTTGGTTTAGAAACAGTTTGTTTTTGAACACTTGGTTTTTGAACAGTTTGTTTTTGAACCGGTTTTACAACAACAGGTTTCTCAATCACTTTCTGACACTGTTTTGCCATGTGGCCGATCTCATTGCAACGGTAACACACCCTTTTGTCATATTCGACAAAAGTAGATTTGACTGACTCTTCTTTCAACTTCTTTACTGCATTGAAGTCGTCCACAGCTTTTTGACTGAAAATATAATCTTTCTCATCGTCAACACTTGGACCAGCGACAAAAATTTCATTCATCTTCTCTTTCGGCTTAAACACCTGTTTAGCCGTTTTCTTTTCAAACCCGATTCCTTTGTTTTTAAGATTGTTTTTCTTGTTTTGACTTTTACCAACCCCTTCTTTCTTTCCCGAACTTGTGGGACGTGAAGTAACAAACGACTTTTTAGGTTTCGAAAAGAATTCATTGTTATTAACTTCGTTAATGTTCATTTCAACCAGTTTAAACACTTTTTCGACATTCTCTATCTTCACATTCTGAAGTGGATACTCGCAATCGGAATAAAGTTTGTCTGTTCCAATCATGGTGTATACCACCATAATTGGATCATCATTCGCACTCTTTTCCGATTTCGGTACATATCGATCTAAGAAATTTCCTTCATCTTCAGAATCACTAACAACTTTCTCAGATTGAGCCTTTTCAGATTTCTCACTCTCCTCATCCAACACCTGATCGACAACTGTTTTGATAACCTGTGATTCGTTGTCGGTATCGGATAGAGAGAATGTGACATCTATGGTTTCAGGCAAATCATCCTCTATCGATCTCAATTTGAGATTCAACGCCGCTTCCACCCCATCTGGATATTTCTGTGTGTAGTGATTCCACATTGGGGGTGGAACGCTCTTAAAGACTGGTGTCGTATGTGGCTGTTGGGGAACAATTTGTTCAAGAACGTACGATGAAGCCACATAACTCATTAACTTTTTATCAATCCGATCGTTTTCAATTTTAACCAATTCGAGTTCTTTCTTAAGCGATGCGATTGTGTCTAAATGAAAATTGACTTCATTTTGTTTATCGAATAGTGTTGCTTTAGCTAATTTTGTAGCTTTATCGTTTTCAACACTTTCTTTTTGTATCATCTTAATTGACCTGGCGAGAGTATCGTACGCCTCTTTAACTTGGCCAAGGTCAAATTTAATCATATCAGCGTGGTGTTTCAATTCCTGATACTTAGTGTCTCTTTCAAGACACTCCGTGCATGGTTCTAAACACTGTTTGCACGGTGTTTCAGGGATTGAAACAACTTTTTCAACAACCTGCTCTACACAATCAGTTTTACCGACATTGTTTGACTCAGACTCAGATAGTTTGACTGATTTGATCTCCTGAACTCCAGATTCCTCTCGTTTGACAGACACACTACTGACAGACTTTGACTCCTCGGATTCTGAGTCTACCTCATTGAGTTTTCCCATTAGAGCTTTGTCAGCTATGTCTTTCAAAACTTCTCCGGTCATCTCTTTCGACACATCTATCAACTCTTCAACGACTTATTTTTTCTCTTCAAACCTTGGGCATGATCTGCTCCTTGGTTCTTCAAAGTAACCTGCAAAAGATTCAGAAATGTTAGGAGGCAATACAGATTTCATTAAACTTCCCAAAACCTCCTGCTCTGACTGATAGTAATACACTTCAGCAGCTATCTCTTCAATATTGACCGCATTTTCACCAGAAACCTCTTCAACAACTACAAAAACATCTTCAGTAACTGTTTCTGGTTCAGACACCATCTCAGAAATCTCAACAACTTCACCCATCATGGCCTATCCATCACTACCGGGGATATATTTATCCCAGCTGAAACCTGCAGCTACCTTCTCGTCGTCTTGATTCACGATCAGTGCCTTTTCTGGTTTATTCTCAATCTGTGGCCTCTGAACAGTTGGCTGTTGATTTGGTCGGTGATAAATCGCTTGCCTGTAGTAGTCGTTGGTGAACGGGTTTTGATGATTGTTTACTTCACGATTAGGACATTCTCGTTTGAAATGACCACGTTCTTTACATTTAAAGCATGTAACTTTCGACTTATCAAACCCTAACTTTTGTTCGGGGCCTGATAGACTGTTCCGGCCTGTAATTTCCATGAAACGTTGAGCCCTACGCACCAAACTTGCCATACACCACTTTATGTCGATCAATTCAAGTTCTTCAGGATCGATTTGGTCGTAATCCTCCTTCATCATGTCAGGATTATCGATCCTCCCTGCTACTAAGCCCTCATAAGCCTCAAGAACAGAAGCAAGCAGTGCTATGTGCTGTTTTGCGGCTGTTTCCGTGATCTCGTTTCCATTCTTTATGTTTACCGCAATATTGCACTGTACCCCAAAAACATACGCCTGTTGGTTGGATCCTGTTGAGCTTTGAGGTGAACGCTGTTCCTGAGCTTTGACATTCGGTTCAAAGTTTGCGAATGGTGAAGAATTGCCAGATTGCGGAGTGTTTGAAGAAACACTTGAGGTGTTATCAGCAATGAACCCTGTCTGTATTTTTGGGCTTTGATTGGTTAAAACTGTAGGGTTGCCTTTGTAATACAGCGACACATCTTGCTGCATACTCGCTGAGTTCATTTTCTTGATTTTCAGCAATTCCAGCTCGTGGGCTTCGATCTTCTCGATGAATGAGCTAAGATTGAGATTCACAAAATCAGAATTATTCTTCAGCATCATTAGATACGTGCCCCACTCATCTTACGGAAGTGCATCACACAGTTTATCAATCCATTCTTCATTCGTCTTTGTAATATCCAAACGCTTCATTTCAACCACAAGATGACAGTATCGTTCGATTAACTGCTTTGTTGTCTCGCCTTTAATCCTAGTAAAAATATCAAATTCTTTTTTGATTAAAGCCTTCTTGCTTTTAATCATTGAAACACTGCCTTGGAATTTCAGCTTCAAAGCTTGCCACATCGACTGAGAATTGTCTTGATGTTGCAGTAAAACTAGAATATCTTCTTTGATGGCCTGTTGCAGAATGCTCACCATCTTCTTTTCAGCCTTGTAGTCAATCTGTTCAGTTTCCTTCAAACTCCCGATGCCCTTTTCCAATCCCATACCATTAACTGGTGGTACATACTTCGCCTCTATTTTCATCCAACATTCGAAGTGATTGGCTTGCACCCAGTTTTTGAAACGGCCTGACCAACCCGCGTATTCATCCAAACTCATAAGCTTCGGAGGCTTTTGCATTGTCCCTAATTCATTCTCCATGTTAACGTTCTGAACTATACTCGCCGGACTTTGCGTAACCGACATGCCGCTCCCCGCAAACAAGTTATAAAAATCTTGATGTTCCATTTTTAGTGACAAATTTCCAAAAATGTTTAACTTTTTGATTAACAGGTTGTTTTTATCGAAAAACTTTTAAAACAGACTGAGTTTCCAACATCGATCACGTACGAAATGGACCAAACGCTCAAAACATGATTTTTACACTAAAACAGGCCTTATAAGCGAAATCAGACTCTAAGTGTTGTAAACGCGAAATCAGTAATTGACCTAATAAGCGAAATCAATATATGCTCTTATGAGCGAAATCTGAAATTGGACTTATGAGCGAAATCAACAAATGGCCATATGAGCGAAATCAGGGTGTCAACTTGAGCGAAACCACAAGAGCGAAACCAAATATGACACTATGAGCGAAACCACAAGAGCGAAACCCCTGATTTCGCTTATACCGTATGAGCGAAATCACTCAAGTACCTTCGAGCGAAACCTATTCACGAGCCATTTTATGTCACTTTTAAGCTGTTTTTAGGTCTGAATTTCTCAAGGTTTGTTATTAGACAATTTTACACTATGTGTTCAAATTTCAGTCCATTTTGTCCTTCGGAAAGTCCAGAAACTCAAAATGTGCTAGAAAAAGGCTTTGATTCGGGTAAACTAGCTCACAACTGGCTCTGATACCAATTGTAGGACCGTTATTGACAGTCGTTTGAGTCAATCAGAGCTAGCAACTACCGAAAATGCAACGAAAATACAAAATCGGCATGAATCAAAGCAGAAACGGAGTAGAAACAGAAGGAAATCACTTTAAAACAGTTTTCTCATTGATCTTTCACAAAATACACGAGCAGCAGTTCGGCTACACTGGAGACATGAACGTACATAATGAGAAAACAACACTACTATATATAGGGGACAGAGTTTCGCTTATATGACCATGTTCATATGAGCGAAATCATCTTGATGGGATTTCGCTCATATGACACAATGTCCCTAAAAGCGAAATCATAACATTTCAAACCCAAATTTACATATTAACCCCCTATACATTCATAATTAACACATCTAGACCCTATACATTGATCAACTAAGACTAAGACGCAGGCTTTAGACATTCATGCACCAACACCTTGTAGCGGTCATTCACCTGCATGTAATTAATATCAAATATGATTGCAAAAAAGTAGTTTCTACAGGTCATAGCACTATAATAAACGTACTCGAATACTACAAGCTGCAGATGCTAAAATAGATGGTAAAAGTAACGGTGACAGAACCAAACATACAACTTAGGATAAGAGTTACCAACCTTCTTAAGGTATCCTTTCAACTCAAGTGCTCTGAGCACTTGTGAATAAAAATTAAATTAGCAAGATCAGTTCTAGCCAGGTTAAAATTATAAAGATAATTAGAGTAAAAACTCAGCACATACATTCTCTAGCCTTCAACATAATATGTAATTGCCCAACACTGAATGTCTCTTTTATAAAAGCACCAGTAGGACCATCACCATAATTGAAGCAATCATCCACCGTAAATTTTGTTATTTCACCACATATTCCCCCTCTTGTCACCCAATTGCATTTTATATTCTACCAGCTACTTCAACTAATTTCAATCATTTTAAAAATAACAAATTAACAAACCCTAGATCTATGAAAGAGATTAAATGCACAGCACATCAAGAGGTTTTTGTGAACGGTGGTTAAACACAATCGAAAACATCTGAATCTATTATATGATGAACACCGTAAACCCTAATTTCAACCAAAAAGATTACCTTTATTCTATCGGATCTTCACTTGAAATATAACCGTAGATGATATTTTTAACCCTAAATCAGAAAGAAAATCAAGATAAATTAATCAACCATTTTAAACCCTAAATCAGAAAGAAAATCAAGATAAAATAAAAAACCCTAATTTCAACAACCAAAAAACTTAAAATCGGAAATAGAAGATGGTTATTGTCAATCGAAAACATTTGAATCTATTATATGATGAACACCTGCAAACCCTAATTTCAACCAAAAAGATTACCTTTATTCTATCGGATCTTCACTTGAAATATCACCGTTGATGATAACATTAAAGTGCTTGGCAGAGGCAAATCTTGAAAAGAACAAATGGAAGATGATTCATTGAGGATGAGAAGGATTTGAAAGTGGAATCATTGAGGAGGAGCGGATGCGTATCTAAGAAGATAGAAAACACAGACTAATGAGATGAAAGGTTAGGTATAGAATTTTATTATAAGAATATATATGGATCCGAATACTGAATCCAAATACAGACGGACCATCTCGAAATGCTAAAAAAACCCATCCCATTTCCCGCCAAAACCAAAAAAAGAAGGCTCTAATCAAGTGACACGTGTCCCATATTTTTTTGTTTATTATATATAATAGATTATTAACTATGATTGATGTAGATTTAGGTTTTATTACTTTACACACTCTGTAACAAAAAATCCTTCGGAGTTCAGTATATTCTTTTGTTAGTTTATGTATGTTTTGTTGCTGATTTTCAGCAGAGAAAAAGGCCAATGGGACTATGGATTCTGGCAACACTTTGAATAAACACTATGTTTCGATGTCATATTTTGGATTGCTATAAAACTTCCGTGAAAAACACTTTGGATAAACACTGGTTTTTTTTGTTTGTTGTAGAAATTCCATGATTTTGGCACACATCCATCCGATTCTTTTTAATTGTTAATGCATACTGAAACGGGTTTTTCCATCCATTCACTTGCCGGTTTTATATCTTTACAGATTATTGTTGATTCCAAAATTTTTGGCCCTTTTTATAACCTATGTAAATACGCCTCATTTTGTTTTAGGTTTGATCATGATTGGAAGAAAAAATGAAGAAATGTATGTTCAAGAAATTGAAATTAAAGACAGAAATGTATGTCCAACACTTTAACTTCTATGTATTTTTTTACATCTTAATCTTACCTCATATGCATTTGATGTTGCTCCATTACTCGGTTGCAATAGTTTAAGAAGCTCACAAAGTAGTAATATTTAATTGTGCTTTAAATTTATGTATTCGGCATATATTCGATCACAGGTCTTCATTATTGCTATTGACATTGCTGAGGTTGAACCTAGCAGAATGGTACAAGGACCTAACTCTTGAAAATTTTTACTTATAACCTTTTTTTGTTTGGTTTCACAATCGCCGATGAAAGATAGACACCCTATCCCATTTTGATTGGTGACTATATATTTGCGATCTAGCGAGTTACAACATTGCAAAATAGCCAAAACGTTTGGTTTGGTCCTGGTCTACTTTATTTTTGGTTTGTTCCAAGGGTTTAATTTCTTGATCTGGTTATGGCTATTTTTTTATTGATTTTATAAATTAACTGTTTCATTTGTTTTAATTTAGGTTTCCATGTTTGCAAATAAAAAAAATGCAAAAGGTAAGCCTTCAAAGCTCACATGGACAGCTTTGAATACAAGTTTGTTGATTGTTAATATAGGTACATGTTGTCCCGAGCTTAAGGTTAGTTAATTGCACTTTTCAATTTTTCTTTTGATCAGTCAAATATCACTAATGGCAATGGTTTTAATGTTAGTGTGCATCAATCTATTGAGGTTTTACATGCTGGTATAAAAAATAAATTTAAAAGGAAATGGTCAAACCTTGCCAGAATGGTTTCAGGTTCGTATCTAGATGTAAATAGTTGCTTTAGTCTAACAACATGTTTTTGTATGTTAGACAGATCATGTGAGCATCCATTTAGCTTATACCAGAAGATCCTTCGGTTGGAATCCCAAATAAAGTACCACTGGAGTATAGAGCTATTTCTTTTTGGCAATTCAATTTGCTCCATCTGTGGTGTTGGGAACTAGGACGTGAACCATATTCTGATCGCTTGCCAATTTTCCAATTTGCCAATTCTGTTTGGAGTCAAATTTGCCTTTGGATTTAAATCCCTCCCATCAAGCTGAACATATAAGTGAGGTATGTGCTTTAATACTTTAATGAATGGGGTTGCTCTGCAAATAGAAAAAAAGATCATTCTGGTCATAGTTTATACTTGCTTTTGGATTTTGTGTCTTCTGGAAATGAGAGTCCTTAATGGGAAGTTGGTGTCAACTTGAAAGGTGTGGAGGATATTAGGACTCAACATTGATAGTCGGTTATAGCAGCAGTGGATGTTTCTTTAAGGCTATCGTTGATATTTTGGTATAAAATCAATTGTTAGGATCATAGTTAGAGTTTCTTTTAATTTCTATTCTTTAGGCTAATTGATTGTAGTTTTCTTAATCTTTAGAGTTTGAAATTGAAACCGAAGAGTTTGAGTGAAATGCCTTAGGATTCGATTGTGAAAGGTAATGAGTCGACTGAGGCGAAAACAGAGTTTGCTATGTTGTATAGTTATGGGGATATGGGGGAGAAGTTAAGGATATTGAAGCCAGCGAATAAGAAGGTTAGGTTTTCTTTGGAGGAGTTAAATGAGAGGCTACAAATGGGGGAAAAGGAGGTAGCCGTTGGGGGATTTAGGCCATTAAGGGAGAGCCTTATAAAGTTGTACACTAGAGACCAAGAAAATAAGAAACCAGGTTTGTCAAGGCTTAAATCTATTTTTTTTCTTCTAAATTTCTATATTTTTTTAATATTGGCATTTGTTGTCAGGTTGTAGACACGTTTGGATGTGGTCTGACAATTTGTTTGTGTTGTTTCTTGGTAAATAAATTCTCATCATCTCTAAGCAAAAACTGTTTCCATGATGACTTTTGGTGCTTTTTAACCTGTTTGACCCGCATGTATTTTAGCTATTTTTTTTTTAATTTGATTACTTTGACCTGTTTGAGATAAAAACACAATCCCTTCATAAATAAACGGGTCAATGCATTGAACAATAATATCTGAATTTACAGGTGATCTCCGGTGACTCGAGTTGATATCAAGTTGTTCTTGATAGTGTGGACACTAAGCTTCAAAGAGATCTATTTGATATTTGGAATAAAGATTCTAAAAGTTTGTTCTTTGCAGGTCAGAAACGATTCCTCGCACGTTTATGTATATGGTACAGAGCAACCTAAGCAAGGTGGGTCCACTTTCTTTGCAACTGATGTGCTTCTTAACTACCAATAAATCACAAATCCTAAGTTGTTTTTATATTTTGTTTTAGACTACTCTAAGCTTTTGTTTATTGTGATGATATTGGTTCAGGAAGCAAGAAAATAGGAAAAGGCTACACTTTTTATGATTTCCATTTGGTAGGTTTAGTAACACTTGCTACTTAATCTTTTTGACTGTTTTGGGCACCATTAAACACTTTAATGGGTTCGTGAAACCTTGGATTTGAGAGGGAATTTATGTTTTTGTAATTGCTCTTTGCTAGCATCCTACTGGCATTTTATTAAAATTATTCATTTTGTTAAAAAAAAAGATTCATCACATTTTTATTTCTTTGAAACGTCAATTATGGAAACCCGTTATAAATTGGATTTGCAAAAACTATTTAGGGACAAGGAAAAGATTAGTAATGAGATTATAGGTTGGATTTGCAAAAAAAAACAGTTTTGGTTATGATGGTTAGGCACCAGAACTTTGTTATGTATTGGTGGAAACATGTTGGCATATTGGGGGGAGGGGGGATCAATGGAATCTGACACGTTAAATTAACATACAAAAGCATTTTGGGTGAGATTAACATACAAAAGTATTAGTTTTGACCTCCAATTTACCACCTGTAAGTTTTCTTTTTATGAACTGAGAAATCTACCTCTTTGACCCGTGGTATTTATCACACATTTGACCCATTATCTGATAATATTTGTTCTTTGGTAACAAGTCAAAAATGTCATTTTAAATACTTGGAAGAACAGGAGTCAACAAAGTCTGATGTTTCTCTCTAATCCTTAATTGAGGAAGAGACTGCAAACCATTTTTTCGCTTCTTGCTTAATGGCGAAAAGCGTGTGGTGGGAGATTTTTAATTGGATCAGAGTGTCGATGCCTCAGAACATGAACAAGCTGGTGGACATTTTAAGTGTTTTGTGGACAGCATCAGGAGAAAAAAAATGTAAGAAGCTGGTCTATACGGTGGTTATGGCGTCGGTGTGGAGACTTTGGAAGGCGAGGAATTTAAAGGTGTACGAAAACAAGTTTTTGCACATCTGGGAAGTCATGGAGCTGACTAAAGAGGACACCTTTGTTTGGATATGCAATAGAACCAAGCTCCCAACGCCGAAGTAGGATAATTGGCTACAATTGGATGTCATAGAACTGTTGTAATAGGATGTGTTTTTTGCTCTTTTTGTTTTGTTTGTTCTATTGGAGTTGGGTTCTTGGATTGCATCTTCCCAGCTCCTCCTTCCTGGGAAGTTTCTTTTTTCTCTGTATAGATATAGATTGTAGGCGTTAAAAAACACAAAAGACATTGTATTAGTAGTTTAGTACTCCTTATTATGTTATTAAGGTATCAAAACGTTCATCAAGTACTTAATGTACCACTTCCACATATTTTTGCCACCTTCTCATATAATGTTTGGAAATTCCTCCGTTAATTGTTGGCGGGATAAAAAAAAATCGAGACAACAGTTCCAATTCATCATGTGGTAGTCTTTTGTATTTTTTTCTTATTCGACTGGTACTTTTTCGTCATTTAATGTAAAATGTAATTCATTTAGTGTTTTGATAACCAAGTATCTTAAAATTCATAAGATGCACCACCTATGTTACCATTACAATATATTTTTAGCATAAGTTTAAGCTAATACTAAAAACGATTTATTATCTAACCTTTTTTGAAATAAATACATTCCGAATTTTCTTAATGTCACTTTATTTGCATTTGTTTTATTTACAAACTGTGGGGAAGGTTCATTGAGGAACACTAAAAAGTGGAGAACGAGAAACACTTATTAAAATTCAACTTTATATGTTAAAAATTAATTCTTTCTAATTTGTTTCGGCGCTTTTCTTAACTATAATTTCACTTTGTCAATAAGTAATTTATGTAATGTGTTACTTTTGTATTTGTATTTATATTTATACACTTTATGATAATTTAAATTAAATTTTCCTACCCGGAAAGTTTCCGGGTTATAACCTAATATATATATATAAAGAAAATTTATAGTTATACTTTAAATGAAAGTTAGTGAAAGGTGGAAAAAAACTCATATGTGTGATCATATTTCTTGTATTTGTGTAAATGACATAAATACCCCTTATATGAGGGACACTTGACTAACATTTAATTATTTTAGTGATGAGGACTAAAATAGTTAGAAAAAATAACGTAAAAAACACATATATTAAAAGAATCCTTTTTAACCTATCGGGTAAAAGTGAATTAAATACAGATACCAAAATTATAATTTACTCTAGAAAAAATAGTGTTTAGTAGCATAACTTTTCTTAGTGCACATAGTGTATAATTTCATCTTTTTATTGAATATGGTACTCCATCCTTGAGTTACAAGATATGACTCCACTACCGTTTTGTTTGAATTGCATATAAAATGTGTCTTCTTTATTAATTCTTTCTAATTTCTCTTCAAGGGGAAATTGGCCTGCAATAATCTCATTTAAACCTTATTGGCCATTAATAATCTCACTTTAGAATATTACTACTACCAGTCCCACCTTTCACCTATTTTTTCTACAATTGTCCCCCGATAAAAAACTTAACAGAGTTAAGTTTTTT
This sequence comes from Helianthus annuus, assembly GCF_002127325.2. Classification (NCBI taxonomy): domain Eukaryota; kingdom Viridiplantae; phylum Streptophyta; class Magnoliopsida; order Asterales; family Asteraceae; genus Helianthus; species Helianthus annuus. Next base: position 114,143,869 of record NC_035445.2, on the reverse strand, counting down.
TTTTTCCAAATTACAAAAAGATTTTTTAGGACTTTTGATTAGAACGACGATACAAGTCCATTGATGTAAAACTTGTCTCGAAACGGTGCTCTAAACGATGAAAACGACGCTTCAATTCGGGTGTTTAAATTTCCAATTAACCAAAATCAAGTCACTTGGAGCACCATTTCGAAGTAAGTTTTACATTAATGGACTCGTATCATCGTTCTGATAAAAAACCCCAAAAAATCTTTTTGCAATTTGGAAAAAAAGCTGAACTCCGTTAAGTTTTTTTAACGGGGGGCCATTGTAGAAAATATAAGTGAAAAGTGAGACTAGTGGGGGGAATATTCTGAGGTGGGATTATTAATGGCCAATAAGATCTAGGTCGGATTATTACAGACCAATTCCCCAATAAAAATGACTTAAACTTTAAATTTTCATATAAATGGATGTAATACTTATTTAATAATCATTATCTTGTATGTTATAAAATTTTGTTGAATTTTCTAAGAAGTAAAATAACAATTTAAATATCTTAATATAAAAAACTAAGGGGATGTTTGGCAACATCTGAATGGTTAAGTGCTGAACCAGTAAGAGGTTCTGAACCATTAAGTGTTGAACCAGTAAGAGGTCTGAACCATGAAGAGCTTGTATAATACTTAACCGTTCAGAGGCAAATGACTGACTAATTCAGATTAGAGGTCTTAACCATTCAGACTCTGTATAAATCTTAACCATTCAGAGGCAAATGTCTGAACCATTCAAACATCTGCTCGTGAAACAAACAATCTGAACCATTAAGTGCTGAACCAATAAGATGTCTGATCCATTAAGAGCCTCATTAAGAGGTAAACAAACAGCCCCTAAGGGGTTGTTTGTTTAACTCTTAACAAGGCTTTTAATGGTTCAAACCTCTTACTGGTTCAACACTTAAGCATTATAAAGAGTCTAAATGGTTAAGACCTCTAATCTGAATTGGTCAGACATTTGTCTCTGAACAATTAAGACTTATACAGGTCTTAATGATTCATATCTTTTACTGGTTCAACACTTAATCATTCAGATGTTTTCAAAGAGCCTCTAAATGGCATAATATTAGATGATGGCCAACCATATGGATTAGTAGTGGATGTGATAATTTGGGCGTCCATCATTCATGGATCTACTTGCCACGTGACTTCGGTCTAAATTATTTGGGTGCGTGGTATTGGGTAAAAGAATAAATTTAATGATGTCAATAGGATAATTTATTGTTTATTATTGAAAAGAATACGTTTTATTGGTCCTTGCATTTATCAACTTGTTACTTGAAAGGGTGTTCAGGTTGTAAAATTGGTCGACTTGATATTAAAATCATTTATATAATTGGGTGTATATGGTTGGTAAAATGATGGATTTTACAAACCCAAATCGGTTTGTTATAAACTAGAATTTTTACCCGTCGCGCGTTGCGGCGGCGTAAAAACACGGCGTACAGACGTAAGCAACTGATTGCGATTTTTTTTATTATACAATGACAACCAAAATTACAGTGTGTTTTCCATGCTTTGATTGATTGGCACTGTAGTTGCCGGTGTCATTTCTAGGTGTAGCATTCCTGACAATAAAAAATAACGTTATATGTTAGTTAGCTTCAATCTAGTTATTTGAGAAAGCAGATTCGCTAGTAGGGTAAATGGTTTCACAAATTGCGTTCATTTAGGCATACCTTTGTATTCGGAGACGGATGTTGAAGCGACTGCAAGTATGTCTTTGGACTGAATGTTATCTCCAAATTAACATCGCCTTGTCTTCACAAAAGGTTATCACAATCTTGTTTCACGGTAAAGTTTCTACAAGCATCAAAAAATTTCAAACTCAAAAAATAAAGAAATAAAAAATAAAATACATGCCACATTTAAAGTTACAGCAACTTTATTGGGGGGCACAAAGTGAACTAAGAATGTGGGACCTAATCCACGCAACTTTATGGGTTTCAATAGAAGCAGAGGCAAGTAGCTCATGTGCTTTTTATGTTGCTTGAACAATATAAGAGACTGAAGTACCATGGTAATGTGGTACGAATTCTGGTGTGATCCTATCGAACTGAGGCGAAACGCAACCTGATTGCCGCTCATAAATTCCACTTTGTGTTTCTTTGGACGGACATACTGAGTTGATTTATTCAAAACAAATGGCATACTCAATGTTGATGTTATCTAAAACAAATGATAGTACCCGTCACAATTTATAGAGGCAATAACTAATTAACAAAAAAATGAGCATGATAAGTGAAAATTACCACATTATTCACGTGTAAAGTAAGTACGAATGTGGCCAAAAAGGAGTACCCTGCATAAGGATTGCTGCATTAGTAATAGTAAACACCAATTCGGCCGAATTACGAAAACTCAACCTTCCAAAGTAAAGAAGTGAAGGAAAAATTACCATAATCTATTGAAAAGTTGGCTTCCCACTTTGACAATAAGCCTTTTGCTTGCATCTGTTGATTCGACCAATTTTTTTTTCCGACTAACTGAAATTGTCGTGGCACGTGTACCCTACATACGAAGAGTTGTCTTAAGCGTGTCTTAAAACAGGACAGTAAATGACAACTGTATCCACATGAAATGTATTGCAACTAAGTTGAATCACTTACGTTTTAATGTCAAGTCTGATTTTTAATTTGACGTACCAATTTGATTGGTCCAGTTTAGTAAATTTTAAGAGATCTGCAAAAAAAGATGTTAGAATATTTTAGAGTGTAATGTAGACGTAGAAGAATATTATGGATCTTACAATGCTTATCATCATCATAGTGATCACGTCTTTCCCTGATATTCAAATGAGTGAGACTGTACAGAAAACTGAGGAAGGAAGCATCACATAGCATTAAGAAGACATCAACATGTAGCAATGGATTACGCGTGTGGCTGTAGTATGAACATTGTGATGGACCAATAACCACATGCCAGCCTAGCACAATAGTAATGTACTAATACGTTGTTATGTGCCATACCTAGTTATAAAGTGTTTGGTTGGATAAGATGTAAATCTGTTGCATTGTTGTTGGTATACCCTATGCTGTTGTAAAAGTCTCCTGTTTTGTAGCGGTTTTTGACTTGAAAAATGTTAGTGAGCTTTATGACCCAAACGTTGAATGAAAACTCCCTGTAAAAATAAGTTAAAACTTTTATATTTGCAGCAGTAGTAGCGGTTATTGATAGTTGACTTACATCACTTGTCAGAAATGAAGAGTAGGGTTCGTACGGTCTAAAGTGTGGAATGCAGATTCTTAAAGCTCTGATCTGCTCAGGTCTTCCTGTCTTCCTGGATCAGAGATTTGAAGAGGAAATGTTCTCATGCTGCATTTGTGTGCACCTGTTTAAAAGCATTGTTACATATAATATTGGAAAATAGAAAGATTTGTACAAGTTATACGTTTCGTCACCACTTTGTGGAAAAGCCTTAGGTATGAATATGTTAGATACCTGTGACTCGATTGCTGAAATAGTATCTCTCCCCCAAAAAGCATGTTTTTTTTTTACCGACGCACAAAGAAAATATTTTGTTGCGAATGAACAAGATATTGAGGAATTGTCCATACGTAAAATCATAATTATTGATACAGGCCTTTTCCACATAAAAGGGGAATCTTTTGTTACAATAGAAGCAGAAGTGATGTGGATTATTCAAGAATCGAAGTTGATTTCCTTTATAAAAAGAATATCTCAATGAACTTCTATGAAATGATTTCACGGGATTCAGCCAATTGTATTGATCGTGGAATATCATTGAGAAATAGGAATCCGTGTTATCAAAGGATTTCCTACGATTATTTCTAGTATGGAATGAGTCAATCATCCACTTTGGTATCTTATTGAACAAAAATGGGGATATTGTTCCTCCATTGATCAAGAATTTTGATTTTTGGCAAGTCTCATGATCATCCAATAAGAAGGGTTTCAATTTTTTCAAATGAACGATTTGAAGACCTATTGATTCTAAAAACTGTGGATCGTTCGGACCTTTCAATTGATAGATGTAGATCTCGGACCTATGAATGGGGATATTCCCGAAACTGACAAACAAAAAAGGAAGTGAGTTAGACAAAAAAAGAAGCAACTTGGACAAAAAGAAACGAAGTGGCTTAGACAAATCTTTTTTGTCGATAACCTCAGACCAATCAATCGAATATGGATTAATACGTAATCGATCGAACACTACTTGCAAACGGCTCTTCTGCTCAGAAACGAAATGTTCCAAATGTTCCTGGAAATTATTGCTCCCAGTGGACCATTTGTATCTATATGCATCAGGATCCCGATTCATGGATCTCTCGGTTCGATAAAAAAAATAAGAGGATCGAACCATCTCTTCTGACTCTTTTTCAAATTCGATAAATGTTGGTTGATCGTATATTTCATTAGAGTTCTATGATTCAGAGTATCCTTTCTTATTTGATCCCTTTGAATTCCATATTCGAAGTTGCGATCGGATCTATTCATTAAAAAGAATCGATTCAATACATTTCTTATGTACCTATGGGTGCTATGTTGGATTTGAATCAGATTTCGGATCAATCTATATTGATTGACTGCCTCCATTATGTTGTTGCTAGCAAATACCACTATTTTTGGTTTTGGCTCTTCCAAATATTTCCCGCAGGAGATCCGGACCCTATTTTTTCTGATCCTTCGATAACAAGATTCATTCTCTTCATAAAAAATAGGAAATAAAACCAATAAAGATGTCGTTTTCCATTCATACCTGGAGTTGAATACCCCATTCAAGAATTGTTTTGGATCCAATCCATAGGAATCCATAGAAAAGGCAAATCTCTTATGATACACCAGATCCGGGTCGGTTATTGATAGAGTGAATAAATCTGCCATTTCTTGAAATCTATCTTCTGATTCAAAATCGTGGTGTAACGTGTATCCTCCCCTGTTCCGGTCATGGAATAGATGAAATAAATCAAAAAATGGATTTTTGTTCAAGAATGAAATCTTGTTGGAACTGTCCATATCCGGTTCATCCTTTGGAACCATATCACGTCCCGAATCTAATGAAATAGGATGAATTGAGACGGTATTTTGTAAATACGGAAAATGTAGAAAAAATATGTAGAACAAATATTTTGTAAGAATGACCTCATTGTGGTTTACTTTTTGCAAGAACTCAGAAAACACCACATTTGTTTGTAGTGTTCAAAGTATTATCTTCATTACACGTAATAAGAATTTTAAGTGAATTTGGAGATGTTGCTCGCGAGAAGGCAACGTATAATTGTCCGTGAGTAAAGACGGGTTGTGGAAGATAAACACCTATTTTTTAAGAGATTGGCCTTGGCTTTTATTTATAGTCATAGCATAGCACACTTTTATTGGGAATTGGCGTCTTGTGAAAACAAATGGTAAGTCTTTATTATTATGCACAAATTTAATTCTAGGTATATACACACGTTTTCCTGTTGATATGCCTGTTATTATATATGCCTCTATAACTTTTGGTAACAACTGGGATACTAACAAACGTGTGCCATTGCATAGACCGAGTGTTTGGTTTATGTTTCTGAGCTATATTACAGGAGTATTGACATTTAAGTCTAATTTATGAGAAGGGATGCTAGAAAAACTTAGCTGATTTAAATATTCCTGTGGATACAAAGTTTCAGAATCTACCGAGTCTTGCATACGAGGTATCATAGAGTCGTGACTTGTATAAGATTTGATTTCTCCAGGAGTCATATTTAAAATCATGTTGTTGATCTTGTCAGCTGTATCATTTTTTGGACACACGATTGCTCTAGTTGACAAATTGTTAGCGCATGGATTTTTGAGTATTGAATCATCATAAACAAAGTTGATTAAAGATTGAAGACTGTTTGCTTCTTATTGAATAAGAAAGTCTGGTGGGATTTCAACATTTTTTGTATTATGGGGATCATCTGCATCGGGTTTGCCAATCAAACCATTTCCAATATCTAACAACCATGACGCAAACATAACAGATGTTCGAGTAGTAGATGAGCTTTGAGTATCCCCATTGAGACGCATGTTCTGGGTTAGTGTGTATACTTTGAAAGACGGCCATAGATAAGACCTTGGTAACGTTGAATTGAGAATCTCAGACTGTGTACTTTTCGGTTTGACCAGGAGAGTTTGCCTAAAATCACCTCCTAGAAGTATAGACATACCACCAAAGAGGTCCGTATCGTTTCCCAAAACATCTTTCAATGATCTATCAAGACACTCAAAACAACGCCGATCACTCATGGGGGCTTCATCCCAAATTACTAATGATGTCTGTTTTAAAAGGTCGCCCAACTGCGTTTTTTTCTTGATATCACACGTTGATTGTTCTGTAAGATCTATAGGTATTTTGAATCGAGAATGAGCCGTTCTTCCCGATGGTAAAAGAAGGGAGGCAATTCCTGATGCAGCCACTGCTAACACAACCTTCCCAATGGATCTAATAAAAGAAATGATCGTATTCCACAAAAAAGTTTTCCCGGTGCCACCATGCCCGTAAACAAACAGTAACAGCTGAGTTTTATTAACATATGAATCTCTAACTGCATTGTAAACTAGAAGTTGGTCCATATTTAGCTGTGAATGCATTTGCAAATGTTGTAGACTCAGTGCTGATCTATCATAACTGACTTCCTGTAACAAAAGGCGATTTCTCAAAGTTGCAAGGACACTCTCAGAGGGTAAAGGAAGGCCGAAATCCTTAAGTGATTTAGAGGGAGTAGTGGAATTCAATATTTTTTCAAGCTCTAATAGGACTTTCTGTTGCAAATCAAAATCGTTCACAAGTGAGGTCGGATTTGACAAAGTAGAGTTAAGAGTCAAGAGTAGATCATCAGCCATCTTTTTCCACTCTGATTGCCATAAAACTAAAGGGTTACCGACCTCACAAAATAAAAGCAAATGACAGAAAAGAGACCTTAACTCTGAAGATGTGGCCCACGCTGATGCTTCAGTGAACGCTTCAGCCCACTCTCTGTCATCACCTAATATACCCAACGACTCACATGCCCCTCTAAAAGTTGTGTATGTAACAGAAGACACGGTACGTACATCAGAGTAGGACTTGCAACCTTTTTGATGACAAAGTAGCAGGCACAAATAGAAAAGTTCACCAGCTGTGGGATGTACGTACACAAGGCGTCCAATTGCTGCAGGTCTTGCTTGGACTCTACGAATCCATACTTTAGCGGATAACTCCCAACGGTATCTTGATGGATAATCTCTATAGGTAAGGTCCAATCCATTATAGTCCTTGTTGTTATTAGAGAACCATTCAGTTAAAGTCGTTTTTCCAAAAGACGGGTTGTTGATGACAGATTGCAATTTGCTTCTCTCCTTAAAAGTAACAGTTTGCATATTTTTCAAGTGAACAGCTAAGACTTGGACCGAAGGACTGCGTTCATGAATTGAGAAATTCAAAATTCTCCACGAAGCTTCATGTGGGGAAATAAACCGGCCGTCTAGAAAGTTTTGAATTTTATCAACCACAGGAGGCGCATCAGACGATGTAGATGGTGAATGAGTTTCAGACTTACGAATTGCAAACTTAATACGATCAACTCCTTAGAGATGTATTTAAAGAGGTACTTAATCATCATGTTCCAACCACAATATTCTACATTAATGTGCGCATTGAAACAGCTACATAGACGTTTATTGTATGGAACAACATAACTGCAATCAATTTGGAGGCCATTCCTTGACACATGATAGTTGGTAGCTTGTCTTTTGCAATGAACATAGCCATCCTTGTCAAACAGCGTAGCGGCTTCAAACGACTTTAGAAAATGCTTTGAACATTTACCTTCACGCATACAAGGAGCGTTAGGATTGAGCAACCCGCACGGGCCATGAATCATGCATTCAGTAATTGTCTGATACAAAAGAGGCTCAGAATTTTGATCCGGGAACTCAGCAGTAATGTAACTATCTACATTTGAAGCGTCTCGTATTCTATCGACTGCTGTGACCCAGATTAAAGTGTGATAGTGCGGTAATCCCCTTTTTTGAAACTCAGTAGTGTATAAATCTGCAAAGGAAACAAATATAGGGACATTTGGTGATGATGAGAAAAGAAACTAAATTGGAATGTGAGAAATAAGAACTTTCATGCTACCACTTCTCCAAATGTGTTATCTTCTTTTATATATTTTATAAATTCTTCGACTTTCATTTGGAAAACCCGAGCTATGATGTCAGGACGATTTTTTGAATTAACGCACCCAACACGTTGCATATATCTCATAATTTCAGGCCACCTGACATTGCATGTGAAAGTGATGAAGTATTGCGGATTACCATGGACCCTGCAAATTGCTAAGGCGTCTTGGTAATGCTTATACATGTAACATGGCCCACCGGTAAACGAAGATGGTAAAAAGATCCGCTTTCCTATATCACGACATTCCGTATCACCTCGTGAAAGGGCAACGTACATGCCAACGATATATTCTGAACGAAATAGATCTTGATTTGCTTTAAAGTAATCGAGTCTATTCTGTTCTATACATGAATAAGCGTCTACTAAATACTGTTGAAAAAGTTGCCCACCATTCAAGAGGAGGGAATAAACACCTACACGCTCATGAATCTGGTAACTGTAGTACATGTTAACGGTCAATCTCTTGTCTTTAGAACCATCGACCTTACGCAATTGAAGCTTCGGAGACCAACCTTCCTCACCAAAAGGAAATAGAAGTGGATATTGTAATGGCATATAAGATTGATGAAGCTTACTAACTCTCTGAGGCATTCCGTCTTTTGAGTGAATGATGATGTCATAGTTGCTAGCATTGAAATTGTCACCGCATTCTATTCCACCCAATGCGTCTGCAGATGGAGCACCATATCTTCTATCAGGTACGTTACTATAAAGACGAATGGAATAACAGCTACCTTCTATCGTTCTGCAGATGTCGCCGGAGTTTTTAAAGAGGCGAGCATACCCATTGTAGGTATTTAACATCTGGCTGAGCGTGCCAACAATACTATCTGAAAGGTTGTGTTGATGTGAGTTATTGAAGAATCGGAGTCTGTTTGAAATCTCATTCTCTGTGTCGTATATGTACATTTGTAAAAAACATGGTTTCTCAGTAGGTAGAGGGCACAAAGATCCAATCCAATGTGAAACTTGGCCTGAGATTTTAAAAACGTAAGGACCACGACCATCATTAATAGTGTCGTTAGCCTCTGCCCCAAATGAGGTCATAAAAAACATATTGTTATATGCTCTAATATTGTATAGGAACCAAGGATCTTGAAAAAGTTGCCTAATACCAGGTGGTGGTTCAAGAGGAAAAGGCAACCTCTTTAACAACCATAAGTTTATTTAGCGATTTCCATAAATATTCACAAATTACTGAGTATTTATATTTAAACATTCATGCTCAAATACGGGTTTATTAGAACTTTTCTAAACTTGAAAGCAAGACAAAATAGTGTAATTTAATTCATCGTTTTAGAATAACGACGAAACAGCATTGCGGAAGCTTCGTTTAACGTGTGTTCGGTTCTTGCTCGACGCTTGATCTTCATCCGGGACTCTCGACATTCACCTATGATCAAAACCAACTTAAAAGTCAGTTTTGATAATTAAATAACTAGTAATACAAGGAAATTGGGTCGAATAATCAAATTAAACAAAGAAATCAGGAAACACCAACATTGATCTCTTGATCCTAGAAACAAGAACTTGAAACTGGCCTCCACCGTAACTTACGGTGGGCACCGTAAGTTACGGTGGCCCTTGTTCTAAATTACCTCCACCGTAAGGCAGGAGGTAACTGGCGTAGCGATTTCAGCCCCCCACCGTAACTTACGGTGCCCACCGTAAGTTACGGTGGCCCCTGAATCAGACCCTTCCATTTTTGCCGTTTTTGACACGAAAACTTTCGTATCTTTCAATCCGCTTGTCCGTTTGACCTACCGTTTCTTCCTACGTGATTGTAATTTGATCCCCCATCATATGGAGTTAAAATCCAACATCCTACATAATAAATTTTGAGACTTCTAAGCCTTCGACTCCTTGCCGTTTTACCAAATTTCAACCCGTTTATGCATTTTATCAAACAAACATATTTGTTTAATCCTTATTTCACATGCACCTCTTCAAATTAATGTTATCTACCATGTTAGATTCTAATCACAGGTTTCTTACACAATTTAAATACGTTTCCACTCGTATACTTATTTTGACCCGTTAAGGGGTATTTAAGCACTTTAGAACCTGAACTCGCCTTCATACATTTCTAGCATCTTATTCCTACATTCCTTACCAAGTAATCTTCCACCACAACTATATGTGTGTTGGATTTAATGTGGATATCTATATGTTTCGAGTTATACCCCTCGAATTATCATTTTACGGCAAAGACCTATATAAAGTCATTCGACCCAAGAATCTACATCTTTCACTATCTTTTCTTATTCTAAGCATTTATTTAATCAAAAAACTCGTTTCCGAATCATTTTTAAGGGTCGTTCATTCGAATTAGCTTACAAGGGCAATTTGGTAAATTTTCATCCTTCTTTTACTACAAAGGAACTTTTAAATACTTGTTTGACCCAAAATCCGACCTTTTAACTATAATCTTGTTTATAAACTCATATGCTTCTAAAACACCATAATCATAATTCAATTTATTCGGTTTACCGAAAAGATAACCGAATAAATATATTTTAGCATTGTCTAACTCTTATAAAATCTCAAGTTCTACCCGATGAGTTGAATCATTATACATACCTGGCTCGGATCAATATATTGACGCGTTTCGATACCTTGCCTTAGTAGCCGCTAAGCAATAGCGCTGTACGTATCCATTTGATATTTATTCCTATAACATGTAACTCGACAAACCATTAGTCGATATTGTCAAAGGGTGATAATTTCACCTTTTGACTCGTTTATTTACCTAGCGATCTTCGTCACTTCAAGTAAATTCAAATTTCATGCATTATACTAATTTAAAGTCTACTAGCGAAAATACGAAATCATGCATAACGTAACGAAATCATAGTTACGTACCTTTTAAGAACCCGTTTCAATCACGTATTTACACCGGCTTGTCCTCTTGACGATCCGGATTCCTTGCCTAAAGAGTTCAATTCACAATCCGTTAGAACCCTTTTTATAAGTCTTAACGCATAATTTGCCATATTCATCAAACATGCGTTTTTGTCCGATTTTCAACATTTCTCTTTCATTTAGGCATTTTAACGAACACCTAACGGGTTTAATTTTACATATTTAAAACCAAGTTTATAACTTGATATTTTTGCCCAATATAAACATACATATTGATTCCATTATGTCAAGCATGCATACTAATCTCAGAATCATTTCATAGTAATCAAGTAACACCACTTTTGGTAGTCATGATTCTTGTGTTCATCTTAATTTCACAAAACCCATTTAACTTATCAATGGATTATCATGAATTTCATAGATTATCCACTAATCCAATATGTTATTGACTAGGGTTTACTCCTAGACATCATATTACTTCAAGATTTATCCATGCATGACATATTTAAGCTCGATTTCAGTTTCTCACAATTAACCTAGAACTCAAGATGAATCAAAACATCATAATTTTACATACCTTATGATCCTTTCAACTAGGTGATCATGAATTTATGCTTGAAATTCGATTTGGACTTGTTTAGAGGCTTCAATTTGTGAATTTTGTGAGGATTTTAGGGTTTGAAGAAAACCCCTGTCGCCCTTTCTTGTTCTGTTCGACCAGACACTCACGCATGTGGGTGTTTGGTGTGTAAATTTCTTATTTTAATATTTAACTTTCAATCTTTGCAAGTTTGATCCCTTAGCTTTGTTTAATTTTGTAATCTAAGTGTTTTAACCAATTTCTTTATTACTACAAGACTTGTGACTAACTAGGTTATTTATTCCTAGTTATTCTATATTGTTCATAACCCGTTTTATTTTAAGTCCCGTTAACTCGGGCCTTTTATATACTTTGTTTTCTCAAAGTATTTATCCTCCTTAAATCTTTTATTCACTTTTTATTTAATATTAAGATTATTTATTTAAATCCTAATATTTACCGGGTTACTTTTACCGATAACGGTATTTTACCCGTCATCTAGTACTAATGTGGTTTGATTACCAAACCCGTTTTCGGGGTGTTACAAGTCTACCTCCTTAAAGAGGTTTCGTCCTCGAAACCTTATTTACAAAGTTCATTGGTTTAATCAAACAAACCAAGTTTCGTTTTCAAGACACCCGTTTCTTCAGGTCAAAAGTTTTCATTTATATCGACGCGTACGTTTTTCGTGTGTAAGGCCTCGAGGGCCGTTATTTTTAGCTTATATCCTTTATCTTTATTGACTGAGTTGTCACTTGACCGCTCATTCGCGTTAGGCTTGTTAACTTGTTTTATCCCGCACTTGTCCTATGTTAACAAGCGCTTGGTATTTGTCATGACACTATCTTAACTTCGAATAGTTTTACCGACTAGACTAATTAGTCGCTGTCACTTCATACCTCGTCATCTGGGTATACTATTTTGCCATCTCCGGTCTTATGTGTGTTTTATATTTTCTAATTTCCCTCATACTACTTATGTTTGTTAAAACGTTGCTCTTGACTAAAAACTAAATTTTTTTAGTTTATGTTTCCTTTTTGTCTTACATCTTTCTCTCATTTCTAGGAATGTTACTTCCGAGGATCTATTCATTTCCGTTATTATTTAATGCGGGGAATTATAACCAATTCCCACGTTTAACCCATATGACCCGTAGGTTCTTTCACTTAGCATCGTAGGCTATTTATTTAGATTTTCACATTTTTACCCTTTTAAGGTGAGACCCCTACAATTCTTTTCTTTCTATTTGTGACCCAAAGGTCTTTTGGTCCTGTAAATTTTAACACTATTTACTTAACTATATATATATTTATGGTGTCAAGGTACCCTTTTTATGTTTAGAATCATTTACTTTTGCCTTTTGGATTTCATTTGACCTTGACCGTAGTCTAAGGCTTCATTTGTTTTCTTTCGAATTATCTTTTCGACTTTATGACTTCTAACTTCATTTGCACGTCAGTTTGTCCTACGCTTACCATTATCCGGTTCTTACCTGTACTTCTTTACAACCCGTTACCCGGGTTCCTTATCTTAATGTTTTTAACATTTTTGTTCCGCTAGTTTGCGTTTTTCCTATATATATTCCTTTATGACCCATCACGTAGGTTCATTAATGTTTCGCACTTCCATTATTCAGTTTGCGCTTACTTGCACTACCAAATTTTTATATCTTATTTATCTCGTTTGACTTGTTCGTGTGAAATTTCATCACTTGTGAACGTCAAACTCCATTCTTTATTCGACCCGTTCAACTTTAAAATAGTTGAGCGTAGTTATTAACATTTCTGTTTGCAAATTCTCATTGTCTTTTAGTCATGACTCATATTCCGAGTCTTTTGACTTTCTATTTCGCATTCCCGTCTCTTGGTTTACGCATTCTTTCCAAATCCTACCCATTTATCGGGTATCTTTACCGTAATCACTTTCAAGTAACCATTCCTATATGATTTTAGACGTTATTTTAATTTATTTGGTCGTCTTAGCGAGATCCATCACTTTTATTCAATCAAGTCCTTTATTCTTTATTCAATTCGTTTGACTTGTCCATGTGAATTTCACCACTTGTGACAGTCAAACTTTTATCCCTATGCCTTAGCATTCCTATTGGTCGGTCTGTATTTTCTTTTTACTTGATCCTTGTCCCTTCTCTCGGGTTCGTTATTCTTACGTAATACGCTTCCGTCATCCGACTTACGTTTACGTTTACTATCAAACATCTTACTTATTTGATTCATTTGGGTACCATTTAAGTTAGTCCCATTCACCCCACCTTTACTACATCGGACATAAATGTGTCCATCATAAGAAGTTCATGGTACCACGTGTTCACTACTTACTTGGCTAGAGTAAGCGATCAACACCTGTATACATGACCTTTTTTATAATTTTCACATTACACCCTATGTAAGTAATGCCTCTATTTGTTTTTCTTGGAAACAATATCCCGGATAGGTTTTCTATTCAGGTTTTTCCAAGTTTTCAATCTACATATGCAACTTTCAATCTCTACGTATTTGTTGCATATTACTATTTATGCAATAATTTAAAACGTGCACCTGATAATGCTTACTCTAACAGGCTCTCTTTGCCATTAACTTATTCGCAATCATTGCGTGATTTAGGTCCTTGGTGAGCGTGCTCTATTTGTCGTACTTTGGACCGTTCCTCTGTCAAATCCACGATTTGTTAAACTCTCGCTATCTTCATATGCGAGTGTCCTTCAATCTAAAACGTTTACAATAGTTAGTAATTTCGGCATTAATAGGTGCCCGTATTATAATACGAGGCTTTTCTACTATACGCATCAATGCGTGTAATTTCGTTGACTATATCTATTCTATATCGATTTTATTGGTGTAACGTGTATTACACGATAACAATATGTGTTGTTCTCAACACTTTAATCATACTAAACCATTGATATACATATACTTACCGGATTTGCGATCAAGCCTTGAACCGAACACCTATCTTTATCAAGAGCATAAGGTTTAAGTCCAAGCATGGTTTTTCCCCACCATACTTGAATCCCTTAAACCAGGGCTCTGATACCAACTTGTAACAACCATAAGTTTATTTAGCGATTTCCATAAATATTCACAAATTACTGAGTATTTATATTTAAACATTCATGCTCAAATACGAGTTTATTAAAACTTTTCTAAACTTGAAAGCAAGACAACATAGTGTAATTTAATTCATCGTTTTAGAATAACGACAAAACAGCATTGCAGAAGCTTCTTTTAACGTGTGTTCGGTTCTTGCTCGACGCTTGATCTTCATCCGGGACTCTCGACATTCACCTATGATCAAAACCAACTTAAAAGTCAGTTTTGATAATTAAATAACTAGTACTACAAGGAAATTGGGTCGAATAATCAAATTAAACAAAGAAATCAGGAAACACCAACATTGATCTCTTGATCCTAGAAACAAGAACTTGAAACTGGCCTCCACCGTAACTTACGGTGGGCACCGTAAGTTACGGTGGCCCTTGTTCTAAATTACCTCCACCGTAAGGCAGGAGGTAACTGGCGTAGCGATTTCAGCCCCCCACCGTAACTTACGGTGCCCACCGTAAGTTACGGTGGCCCCTGAATCAGACCCTTCCATTTTTGCCGTTTTTGACACGAAAACTTTCGTATCTTTCAATCCGCTTGTCCGTTTGACCTACCGTTTCTTCCTACGTGATTGTAATTTGATCCCCCATCATATGGAGTTAAAATCCAACATCCTACATAATAAATTTTGAGACTTCTAAGCCTTCGACTCCTTGCCGTTTTACCAAATTTCAACCCGTTTATGCATTTTATCAAACAAACATATTTGTTTAATCCTTATTTCACACGCACCTCTTCAAATTAATGTTATCTACCATGACCCAAAATCCGACCTTTTAACTATAATCTTGTTTATAAACTCATATGCTTCTAAAACACCATAATCATAATTCAATTTATTCGGTTTACCGAAAAGATAACCGAATAAATATATTTTAGCATTAGTCGATATTGTCAAAGGGTGATAATTTCACCTTTTGACTCGTTTATTTACCTAGCGATCTTCGTCACTTCAAGTAAATTCAAATTTCATGCATTATACTAATTTAAAGTCTACTAGCGAAAATACGAAATCATGCATAACGTAACGAAATCATAGTTACGTACCTTTTAAGAACCCGTTTCAATCACGTATTTACACCGGCTTGTCCTCTTGACGATCCGGATTCCTTGCCTAAAGAGTTCAATTCACACTCCGTTAGAACCCTTTTTATAAGTCTTAACGCATAATTTGCCATATTCATCAAACATGCGTTTTTGTCCGATTTTCAACATTTCTCTTTCATTTAGGCATTTTAACGAACACCTAACGGGTTTAATTTTACATATTTAAAACCAAGTTTATAACTTGATATTTTTGCCCAATATAAACATACATATTGATTCCATTATGTCAAGCATGCATACTAATCTCAGAATCATTTCATAGTAATCAAGTAACACCACTTTTGGTAGTCATGATTCTTGTGTTCATCTTAATTTCACAAAACCCATTTAACTTATCAATGGATTATCATGAATTTCATAGATTATCCACTAATCCAATATGTTATTGACTAGGGTTTACTCCTAGACATCATATTACTTCAAGATTTATCCATGCATGACATATTTAAGCTCGATTTCAGTTTCTCACAATTAACCTAGAACTCAAGATGAATCAAAACATCACAATTTTACATACCTTATGATCCTTTCAACTAGGTGATCATGAATTTATGCTTGAAATTCGATTTGGACTTGTTTAGAGGCTTCAATTTGTGAATTTTGTGAGGATTTTAGGGTTTGAAGAAAACCCTGTCGCCCTCTCTTGTTCTGTTCGACCAGACACTCACGCATGTGGGTGTTTGGTGTGTAAATTTCTTATTTTAATATTTAACTTTCAATCTTTGCAAGTTTGGTCCCTTAGCTTTGTTTAATTTTGTAATCTAAGTGTTTTAACCAATTTCTTTATTACTACAAGACTTGTGACTAACTAGGTTATTTATTCCTAGTTATTCTATATTGTTCATAACCCGTTTTATTTTAAGTCCCGTTAACTCGGGCCTTTTATATACTTTGTTTTCTCAAAGTATTTATCCTCCTTAAATCTTTTATTCACTTTTTATTTAATATTAAGATTATTTATTTAAATCCTAATATTTACCGGGTTACTTTTACCGCTAACGGTATTTTACCCGTCATCTAGTACTAATGTGGTTTGATTACCAAACCCGTTTTCGGGGTGTTACAACCTCACAGAGCCCGATTTACAACACTGATTGTAGCGAGGATGATGAACATGTGGAGTATGTAAAACCCTCTCAGCAAACCAATATAGAGCACTGCAGTGTTCACAAATATAAGTGCAATCTCCACAATCTGAATACATTGGCAGCGGCCTCTCTATTGACCCTGAAGTTTGAGAAATGATTGAACACAACCGTTGTGAAATCCTGCGGCGAGGTGTGCTAGAAGTTTCACCTGTTTCACAAGAGGTAGCTATTCTCCGCCTTTTACCAGACGTGTCCGACGACAACATATTTTTAAGCAAACAAAATGTGCATACACAAAAGCATATAAAAAGTAAGAGTAAAAAAAATAGTATACTAAAAATACAAATTTTACCAGACTGAAGTAAAGCTGCCAACACAATGAGTTGGTAAGAACCTACAACAAAGAATGGACACAAAACTAATAAGCTCTTTACGGCAAAGAAGAATGAATTGTTTAATATATATCGTTAAGAAGGTGTGTAATATTTGTGAGTTTATACTTATATTACAACAAAGATACTATTTATATATATACACACGCATAACTTCGATTTCATTATAAATATGATATGATGTATACAGAAAACAAAATAAAAAGGTATTTGATGTGTTTTATAATTGATCTTAAATGTAGTGACGTAGTAAGAAAACAAAAAATAATCGAATCATACCTGAAAATAGTGATGAGATGTTGTTTTCGTGAGTTTGGCGGCCGAAATTGCGCTGGGTTGGGTTATTATATTTTAGTTCAAATTAGATTATGTAATTGCGGTGGGTTGGGTAATACACTCTAAGGGTAGTTTGCTTGACAAAATAAGTCGATGACAGTAGTCCGAAAAGGGGTCTGTTTAGAGAAGTGAAACAGCCGCAACCCAAAAGAAGGTCCGCTTTGCATTAAAAAAAGCTGCAAAAACAGGAGACTACATTTAAGATCAATCAATATATACAACATTTAAGATCAATCAATCTTCAGCGTCTTCTTCAAGATTACATTACCCTTTGTGACTCCAAAGTTGGAAAAATTACTCAATTCATTAAAAAATTCCCCAAACTTTCTTCCTAACAAACAGTCAAAGTTGAAAAATGTAATCTAAATCGTCAAATCATACCTGCTGGAGCCGTAATCGCCTAAAGAAAGCCTTCGACTTGGTTGTGGTTGTGTCGAGGGCCGCAAGTTTGAGAGCGGAGTAGTGTTGAGCGCTGTTGCTTGATGTCCTTCTGAGACGCCAAAGTTTGAAAACAAACAGTCGATTTGTTAAACAATTTCCCAACTATCTTCGTAACCAACAATGAAAGTTGAAAAGAGTAACCTAAATTGCGCAAATCGTACCTGGTGGAGCCCTAATTGCCTGACGAAAGCCTTGAATTTGGTGGTGATTGTGTCGCTGGCGTTATCTCGTAGAAGAGTGCTGGTGAGGGACGGATGCATTAGGTGATGCCGACTGTAGCGGTGGTAGCAATTCGAAGCATAAGGTGGTATGGCAGAGTGGATGAGAAGGTAGAAAGTGGAAGGATGAAGTGCTGAGCTGCTCGAAAGCTTGACGAACAAGGGTGGATGACAAGTTTTGCAGAGGTGGGAAGACGACGGGCAGATGGCAGTCGTATGTAACCTGGAAACGTACACTTTTCTTAAGGGCCTTCATCATTTGTATATATATAAATAATCACAAAATATCATCACAATTTTGCTCCTTCGTGCATAAACATAAGATTCCTTTAATAGGCATATTAATTTGGTTGACAGTAGGTCAACAACAATATGAACAATATAAAGCAAATGGGTGAACTTTAATTTTTTCTTCAATATTACCCTAAGTAAACCCAAATCCATCAAAAAAGAAAACAAAAAGACAGAACGTTAGCAGCAAATTGAGCCAGAAATCAAGAATCATATTCTTCTTCGACATTAGGTGACCCAATAAAATGATATATCCAAAGAAAAGAGCTCTCCATTCATTCAAAAAAATTTCGGTACAATACCTTTTGATACAACAAATCCAGATTCTTCCTAGTGAACTGAAAGTTGAAAAGAGTAAGCGTACCTGTTGGAGCCCTAATCGTCAGACGGAAACCGTCGCTTAGGTTGTGGTTGACGAAGTAGGTAAAGCTGCAACCTTTTGATTTGGTAGGCGTTGTGTCTCCGTCGCCAATTTGGGGCAGAGAGGCGCCAAATATGGAGCAGAGAGGTGTAGATCAGCGGTGTTAGGTGGCTTTGTTCGGAGAAGAGCGGTGGTGAGCAATAGATGTATCAGGTGATGTGTACACGTGGATGTCATCTGAGAGCTGGATGACGTGTGCGCAACTATTCATAAGACATTACCTAAATTATATATATAGAATAATGAGTTAATTGCCAAAATCGTCCCTGAGGTTTGGGCAAGTTTGCCATTTTCGTCCAAAATGACACTTTTGTACCAAATTGCCCCCAAGGTTTGTAACTTTTTGCCATTTTCATCCAAACCACTAACTTAGTTTATTTTTTCTCTTAAGTTGAGGATATTTGGATGAAACTGACAAATATAAAACCACAGGGACGATTTTGGCAATTGACTCAAACCCTTTTTAATTTCTTTTATTTAATTATTTTTGTTACATATATAATAAAAAGAATATACATGGAGTTTTTAGAAAAAAAATTAATAATTTTGTCACATAATTTTATAAATTTTCATCTAAATCACTAACTCAGTTTATTTTTCCTGTTAAAGTGAAGGATGTTTAAAATTTTATAAATTAATACAGAAATTAAGTTGCAGCTCCTTTATATAAATCAGTTTTATAAAGAGAAAACGTCATTGGTGTGCAACACATAACAATTAATTACAACTTTTAGTATTTATCAGTTGTAGAGATAGAAAAAAATTATAAAACGTTACATATTTTTTAAATGTGTTGAGCACCTAGGAAATATGTTGGTAGAAATAAAATATTTATTTAATTAAGATTATGAGGGTAACTAACTAATACTTATTCTGAGTGGCTTGAGTAAAGAAACTTTTGGTTCATAGCATTAACATTACAATTTGGTGGGTGATTTTAAGGTTTGGTAACGATACGTTGTTTGATAGGGAGGGCACTGGTTTCTGTTTTTCCTTAGGAGCGAATTTAAAAGAGTAGAAGATGAATTACAAACTTTGTACATATGATAAAAAAAATTTATTTGACCTTTTTCAATAAGGTCACCAGCATTTTAGTTTTATAAAATTTAGAGGTTTAAGTAGATTTTATTTTTATATAACTGATTTATATAAAAAATTAGAAATTAATTTCTGTCTTTGTTTATAAACATCTTTCGCCTTAATAGAAAAATTAACTTACTTAGTGGTTGGATGAAAATTTATAAAAATTATGTGACAAACCTATTATTTTTTTCATTAAAAAATTGCATGTATATTCTTTTTTATTATATATGTAACAAAATTAATTAAATAAAAGAAATTTAAAAGAGTTTGAGTAAATTGCCAAAATCGTCCCTGTGGTTTTATATTTTCCAGATTCATCCAAATATCCTTAACTTAACAGAAAAAATAAACTAAGTTAGTGGTTTGAATGAAAATGACAAAAAGTTACAAACGTTGGGGGCAATTTGGTACGAAAGTGTCATTTTGGACGAAAATGGCAAACCTGCCCAAACCTCAGAGACGATTTTTGCAATTAACTCTAGAATAATTTAATTGTTTATAATTTTTTTGGAATCCCGATTCTAACAAAAGGTTTTCAAGTGGCAAAACTTTTGTCATTATCTTTTACTAAATAAATGCTAGTAGTGATTTACAAACAATATATTATGAAAGCAAAATTCCAAATATGAAAAAGATTTTACAAATCTTGAATGTATCTCGGTATTGTTTGTTCCTGTACCATTGCATGATGGGATACAATTTACTAGTAGCATACACAAACAACATATGCCACAAATAACTATCATCTAGCAGGCGGAACTAGGTAGGGAGGATGATTTTTCTAATATGTATGTGTGATTTAATCTCCAGAGGCGTCTCTGAGAATACGTGTACCCTATTCGAGCTTGAAAAAATGCGTCATTTCGCAATGTTTTATTATTTATATGTTTTTTAAATCAAATGGGTGTTGGGCTCACTAAACTTAATGCCAATGGACTAACTTCAAAACTATAAAAATTGTTTTGTAAATGGGCCTATCTTAGAGTTGGTATGGTTATACAATTTAAAAAAAAAAACATATAAATATCGGATTTTTTCTAAAAAAACACGAGGCTCTTGAAATCACGGGCCCTGTGTCACACCCTGAATTTTGCGGAAGCGTATGATGTGTGACTTGCTCAATATCATTGCATTCAATTATAATAAACAACTATATGATTAAAACATGATGTTCATCCATTCATAAGTTTGAAATGTTACAAACACCAGTTATTTAAGTTTCAACCAACATATCCTCAAGTTATGTTACAAAACAAAAGTGGATGACATCTAAACTTGAATTTTACGTCTTGAAAACAAAACCAACGCTCAAGATCCATCTTGTCTCCTGAAATACATGTAATTTTGAAAACATCAACAAAAGTTGAGCGAGTTCATGTGTTTCTGTATGAGTTCGAATAATCTTGTAAACATTTGTAAGTATTCCTTTGTAATCCGGTATGAAAGCGTCTATGAACAGATTAATTAATGATTTGCAAGTTCATTAATATGTGTGCAACGGTGTAGGAAGACTCAAACCTTTGCGTATTTCATACCGGGCCACCCGACGGGAACGACATAGTCACCACATGGTCCAACTCGCGGTTTTATGGGTGGGGCTCGCAACACCCAAACAGATCTATCACTTATGCCCCTCGGTCCTTATACAAGGATTAATGGTCTTAAGTGTGCGCCTACCCATTCACATGATCTAACAGTTCATTCCTTAGCTAACCATACCATTTGTAAACGCTTGAAACATTTGTAACATGTATTTCACCCCCGAAGTTATAAAACTGAAAACAGTTAAAAGAAAAAGGGGACATGAACTCACAGATTTGCGTCCTGTATCCTGTAACTTAAAGATCACTTCCTGATGTCGTACTGCTGCCTACACACGTGTTATGTTTTATTAGACGTTTAGGTCGTGTAACGACTCTTAGTCTTAGTTATTTATCAAGACTTAATTTGGATTCTTGGTGTACTTTGAGTTACATCTTTGATGTACATTTTATAATTCCAAGGTATATAATTATTAGTTAAAATAATATTATTTTTAATTTTTAACTTAAATTATATTTATTTCATTATTTGGAATATTGTTAAAATAATATATTTCTAACTTGGTTTATTACGTATTTCCACATATATATCTTCCCAAGTATGGGTGTACTTGTACTTGTGTATTTTCATACTTGTGTATTTGTGTATTTTGCCAAGTATTGGTGGTGTATTCCGGTGTGTATTTATACGTTTGAGGATACGTATTTTTTGTATTTATTAAGTATTTTATGCTTAATCTTGTATTAATTTTTCGGAATATTATTTTTAATCAACTAAAAATCACCAAATTTGTATTCTTAAAATATATGTATTTTAAGAAAATTTTTATAGAAAATTATCTATAAACTTTACTTCGCAAAAATATATATATACTTTCATATGAACCTCAAAAATAATATATTTTTAAGATTAACTTAGAAAAATATATATATTTCTAATATTTTCAAAAAATAACATGTCTTCCAATTGTTTAAGAAAATATATATTTTTCTTCACTCAAAAATAATATATCTTCAAATTGTTTAAGAATATATATATTTTTATTCACTCAAAAATAATATATTTTCTATTTGACAAAATATAAAATGCTTAGCAGATAAATCATTAGTGGTACCTCTTAAGGGCATAGAGGTAAACGAGAAACTCAAGTTTATAGAAAAACCCCTACAGATTGAAGACGGAAAGATCAAGAATCTCAAACACAAGAGAATGGTTCTAGTCAAAGTAAGATGGGATTCTAAGAGAGAACCAGAATACACTTGGGAACTCGAGTCAGAGATGCAGAGTAAATATCCACACCTGTTCCAATAGACCTCGAGGACGAGTTCTAAAACAAGGTGGGGGAGGATATAACAACCCTCCTAAAATTTATTATAACATCCCTATACGCCCTAAAATACACCTCGTATACGAAAAACGGCCCAAAATACCTTTTATTTTTACAAAAAAAAAATTAAATAAAAACAAAGTCTATGGAGCACTCACGGGCCGCGACCCCCTAGACTAACTCTGTCGCGGGGCACGACCTAGTGCCACCAGGCTCAACCAGGTCCCGACACGTGGCTATTGACTCGACGTGGCTAGGCCCCTGACTCAGCCAAGCTACGCCCTACTATACCTAGGTCGCGGGGCGCGACACACCCCTGTTTGTCTGTCGCGGGGCGCCAGAGACCCCCTGATCAGCCCTATAAATAGCAAATTCGAGATTCAGTTTTCGTCGTTCAAATTCTCAATCTCTCTCTAAATTTCTTTATAGTAGAAGTAATACCCGAGCATTATACCCACTAAAATAGCGAAGCTCTGCCTCGATGTAAGTATCATAACCCCAGGTTACGTATTAGATACGCTGTCTGATTGATCTAGTGCTCCGTAACGCATATCGAGGCTCTGCCTGACTCAGTCGTTGGAGTTCTGTCTCGGGGAGGGTATAACTAATGTAAATTTGGGTTATTATACTAACGTGTGTGCATTGTTTAATTTATTAGATTATAACCAGGAAGTCACAAGAAAATACCTAAAATAGCAATGTGAGTGATTCCTCTTTTCACGAAGTGTTTTTACAAAACCTCAATTGTTTTAAATTATATTTAGCAGTGATTAAGTATTTGTATTCTACAATTATCGTCGGTATGTTGGGGTTTTGTATACAAAATTTGTTACTACACTGTGAGTAGTAACATTACCACAAGTCAGGATTGACAGTACAGTGGGTGGTAATTAAAGTAGATATAAATAAATGTAATTGCTGGATTGCCCTCAATGCTGTAAAATGATAAAACCTGTTTTTATTAAATTGGGACTCATTCGCCAGTATTTCTTGCTGATAAAATGTTTTTAAACGTGTTTCAGGTAACAACATGTGAAAGCCAATTAGAAGCCAGCTGGAGAGCACTAAAGGCTTGGAAAAATGGATATAAAAGTTACCTAAATAAAGAAGAAGTTTTATTTCAAATAAACTAGGGTTTATCCCTAAAAACATGTTTGTAATGGAAACTTGGGGTTTTCCCATATATTTATAAATTATAAAATGTGGTGTTTTACTCTGATAAAATATTTCCTAACTACGGTCCTGATGAAATTTCCGCTGCCAAATTAATGATAAACACCGATACCACCATCTCCTAGTAGGCCGCAACCGCCCGCCTCCCGGGGCAGGGGTAGGGGGTTGCGACAGAAGGTGGTATCAGAGCAACAACCATTGATTTCAGCCACAGAAGTGTTCTGCTAACATCAAAATTTTTTTCCATTGTGTTAGGAAATAATCTACGGGATTACGTGCATATCTGTATATTATTGTTTTGTGTTATTTGATAATTTGTTAGTTTACAGTATGAGTGATCAAGGACCATCGGACGCCTATCTTCAATTGTCTAGTTCTCCTAGAGATGAAGGAACTTCTTCCCAGCTTACCCCCTCAGGGTATTCAGAAGAGGGGATTTTCATATTTAAGGCACAATCCGAAGAGCCATTCCCTACCAAAAAGAGAGGATGGTTCAGTCGGGGAGCTCACGAGCGTAGGAAAAGGATGAGGAAGTTACAGCAACAGAGGGACTTAACAACAACAAATAGGAAGATGAATGCCCAGACCCAGTACATAATCAATAGGCGATTGGCTAATTTTCACATATTAGCTACCACAGCCGCATACCAAAACTTAGAAAAATCATTGCACCATAGCCACTACCCTTATGCCCAACTCAACCCATGGAAATAGAACCTAACCTAGGAGACCAGGTTCCCATACCCGCCTTCGACCAAAACGAAATCCCTAGAGTTCCAGCACCCAATCCCTTAGCCTACGATCCGTGGAATGACGACCATAGGGATTATCGAGAACTCTACCCACCGGAGGAACCCATACCAAACCCTGTATCACACTACCCAAACCTTGACCCTCTAGATCCATACTGGGATGCTAATCAGTATGTTAGGGAAATCCTAGCGAACCCATACCCATATGGAGAGCCCGTACCACCATACCCTGACCCGATACCAGCACCACCACCACCCATGAGTACCGAAAACGTGCAGGAACTCTGCACTTTTGGTGAGGAGTTATTAGATGAAGGTGAAAGGATAAGGCAAATAGGGGGAGGCTCGTTTGGCAGTACGACGAGCGAAACATGCAATACTGGATGAACCCCCACTAATAATAATAATAATAATAATATAGATATAAATATATATATATATATATATAGGGTAGGGATATGGTAAAAAGTGTCTAAAATGTAAGAAGGGTAAGAAGTGTTTTAAACCATTGGATATTTGATCTAATGGTTGAGATCAATAGGGTATAAAATGTAAATTGTGTTTTAATTAGAAGGACCTTATGTAAAAATTGAAGGGCAATAGTGACTTTTCCAACGTTTCAAATATGGTAACCATTTCAAAACCCCCCATCAACTTCCTAAAGATCAGCGAATTATATGGTAACCGTCATCAATCTCCAAAAAATCAACGAATTTCTTCATACTTTATCATAAATAGATCTATAATCAGATTCATGGCATGGTGTTTTAAAACAACTGGATAAATTGACTATGATTCAGGTCATGGTGTTTTATCTGGAGACATTGTTCATGTCGTGGTGTTTTAAACGCTTATGATTCAAGTCATGGTGTTTTATCTGGAGACATTGTTCATGGCGTAGTGTTTTATCAATAGAAAACATTCCCAGATTTTAAAACACCATGACTATGATTCAAGTCATGGTGTTTTATCTGGAGACATTGTTCATGGCGTGGTGTTTTAAAACATCTATGATTCAAGTCATGGTGTTTTATCAGGAGACATTGTTCATGGCGTGGTGTTTTATCAATACAAAAACATTCCCAGATTTTAAAACACCATGACTATGATTCAAGTCATGGTGTTTTATCTGTAGACATTGTTCATGGTGTGGTGTTTTAAACATCTATGATTCAAGTCATGGTGTTTTATATGGAGACATTGTATAATCAGATTCATGGCGTGGTGTTTTAAAATAATTGGATAAATTGACTATGATTCAAGATGGTCGGAGAAGATGATCTGAATCGGAGATGGAGATTAAACGATCAATCCCTAAAAATTCTCATCGCCAGTTGTTTTTTCAGTTATATTGTAAATCAATTAAATGACAAAAATGTACAATTACTAATCTACCCTTTAGAATTAATTAAGAGGAGGGACACTTGTCATTCCAAGATTATTTCTTACACTTCTTACAAAAGATGGACTTTTTACAGGATCCTTTACCTATATATATATATATATATATATATATGCGAGTAGTTTGAAAAAAAACATATAGATAACCTAATCACCTACTGATGCATAACTAGTATTGTATTTTAAATTCCAGTTGTCGTTTATAATAGATATAGATATATGAAATAGAGTAAATGTCGCGATGTACGATGATTTTGATTAATGTGTTTGTTTGTGTGATTGTTCGCATTAAATATTGTTCTGTGATATTAATATTTGGTAAATGTTTATAATCCAAATGGACAACGAAGTGAATCAAGAAAACCCAAATAACGATAATAACGGGAACCAATTAGATAACAGTGCCATCCAATACATAGTGGCACAAGGGATTATAGAGGCCATGCCATATATTATCAAAACGGTTAAGGAAGCGCAAAATAATAAAACTAACAGTGGAAGTAAACGACCACCTACTGAACCCAGTCATAGCCTAAACAATTGGCCATACTTCAATTGCCTATTCCAAAAAGAAGAAGAACCATGTCTTATGGTTGTTCTTACGAAGAATTCTGGTCTTGTAAACCAATGGAATTCTCGGGCAATGAAGGAGCCATTGCAGTTCTGTTGGTGCATGCATCTGTCGACTTCGTCTTATATTGAGTCTTGTATAGAACTAGTTAGATCAGGGCACGAAAAACAAGAAAGTGTGAATTAGAGGTGATTCCGCTTGAAATGACACCATGTCATTTCAAGCGAAATCAAAAATGTTCTAATTCCGCTTGAGTTATCAATGCTGATTTCGCTTGAATCTATTTGTTAATTCCGCTTGAAATGAACATGTTCATGTTCAAGCGGAATCTAATCGCCTATATAAAGGCCATTCCAAGCGAAATCAGATGAGATTTTCCGGTCAGAGCAACGAAGTGCTGCCGAAGTGTCGTCACACTGTAAAACGTCATTATATCAATCAAATTGACAGTTAAAGTAATATGTGTGCTGAATTGAACTTGATACGATTGTTTCCGCCTTTCGTATTGAGATAAACTCTTCTGATCGACTCGTTCGGGTCCGCATACGATCCTACAAGTGGTATCAGAGCTCAGGAGGAAGAGTTCATACCAATTTAGCTGCAAATTCTGATTTCTACACCTTCTTTTTCAAAATTCAAAATTTTTCACAGTTAAAATTGGCTAAATTTCTCACAGAATGTGCGTAATAGTGTTTTAACAAAGCCTTGAAAGTTTCAGGCCTAAAATCGATCTAAAACTGATAATTTTCATAATTCCGCTTGAAAACAACTTGAGGATGATGACATCAGCAGCATTTCAAACGGAATTAGATGCTTAATTCCGCTTGAAACCGGGGTTTCGCTTGAGAAATTGGATTGATTCCGCTTGAAACGGTATTCCGCTTGAAAAGTTCTGTTTATTCCGCTTGAAATCTGCTAATTCCGCTTCAATTAGTGATTCCGCTTGAAAAAGAGTTAATTCAAGCGAAATAAGATATTTTGTTTGAAATTAGTTATTTCGCTTGAAAAGATATTTCGCTCGAAAGGAGTTTTCGCTTGAACATACTGATTCCGTTTGAACATGGATTCCGCTTGAGATTGTGATTTCGTTTGAAAACACTGTTTGACAATTTTTTGAAATCCAAAACATGGAAGAGGAATTCTACAACGCCTTTGCTACCCCGATCATTATGACTCAGCAGACAATGTTGGAAAATGAAACGGGGACTATGCAAAAACCGCCTAAACTCATGAACATCGAGGAATATAAAGGTTGGGAAGGATGGTTTGAAAACTGGGTACAAGCAAACTATTTAGATGCTTGGGAATGCGTTGAGACAAAATACGTTAGACCGACAAATGACGATGAAGAAGAGATTGCCATCAAGGACATGAGTGCTGATGATAAAAAGAAATATAAGAATGAAAAAATGATGCTAAGTCTGCTACAAGCTGTGAAAGAAGACAT
This sequence comes from Helianthus annuus, assembly GCF_002127325.2. Classification (NCBI taxonomy): domain Eukaryota; kingdom Viridiplantae; phylum Streptophyta; class Magnoliopsida; order Asterales; family Asteraceae; genus Helianthus; species Helianthus annuus. The sequence continues at coordinate 114,115,558 of NC_035445.2, read as the reverse complement.
CTTGGTCTTGCTACAACACAATGGTAGTGCTTATTCGATCTGGAAAGCTTTAAGATCAAAGTTTGTTGGTAGTTAAGAAATGATAAAGAACAAAAAATCACTTTTGAAGAAGGAGTTTGATCTATTTCGAGGATTGAAAAATGAGAGCACAAAGCAGATAATTGAAAGGTATTGCAATTTGTTGGTAAACATGAGAAGAGTGAGCATCAACAAAGACAATGAAGAGTTGATTGAGAAATTGACTGATGCATTGCCACACGAAACTTAGGGCACATACTTGATGATGCTAAGAAACAAGAATGGTTTTTGCAATCTGACACTTAGCAAATTCATTGAAAAGATTGAGGCTCAGGAGATGGAACAGATAAAGATTTCAAGAATGAAAGTGTTTGATGGTGAACAAGACATCCGTTTGTACTACAAAGCAGGATTGAATGAAAAGACAAACATGTCACCGAAAGTTGAAACTGCATTCAATGCAAAGGGTTCATCAAGTGGTTCATCTAAAGGATCAAGCAGCAAAACAAGTTTTTCTTCATATCCATCATTTGATCCAAATTTGGCAACAACAAAGAATGGCAGGAAATTACAGTGCAATATTTTTTTGAACCTTGAGGATGATCAAGATTACACAGAAGAAATTGCAAAAAGTCACATGTCTTTGTTGGGAACTATTCTTGAATCATATGGAAGTTTTGTTGCAGGTCGGATCGGGAATCCAATGCTGACTAAGGAAGATTACGACCAGATCGATGCTGAAGAGATGGAGCTAATGGATATAAAATGGTGCCTGGATAGTGTGTTGAGGAAAGCTGAGAAATTCAAGCAGATCACAGGAAGAGATGATCTACGTGAAGCTAATGTTTCTACTTTAGGTTTTGATAAATCTAAAGTCACTTGTTTTCGTTGTAGGGAAAAAGGACACTTCAAGAGGGAGTGCACCAATCGCGAGGCAAGTGGAGCTCAAAATCCGTTTAACAACAATGATTACTACCGGAAGGCCATCTACCATCAAGTTGCTCAACAACCAACTCAACAACAGGCACAAACGGCACATGGAAGGAATGTGATTGAAGAATCTTCAAAGAGAGCTTGTATGGTGAATCAAGATGAAAAGAAGCCATCAACAGGGTTCAACTGGGACTGTTAGGTCTAGAGTTTTACGCTCATCTTTATTACGTTTTATTATGTTTATTTGGTTTATATTATGACTTGGGCTTGGGCTAGGCCATGTGGGCCAATGGGGTAGAGGCTCCTATATATAGTCTTGATTAGGTTATTGTAGTAGAGCTCTCCTTCACACTTGTAATCATGTAGCCCCAATAGAGAACCTTGTACCCGAGAATCCTAGGGATTGTGTGCAAGGTTCTCGAAGATCGTACCAGACAGTTCGTTGAAATCGTGTGCGATCTAAGTAGCAACACTAAGATTTGTAATGAAAAATTTCTTTTCGTTCTTTCGGTTTGATCTTACTTTCCGCGTTCGACTGAACCGTTGAGTGAAATCTCGGGTTTTTCGGGACCTACAAGTGGTATCAGAGCCATTGAAGTCTTTCAAAGGCTCGGTTTTGATATCACTCGAAGAACAAGAAGAAGCTTTGCACAGTGTCGGGGGATGAATGCTCGTCAAAGGTAAGATATCCGGTTTATGAAATCTGGTTTTCATTTACAGATCTAAAAAATTCAAGATCTGGTGATGTTTCTATTCATCCAACTACACACTGCTGAGTGTGTCTTGTAGATGTTTCGGCCACCAAACGGAAAAAGGATGGAGGTGGTCGGAGGTGGTGTAGAAGATGACGGTGGTGAAGAAGGTGGCTGGAGGATGATTAATGGAACGAAGATGGTGGTTGTAAGATGGTTGTAGGATGAGGTGCTATGATGTTTAACGATGGCAAAAGAAGTTGAGAGGAGGTGTACGGTGGTCGGAAGCGGATAAACAACGGAGACGCTAAGTGACGGAGAGGCAGTGAGGTGCTCGTCGGTGGTGCGATGCTGATGGATAACGATGGGTTTGAAGTGACTCGCAGCTGAGATGAATGGCAACAGTAGCGGCGTGGTTTTGAGGGTTTCCACGAACTCCGGCAACCTGTGATAACACAAGCTCTAACGGTGAACTGGGTGATGGTGGTTATTTTGAAGCAGATGGTTATTGACAATGGGTCTATCAGCGGTTTCGAGATGGAGAGGGACGAAGATCGAAGGACGTATCAGAGAACAGTGAATAGTAATGAAGACGACGACGGATGACATTAATGTTTTTCCGAGTTTTCAGGTTTGTTTTCTTTATTGAGCACTGTGGGTGATTTCCGGCGTTGGTTTAGTGCCGGTTGCTCAGGTTTCAGTGATTGGAGGTCATTGCTCAGTGATTTTTTTTATTTTGGGTGTCTCCGGCGAAGTTAGGGAGGTGACGGAGATGTACGTATGTTGAGGGTTGGGTTCTACGGTGATGACGGCTGGGTTGCTTGTTTGTCGGCTAGGGTTTGTTAGAATTGAACCACATGAGCTTCATTGATATTTGGGCCACATGTTTTTGTTTTATTTGCATGATTGGAAAAGGAGTGTCTCTTGGGCTACGATACAAATGTTCAAGGGTTGGCATGATTATGTGGCTAAGGCCGTCCGGGGCACCCTCGGTGACTCCCTTCGGGGACCAAAGTCGCCGAGTGGTAAGGTGATGCCAACCAAGAGGGGAGGTGAAATCGGGGGGCCAAATCGGTGGGGATTCACCGAAGAAAGGAAGGAGAGAGGGAGGAGAGAGGGAGGAGAGAGAGAACTCATGGACCAATGAAAAATTTCCTTTTTTTAATAAAAAACCAAGTCACCTAAGAGGGGAGTGCCGCCATCAATTTAGGGTGTTAGGGGAGTTTAAGAAGGGAGTTGACGTGGCACACGAGGATTGGTTAAGCGTAAGAGAGGGGACTCCCCTCTTAGGGGAGTGCCCCTTACACCCTAAGGATATAAGCCAAATGATTAGCTAATCATTACTGAATAATGTCCATCTTTCAATTAAATTATCATATTTAGGGCCCACCTGATTGTTGATGAAGGTTGTGATTGGGTTTTAAGGTTTATCTCATCCTTCAAATGTTAAAGATTGTGGTTGGGCCCTACAATTTTTTTTGGTCACGCATGGAAATATCATCTGTCAACATTCATCATTGTACCATCATCAAACGACATTATCAGCTGTTATCATCATCTACGAGCATCAGAGTCATTCAATTATCAAACATCATCTCATCATCAAGTCATCATCTCGGATAGAAGATTAAGTATCTCGAATCATCAAGACAAACCATCTCGGACAACAATCTGTCATTCGAGATATACCATATTTACATCCGAGATAATCACATTGCATCCGAGATCGTCTAAACCGTAATAAAGAGAGCATAAAACTAGGGGGAGATTGTTAGGTCCAGAGTTTTACGCTTATCTTTATTGTATTTAATTTATGTTTATTTTGGTTTAGATTAGGTCTTGGGCTTGGGCTAGGCCATGTGGGCCAATGGGGTAGATGCTCCTATAAATAGTCTTATTAGATTGTTCGTGGTAGAGCTTTTCTATTCTTGTAATCATATAGCCCCAATAGAGAACCTTGTACCCGACAATCCTAGGGATTGTGTGCAAGGTTCTCGGAGATCGTACCAGACAGTCCTAGAGACTGTGTGCGATCTAAGCAGCGGCACTGAGTTTTTGAATAAAATATTTCTTTTTGTTCTTGTCGGTTTGATCTTACATTCCGCATTCGATTGAACCGTCGAGTGATGTCACGGGTTTTTCGGGACTAACAAGTGGTATCAGAGCATAAAACCGTAATAAAACTAGGGGGACCACCAGGCAACGAAACCAGATCAGCAAACACACGATTCTTGATTACATTCTTGAACTTCTTTCCATCTTAACTTTCAACAGACATTAGCATACCCACATCGCTTTGTAGTTGCTCGATCGTCTGATCTTTGCTTGATTTTTAAGCTTACAAAGATGAGATCTGAGCTTCTTTCAGGGCAACATCTTTCTTCAATAAATTTCATTTTGTTGGCTGCAAAGCGCATGGCTGCTTCTTCATGCTCAGAGAAATCGGCACCACTGGAACTTCCTACATTGAACCTGATGCCGCTTGAGCTTTCTGGTTGCAAATGAGTTGTTTCAGGCAGATCGAGATCGAAATCGAAATCGAATTTTAAATCAAAATCGAGATCTTGCGTGCTTGTTTCTTGAGTAGCAGTAGTGACTTGTAGATCGGTGGGCATAGTAGGCTATGGTTCTGAGCTTGGGCCAGAGAAAGAAAATCAGGAGCTGTTTCGGTTCTTCTTTTCTTGTTGGATGCTTCTTCAGCATCATCTGTCGCATTATCTTCAATCTCAGGAACAGATACGGAAGGAGGGTTTCCGATACTATCCTTCAAGGATTCAATCAGGGCTTGAAGATCTTCAGTTGTCATTTATGTTGATTCTTGAACGGGTTCCTCAACATTCTCAGAGACAAATACTTCCACATCACTGTCTTCGTCAGATTCATCTTCGTATGAATCTAGAATTTCTATTTCTATCTCAGCTTTCTCATCAGCAAGTGTCTGTTGCACGTCATGCTCTTCGGCAATTGTGGCATTCAAAGGCTTTGGTTTGAAAAGTATAGGAACCTGCAAACCTCGTAATTCGAATAAGTGATCCGCGAAGATGATGAGAGGTTCCGAGATAATTAGGAGATGAGATTAGTCCGAATATGTGACTCTTATGAGAAATGTTTGACAATTTATAGAGTTTCGGATTGGGCCTGAGATCAAACAGCCAAGCCCCAACTCGGAACAATGGTCCGAATTACATTCGAGAGCAATGGGCCGGATCTGATTCATTTTATCCGAAATAGTGGGCCTCAATCCGAAACAATAGGCTAAACTATCACTTTAATGTTTTGCTTTTTCATGACAGAAAACATCTTTCTCAAAATCTACAATCCAACCAACCGAGCAACCTTTTTTAGCAAAGTGATAATCAAATCAAAACAAATTAATAATAGAAAACTAATGGAGGAGTAATATAGGGAGAACCTGCCATGGGATCAAAACCGTTCTCGAACTGATTAAGTGACACTTTTCAGCTCTTCGTTTACTTAGGCTGGTCCACGCAATTGTTGATATGTTTGTCCTCTTAAATCCACCGCTCAAACTTCAACCTTTTGCTTTGTGATACGCTTTTAGGTAGTTTTATACTGTGACATCTGTGTGTCCCATTCCAAGGCATACCCCCGCGATCAAGGTAAGCACAACGGTTCATCGTAGCAGGTGAGTATACTGAGATCATCCTTTTATTCAGTTTTATTTATTTCACGCCAGACTTCCTGGTGAACAGGTCAGTACTTCCGTACAGCAGAGAGACCAAGGAAGATCTGACGAGGCCCCGTTTTTTTTTTTTTGTCAGACTTCCTGGTGAACAGGTCAGTACTTTCGTACAGCAGAGAGACCAAGGAAGATCTGACAAGGGCTTATTTAAGCAAGATATCCTGACTGTGCCCAGGTCTGCATATAATCTGGATGCAACAGAGGGACAGCCCGGATGATACATCAGTATAAAGACCCGAAACTTCAGATGTTGGCTATCTATCAACGCAGGATTTAAGACCATGAAATCATACACCGTTGGTCTGTTACCCACAAGATGTCCAATCCATTATGTTTGTATCACTTTGCTTCTTTTGTTATTCGAGCGGCAGACCTATCAACACATCGCAGTGGAGCCGAACCTATTTAACATTGAAACCTTACGTGTGTTAATCAAGTTCTTTAACACGAAAATTCATTTCATTTCCCAGCACTTTTTCTCCCCCTAAATTTGTGCAAAAGTAGAATACTTTATGCCTAAATTTACCGAACGGAAACACATAAAAACCCTTTATTCAAGTTTACAAGAGTTTGAGGTTTTTTTTTTTTTTTTGAAGATTTTTTTTTTTTTTTTGCTTTTCTCCCCCTTAAACAATGTGTATCTAGATATATATATGCATATATGTCCCTCTCCCCCCTAAATTTGTGCATCACACTTTATGCGCAAATTTACTTATTTATTTACATTAGTATAGAAACCCTGGCTTTTTGTTTTTTTTTTGTTTTTTTTTTTTTGTCGTCGCTCAGTCGTTGAAAACGCATCATTTTCAAAAGATCCACAAGCACATTGAATCTCAAGATGCTGACAGGTTTTGTAAAAAGATCCGTTGAATTAGTATCAGTGTGGATCTGTTTAAGTTTAAACAATGCTCTGTCATAGCAATCTCGAATAAAGTATACCTTGATATCAATGTGCTTGCTTTTAGAGTAGAAGACAGGTTTTTTGATAATCTGGATAACGACATCCTTATCAAAATAAGTAGCAGAGTTTAGATAAGTCAAACCGAAATCCTTGAGCTGGTGTTGTATCCAAAGAACCTGAGAGCAGCTGGCAGCAGATGCTGCAACGCACTTTGCTTCCGCTGCAAATGTGTGTTGTTGCTTTGCACTGCCATGAGATGAGACTGTCCCCCAAGAATTGGTATCCAGCTGATGTACACTTCATGTCCCTGTTTTGATGAACTTGTAAGCCCAAAAACATTTTCACTTCTCTCAACGAGCGCCTTTCGAACTTCTTTCTCATCATACGAAAATACAAATGGCCTCCAGACGTGCCACCGGTGTGCATATCTCATCATAATCCAGACCTTCACCTTGTTCGAAACCTTGAACTGTCGATCGTGCCTTGTTTCTCACTATCACGTCGGGATCATCTTGTTTGATTTTGAATAGTCATAAGTCGATGCCCCTTGATTTTGCTGTGGGATCGCACACCAGCAGCTTGAGATTAAGAAACTTCTAGATATTATACCAGATTGCTCCCCCTCACTTGATGCAGTAGCGTTGTTGATCACCGGTGGATCTACAGTGCAATATGAGGGAATTGCTCCCAGAAACAGAGAAGTTCCTTGAATGTTTGAGAGTCCTGAGGAGACTTCAGTATTACGTAGTGCACCATCAGGGATAACTGTAGCAGGTTCAGAAATCGGCTTCTGAACAGTCGAAGAATGAAGTTGCGAGCCACTCTTCGTGAAGAGAACCTCCATTCTTTTGTCGCACATCAGAGATATGCTCAAAGGTTGTGCTTCAGATCAGGGACATAATTGACGTCTGAGAAGGTGCGAACCCTGTTTCTGACAGTACCCTTCATGGTAATTCTTCCAGTTTCCTCTCTCGCGAAGTTGACAAATCCACCATCGAATACCCTTTTTTTGTTATTCAACTGGGATAAGTCTTCTATCACGTGTCTGGAACAACTACTATCGATAAACCAAGGTCTAACGATTGCCCTCCATAGCCGTTCCTGCACACTTAGCGAGATTAATTAGAAACTGGAACCCAGGCCATTGTTGACCTGAGTTGACCATTGTTATCAGTGTATGAAACCTCACGAAAGATCATATAACTTTTAGTAGAGTTTGAGGTTTGAGGTGAAGACGTCGATGTTGACGGTTGTGAACTCTGAGACTGGGATCTAGTAAGAACCGTGGGCTTCCAAATCTTAGAGTCAGTGTTGTTGTTTGACATATTTTTGTATAAAGATGAGACTTTTGACTCCATGTGATGTCTTTGGAACCCATTTGTGTTTGAAAACTTTTGATTGTTCTTTTTCACTACATTCCAGTCTCCATCAGAAGGCTTGGCTCGAGAAAATCGATTTCCGTCCGATCAATAATGCATAGCCTTCTGATGATGTGTGTTACCAGAGTAGTGAGGCACGAAAGGCCGATTAACACAATTTCTAGCAATGTGCCCTGGAATTCCACAATTAAAACATGTTTGTCTCTTTGAGAAAAAGACATTTAGTTCTGCTTGTGTTATTCCAGGGAACTGATCAAGTCCTTTCTTTTCTTTTGATGCTGACTTCTTGTGTGTATGTTTTGTCTTTGAAGAACCCTGCTTACAGTTATCAGCACAAGAGCAAGTATCGACAGTTTTACCCTTCAGCTTAGGTTCAGTTTGCCCGAGGCTTAGGTTTTCCTTTCGAACTTTCTTTTTGCGTGGTCTTCTATTTTTACGTGATCTTTTCTTCTTAGAAGGAACAGATTCAGGAGATTTTGTTTCATTAGAAACACTTTCTTCAGAGTCTGATCTTTTGGGGTCAAAAGTTGAATTATCTGTTGAATTTACTTCCACAGATTCCTTTTCTTCAGAACCCATCTTTTCAGGAGTTTTGGTAGAAAAGGTTTCCACAAATATCTCTTCTTCAGTTTCATCATTTGAATCAACTGACGAATTAATGTCTATGGACCTCTTTTCCTCAATCTTCGAGATCCCATTAGTTTCTTCAGAAATGGATTCTGCGAAAATCTTTTCTTCAGCTTCGTCAACCTCCGAGTCCTTGACATCAGCTGATTCTGGTTTCTCATGCGAAGAGCAGTCTATGTTTGAAACTGTTTGACTCTCTTCGGGCGTTGCACTACTTAAATCTGAGTGTTTGGCACATTCAGAATTCTCAGAAGTACTACGCTCGTTGTCTGATGTACCAGAATCTGCAACTTGACTGTCAGGTTCATTAGATGATCCCTCTTCTTGAGTTTCTGATGTATCATCTGATGTTTCAGGCACACTAGAATAGTTGTCTGAACCATCAGAATGACTTTCTGAGTCACTTGAGACACAGGTCTCTAGTTTATCAGTCGATACATCAGGTTTCTTGTGAAAACACTTTCATTGCGATCTAAAATCACAGCACCAGATTCACTAGTTCTAGTCGGAACACCATGAGCCTCAGCAAATGAAGACATAACATAATTCCAAGCATAATGATCGGGTTTGGCAGCATCCGAATCATCAGCAACATCAGCAACGATTGAATGTGGTTCATCATCTACTGCAGACTGCTCTTCAACTGTCACTGATTCTGCACATGTACTAAAACAGTTAATGTTATCTACAGAATCGGAATCAGAACTTGACATAACTTCTTGGTGCTCCTCAGTTGACATTTTTACTGGTTCTGTTTCATTTTCTTTTTCAGATTCGCCAGCCGATTCATTTGAGCAATTTTGATCCGCATTTTTAACAAAATTCATTGGTTTTTGAAAATCAGCGGGTCTCGCATTCTTTGGTTTGAAAGGCTCCCATGGCACATAATCACTCGGTTTACCATAAATCATTATATCATAATTTTCTTGTTCTTGCTCAGTAGTAGGCATTCTTGAGTAATTATGATTATATGGCGGTGGAACCTGTTTGTAGCCCAAACCCTTACCCGTATTTTCTTTATAAGCAAGTTGCACATCGCACAGATTACGAACAGTGTCACTGGAAGTATCAAACTTTTTAATGTTTAACTCGTTTTGTTTATACTTTCCAGTGAGGAGCTCTAGCTCACCCTTCACAGAGTCACATTCAAGAGTTTTACTGTGAGTCTATGTTTGTAGTCGTGAACCCAACATTGCTGTTGATTCACGTCTCTGTGAAGTTGAGCTATGTCCTTCTTAAGTGCGTCAATCTTTTCATAGAGAATTTTATTGTTCTCTCGAAGACCGATGTACTTTTCCATGACACGGTTGTAATCATCCATCATTTTAGAATTGAGTGCCCTAAGTTGCGCAACCCTATTCCTGCAAGGTTCAGTACACAACAGATAGTTGACAGTGTCAATGAGCGATCTTGGTTTGTCTGGTTGAGTTTGGACTTGGGCTTGGGATGCTGGACTATTGACTGTAGCTTGCTGGGCTTGAGGTTTATGTTTCGCCACTTCATCGGGATGAGATTCTTTTGACTGTGCGTATAGATCTTGGTTTGATTGTAAATGATCCCACAACCAAGAAACAAAGGAGTCTTTATCATTACCCAAGAAGGTATTCATCCAATTCCTTACTTCCTCTTTTCGTCCCCCTCTTTTAAGCAAGCGCATCACAAATTCCACGACAGGATCAACATTGTATTCTCCTATAAACTCAAATAGCTTTTCTTTCACTTGATCCCGCAACCTTCCAGCTCCATCTTCAGAAATAATGATTTCAAACGGCGAATCGTCAGCACTATCCATCACGTTCAGGTTCTGGTTTTGGTTTTGATTTTGTGTCTGGGGTGCAGTGCAGTTAACGGTAGTTTGGATGATTGGGCTGAAGACAATGTTTGAGTACTGAGTTTGGGTTGTAGACATTTCGAACACTTGCATTCGAACGATCCCGCTTCGTATACCGTACCTCAAAATCCTGGCAAAACTTATACCGCAAAGCGAACAAACTCCCCCTTTTTTTTAAGATTTCTAAATAATTTTTAACTTTTAAAATATAATAATATAATATTTAATAATTTTAATATATTATATAAAACCTTTTAATTAATATTAAAATAAACTATTTATAATATTATAATTATATATTATATATTTTAATAAAAACCTTTAATTAGTATTAATGATTAAGTAATGATTATGTTATGATTATTATTATTATAATTATATAATATTAAAAAAACAAAATCGACAAAACGTTGTCTTCTTCGTAAACGGCAACCCCAAACCCTACTTTTCTTTTAAACGCCGACGCCGCCAATCGTTCTTAACAAGATGAAGATGATCGATGATGATGGAGGTGATGACGAATCGAGAGATGGAAGATGCTCGGAGAATGGCGGTGGTCGGAGGTGGTGATGAAGACCGGAGGAGATGTGAAGTGATGCAGGTTATGATTTGCTCGCCGGAGAAGATAACCGGAGAGGTTAACGGTGGTTATGAAAGAGTGAGGTTTCGTTGTTGGACACACAGAAGTATGAGAACGAGTTCTGTTTCAATCTTTTCAAACCATAAACGATGTCTTTGCTGAAAGAGAAGACGGTGCCGATGATGAAAAACAATCCGAGAGTTGAAACAACCCGGAGATGAATGTTTACGGATGAATTGAATGCCGATTACGGATGAAAGAAATGGCGAATACGATCCGAGATGACGATTCCGGATGATTACGGATGATGTCGGATTGTGAAGTTGAAGATTACGGATGAAGAAGGTTGATTTCGAATGATTACGAATGATGAAATATGATTCCGGATGAAATTGTAAGAATCTTGAATAAAGGAATGATGATCACGGATTGAAGAAGATATGGGGTGGATTGAATTTCTGGATGGAACTATGAATGGCTGATGAAGATGGCACGATGATACATATGAGTCTGATGATTGATGACGTATGTTGTCAGTTGTAGATAAGATGATGTCTGTGATGATGAGATGATGATGATTTCGGATAAGATATGATGATGTCACTGATGATATCTGATGAAGATATGAATATTTTTAACACTTTTCCAAACAGATCAAAAAGCAAAATATGGTGATTCTTTGAAGAACCCGATGAACAACCCGAAGAACACTATGAAGATCTTCAACCAAAATTCAAATTTTTCTTGAGAGTTTGATATCAAAGTGGCTCTGATACCAATTGTAAGTCCCGAAAATCCGGATCAAACAACGATATCAAACGATCAACAAGGATGGGCGAAATCCAAACTTGATGATCTTCAAGAAATCAAGAACAATAAAGATGAAGATTTGAAGAATTGATTCAAAAGCTTAAACTTGCATACAATATGGAATTGTCTAATACAAGTTTCTAAAACCAAGGAACCAACCTTTACTCCTATTTATAGTAAGGGGTTTCCCCCAAAACCCTAGGCCCATTAACCTAAATAAGCCCACTCTAATATCCACTAATCCATAAGCCCTCTTAATCATTAAGCTACTAATCCATAAACCTTCAAGGGCCTAACAATCTCCCCCTAGGTTTACTGGATTAGTTGTTGCGTCGAACTCGAGGACCTGCTCAGAACTGGATTAGGATCAGCAAACAAGCAATTCCCGACGACGTCTGCAACAACACTCGTCCAGGGCTTCGCACATTCTTCATTTTGTCGTTGTGGCGAATTTTGATGATGATTCAGAACCAATATATCTTCCTCATGAAAACTCATTTGATCCAACGTATCTGGTATGCGTAAAACCGTAATAAAACCGTAACTTGTGTGGCTCATCCGAGATCGTCTAAACCGTAATAAAGAGAGCATAAAACTAGGGGGAGATTGTTAGGTCTAGAGTTTTACGCTTATATTTATTACGTTTTATTATGTTTATTTGGTTTATATTATGACTTGGGCTTGGGCTAGGCCATGTGGGCCAATGGGGTAGAGGCTCCTATATATAGTCTTGATTAGGTTATTGTAGTAGAGCTCTCCTTCACACTTGTAATCATGTAGCCCCAATAAGGAACCTTGTACCCGACAATCCTAGGGATTGTGTGCAAGGTTCTCGAAGATCGTACCAGATGGTTCGTTGAAACCGTGTGCGATCTAAGCAGCAACACTAAGATTTGTAATGAAAAATTTCTTTTCGTTTTTTCGGTTTGATCTTACTTTCCGCGTTCGACTGGACCGTTGAGTGAAATCTCGGGTTTTTCGGGACCTACAGGGATAAATATATTCCATCTGATGCTAAAGCATGTGTGATTGATCAAGATGATGAAAAGTTACCTGAAGGGTTTAGCTGGGAGAATTTCAATTGGGATGATTATGATCCTAACAAAGCTCCAGTTCACACAGCTTTTGTTGCCCGAATTGAAGAAGATAGTGATGATGACACCGAATATTATGCAAAAAGAATGAGAGATCATTTGAAAATGCTGGCTGAAAGTGACAGTGAAGATGAAAAAGCTAAACAGAAAAAGAAAAAGATCAAAACACCGGTCAGCAGTGATGATGAAGATGTTCCGGTGGTTAGAAGAAAAGTTAAAGAAGTTCCAAAGTTCAAGGTTAGTGGAGAGGTTGATGCCAGAGAGATTCCTGTGGATTGCGAAACCTGTGAGATTATAAAGAAGAAAAATAGTGAGTTGATCAACAACATGAACAGGTTAAAGGAATCTTATGATGTGTTGAACAAAGAAATGAATATGTACAATGATACAATTGAAGAACAGGCAACAGCAATGAAGACACTTCAAGGAGCGTTTATGATCAAACAGAAAGTCGTGAACAACTACATCGAGAAGTGTGCTGTTCTAGAACAAAAACTGAAGACTCAAAGAATTGAAACTGAAAGAGTAAATCGTTTGTTGAAAAGTTACTCATGTACTTCTTATGTCATTGACAGGATTTATCGTTGAAGGTATGAAGGCATTTGAAGAGGATGAAGTGACTAAAGAACAAACTGAAGAAAAGACTTCCGAGAAGAAGAACGAAAAGAAGAATGACACAAAGAACAAGACTGACAAAAAGAATTCTGGTAAGAAAAAAGGTGTCAGTTATAACAAGTGTCCACCCCCGCTGGAAAATGGATATTTGCCCAGAAATCCAAATTCTGAAAGAGTTCAAAAGGCTACAAACTTACAGTGGGAGTCAGAGTCCTTAGTCAAGTTGCCAGAAAGTATTGATGTCGCGTTTACATCGTCTGACACTGATCAACAATCTCAATTGATGAAGAAAGTGGTGGATCATGTGTTAGATAACGATGAAATTGAGGAGTCAAAGTCGGAGTCAAAGTCGGAGTCCAGCACTCCGGGTCAAAATTAAAAACAGGGCAAAAGAGTTTATGATAAAGAATTCCTGTTATCAAAATCTAATTTGAATGATGAAACATTTAAAGTAGCTTATACTTTGAATGATTCTGACAAATTATATTCTGATGAGGAATTTCCAATAAGAGGTGTCAAAACTGAGATGATAAAAAAGGTTTTCAAACTAACAGAAATCAATATTTCTGAAATAAAAGATTTAAATCTTACCGATAAACCTAAAAAATACACCTCAAGAATTCAACAAAGAGAAAACAAGAAAAAAGGTTACGGTTCTGGTTCTGGTTTTCAAAAGAAACCAAACCATAACGGTAATTTCAAAAAGAAAGGTCTTGGTTTTACTCCAACTGAAAAATAGAAAAATGAAAAATATGTTCGCAATTTTAAATCAAAGATGACATTTGTTTCAGGTACATCTTCTGAAGAAGAGAAAGAAAAGTTATTCAGAAAGCAGTCAAACAGAGAGTTCCTTGCAAAGAAGCAAGAAGAAATGCAGACTGTGAATCAGAAGAAGAAAACTCGAACCTGTTTCAAGTGTGGAAAAACTGGTCACATTTCCATGAAGTGTTTTCAGGCAAATCAATCCAAACAAGGAGTTTCTAAAATAAAAGAGAAAGTGATTGAGTTTGAACCACCAATTGATAGAACCAAATTATTCAAAAATTCAAAATTTGAAATTGGTGAATGTTCAAATAGATTTTACAAGAAAATAGCTAAATCTGACAACCAGAAATGGGTTGTTAAGAAGTCTGTTGATAGTTCTAGCGATGATTCTAATAGGTCAAAATCAGAGGAGCTATCTCATGGCGATGAATCTGATTCCACAAAATCAGAGGAGCCACAGATTGTAGAAAATGGTGAAGAATCAGTTGCGACTGTGGATGATGAGAATTTTCCACCACTTCGGGCTGAAAATTTTAAGAAGAAAATTGGTAAAGTTGAAATTTCAAACCAATTTTATTCTGACAAAAAGGTTTTTGATGTTGAAAAGGCCTTTAACCCTAAAGTTAAACACATCTTTGGAAAAATGATTGACAGAAAAGTCAAAGGGGTTAAAGTGTGGCATCTGTGTCACTTCAGCCATCAAACAAATACCAAACCAATGAAATATTGTATTTCATACTTGGGATTTGTATAAACATGTGTATCATTTGCACATATCAACTCTTGTTCGATTTCGGGCTCTAAATCGCTTTCTGGAAGGTTATACGCGCACTGATGCGTAAATATAACCAGTTTAATGCAACAAACACTTCGGAATAGTGACATAGGCTTAACATACCCTAAATAACCTTTATATAACTTAAAAATAAGTTTTGGAAGGTTTAGTATGCCGAAATCAAGTCTATTCGCTTACAGGGACTAAATATGACAAACTGCGAAAGTATGCCAATTTGAACTGTAACGAACATTCCGGAACATCATCATAAGTTAAACACACCCTACTCCTTTACATAGCTTAGAAATAGGCTTTGAGGTGTTTAGTGTGCTAAAATAAACTTTTTGGTCATTCAGGGACTAAAAGCGTCAAAAAGTGCATAAGTTTGCATTTTCGCGCATAACTTACGTTCTGAATACATCCGGACATCCAAAAATTTATGCAAGCATTAAAATATTTTATTTTAGTGTTTGGCATGAGAAAAATCCATTCGTCGCTTAATTTGGATCGTTTTTGCGTTCGTTACGACTTCCGTCGTAATTAACCGAACAACGCAACCGTACGACCAAACGAACCGACATCCGAGATATTTTTGAGCATGTTTTGAGTTCCCTATACTTTAACTTCATTTTAGAGCCTTGAAATGAGGTTAACGGGGCTTAAACGTGTCAAAAATGAGCCGAAATGCAAGTTTCTGATGTGCAGGGACCTGTTTTGACAATCTGCCAATGTTGGCCAGGCGGCCCGCGTAAGCCAAGCTAAATTCTTACGCGGGGCGTGAGAGCCTGTCAGACAGAAACTTCAGATTTTGCAATCTGGGTCGAATTCAGGGGTTTTAATGCAATTTTTGCAATACCATGGGCTAAATTTGATGGTTTTTTGATGTTGAAAAGGCCTTTAACCCTAAAGTTAAACACATCTTTGGAAAAATGATTGACAGAAAAGTCAAAGGGGTTAAAGTGTGATATCTGTGTCACTTCAGCCATCAAACAAATACCAAACCAATGAAATATTGTATTTCATACTTGGGATTTGTATAAACATGTGTATCATTTGCACATATCAACTCTTGTTCGATTTCGGGCTCTAAATCGCTTTCTGGAAGGTTATACGCGCACTGATGCGTATATATAACCAGTTTAATGCAACAAACACTCCGGAATAGTGACATAGGCTTAACATACCCTAAATAACCTTTATATAACTTAGAAATAAGTTTTGGAAGGTTTAGTATGCCGAAATCAAGTCTATTCGCTTTCAGGGACTAGATATGACAAACTGCGAAAGTATGCCAATTTGAACTGTAACGAATTTTCCGGAACATGATCATAAGTTAAACACACCCTAAACATCCTTTACATAGCTTCGAAATAGGCTTTGAGGTGTTCGGTGTGCTAAAATAAACTTTTTGGTCATTCAGGGACTAAAAGCGTCAAAAAGTGCATAAGTTTGCATTTTCACGCATAACTTACGTTCTGAATACATCCGGACATCCAAAAATTTATGCAAGTATTAAAATATTTTATTTTAGTGTTTGGCATGAGAAAAATCCATTCGTCGCTTAATTTGGATCGTTTTTGCGTTCGTTACGACTTCCGTCGTAATTAACCGAACAACGCAACCGTACGACCAAACGAACCGACATCCGAGATATTTTTGAGCATGTTTTGAGTTCCCTATACTTTAACTTCATTTTAGAGCCTTGAAATGAGGTTAACGGGGCTTAAACGTGTAAAAAATGAGTCGAAATGCAAGTTTCTGATGTGCAGGGACCTGTTTTGACAATCTGCCAATGTTGGCCAGGCGGCCCGCGTAAGCCAAGCTAAATTCTTACGTGGGGCGCGAGAGCCTGTCAGACAGAAACTTCAGATTTTGCAATCTGGGTCGAATTCAGGGGTTTTAATGAAATTTTTGCAATACCATGGGCTAAATTTGATGGTTTTCTTGTGCCCCATTGTTTAACAATACCATGGGCCCAAGTGGAGGGTCTAGATCGAAGCTCGTTTCCCGATAAACGATCCTAACGGTTCTAGCTCTCCTATAAATACCCACCTTCATTTCATTCATTCCTCACTTGAATTCTGAGATTTTCTCTAAGTTGGAGTGATTATCACTTCATACCTGAGAAATACTTGGAATTCAATCTTGCGGGGACCCTCTGTAAGTATTCTTTTGCGTTTTTCATTCGTTTTAGCATTAAAGTCAAACTGCGTTTGACTTTCTGCATTGACTAGTTTATGGTCAACGCGAAGTTCGTTTGAACTTCATAACGTGAGCGTAATCACGATGGTTATAGTCCCTAGTGGCTATACCTACTGATTACCACGTTATCTAGGCTCAGTGACGAGTCGTAGTTTTAGCCAAAGTACGTTTTCTCGCGTATTTTGTAACCAAACTACTCTAGGGTATTAAAACCGTTTGTTTTAATACCAAACCTGTTTTCTCACTTAACTAAACATGTTCTAGCATGTTTAGCTCGTCACTTTTAGATTTGTGCTTGTCTAGGGTCTTAAAGGTAAGCGATCTAAACAATCGCTTATACTTTCGAACCCGACCCATTTGGTCGATCTTTAGGATCCGACCAAGCACTTTAGGTGACCATAGTTGTATAGGGAACAACCTTCCGAGGTGATACCTTATGGTCACATCGTTTAAATAGTTGTATGATGAGTAGTTCTTATGCCTTAGGTAAATTACCAAAATACCCTTTTTACGCATAAATTCATTTTAAGCATATGTAACGTAACTTTTGACATCTAAACTGATCTAGCAACAATATTAAACATGTTAAGGCATATTTCACTTGTCATAGGGCTAGTTAGGCGTTCCGAATGCGTGTTACACGAGCGACGCGTTAAAGTAGCATAAGCTACCTAAACGGGTCGTAATGGGTCTTAAGCACTTAGATTAGGTTTCATTTTAGTATGTAGGCTTTATTAAACCATATCACATGAGTTCCAATACTCATTTGGTTTACAAAACCTCATACTATCCAATCCCCCGATTTAGGTCCGGTTATTTATGTAGTTATCTATATAGGGTGCCGTTTGATTCCGTGATCCCTCTAGCTTTGCTTGGTTGTTGTTCAAGACTTCTAAGCACCCTCAAGTGAGTACATAGACCCCTCTTTTACTGTTTTCAAACGTTTTGGGGTGAAACACATGTGCCTACTTGTTACTTTCATGTTTTTCATGTTTTCATATCATATACTTGCTATGTTCACTAGTACACTATTAGTACATGATTTCATTATGTTTTTGCTATGTATGTCCTTTGTTGCATACTTAGTGCATTTGATTTACATTACCTTTTCATGCTATGTATGTTCATCATACTAGTACATTGTTTTACATCACATCACATGCTATGTATGTTCATTTTGTTCATACTTAGTACATTCACATCACATCACATGCTTACATTTTGGTATGAGATTTGGTTTGTTTAAATGGGACAATGTACATTCATTAACATTGATCACGCCGCTCGGTAGTAGGTAGTGGTACCATAGGACTTGACAAATCCCGTTCCTAAAATCCTAGGTTTGTTTGGATGGATGGAATGACCGAATCCGAAAACATTTCTTTTTGATAACCTTTACTCTAAGGTTATCCTGCTGTCTCAAGGCTTGAATGTATGGAATTTTCACAATACCGCATAAATGTTTGTATCAGTATAGCATGCATTTCCACAAAACATAACATTGATTTAAACTGAGTTTTACTTCAATTCATTGTTTTGTGCATTTTCACCTATGGTTTAGTTGATACATATTTCACTTGCCATACATGACATTTTATTTACACATTACATGATTGACATTTGACATAAACATTTTGACATGGTTTTCACAATGACATTTGACAACTGGTTTAGACATGGGCAATTTACATTGGTGGTTTGTTTGGGTAAGTGATTTAAGTAACGAGGCGTGTGTAATGTGATACAAGCATGGTGGATACGCCGCTGGTACTTCCTATATATAAGTGCTTGTATTATATTACATGTCGTAGCGTTATTTAAATCATTCAATTTGGATTTACATATTTTTACACGAATAACGTATTTTTCACAAGACATTGTTTTACAAAAACATTTTGTTTTATACAAATTCATTTTTACTTGGTTATTCATTTAACCTTACAATCATTCTTTTATCTATACATATCTATCATCGCTTTTCAAATGATTAATAAAACAAAACATTTGACAAGGATCATGACTGATTTTTGTTAAACAACTTTTTTTCTAAACTTATAAGTCATGAATCCTAAATCAATAAAACCTATGTACTCGCCGGCATTTTTATGCTGATGTACTTATTTTTACATGTGTTTCAGGAGATGATGCATAGGATTGATCAAGATACACATAGGCGAACTTGGGCCTTAGTGACAATAAAAGATGCAAGACTAGTTAATTTTGTTATACATCTTTTGTTAAGACATTGTAACTCTTTTTATCAATAAAACAACATTTTAATTTTTCCATGTGTTATGAAACAATGATTCTGTTACAACACTCCCCGACGATTCCGTCACGTTTTGTTGTTTTACGTGGTCGGGGTGTGACATAAAGAGTTCTATGAGAAGATGATGGGTGGTCAGAAACCGAGTGTTGGTAGCTCGGTAACACCCAAGGCTGGTCAGGCTTGGGTGGATATTTTCTTTGAATGAAAAACCTGACTAGCCGGAGCTCCCAAGTTGGTAATCGTGGAGCATGAATCGACATCATTCTTTGTATTTGGTTGATAAACTTTCAAGTGGTAAATCAAGGACATTAAGTTGTACTTGATTTCTTACTAAGTGGTACAGAGGTTTGTTCTTACAAAGTGATTAATCAAGGTCATTAATTTGAACTTGATATAATCCTCATACAAGTGGTTGAAATATGATGAACTCTGAACCTACATGTGGTAAAATCAACAAAACTTATTTTCCGGAAAAACCATTTTGATTAAAATAAACTTAAGTGTTTTGAAATCATAATGGGAAATTAGTTTGTTGAGAGGGGGAGTTCTGATTATTTATGCCAAGTGAACGGAGAATTGAAGCAATTCACAATAGTTGTAAACTTTGTTTGTACAGTTTGTTTTCAATTTTTTTTAAATGTGTATTGCATTTTCGGGGGAGTAAGACTTTTCAGAAAATCCAAAAACATTAGAAAAATTGAAAAAGCCAAAAACATGATATAATTAAAAAATAAGTTTTGTTGAAAAAAGAGGAAATGATAGTACGTCAGTGGACTATCACAACATGCTAAAGATATGGGAAGTTAAAAATGTGATAAACAATCTCACTGTGGATGTGCCAGTAGGTTTTTACACATTTAGTAGGTTGTTTTTTGAGATATAAACCTAAATTCAAACTTGCTTATATCGTGGGGAACATTTCTTGGATATATGGGTAACCCCCGAAATCTTGTTTGAAAGGTCTCTCTTTCTGAGATACTAGGTCTTTATACTCAATGATATCTGGGGTATTATCCCGGGACTTCTGATTTTGCGGAAGCAATGGCCTAGTCCCCGTATAATACTTTGCAAAATGCTTGAAATATAGCACAGCCCTCAGTACAAAAAATGATGAAACATTGCAAAATGCTAATCATGTGCTGTTGAAGAAAAGATTCTCTAAAGGGAACACACCTAAAGTCGAGCCGTCATCTCTCTGCTGAACGGAAGTTCTGACCTGAGCTCTCACGGTTTCGCATCTAACCCCTTACAGATATCATCTAGGTATACTCACCCCCTGTAAGACTGAATACTGGGATCTGGATACGGGAGTATATTCAAGTGGTGGGACACGCGAATAAGTTTAAGTCCTTAAGACATTAATCTCGTATCTTGAAATAGTTGAACTTTGTGTGAAAATTTAAATGGATCAGTATATTGACAATCTAGGTGAATTGTTTAGAATTTAAAATGAAATCAAGCTTAACGGTGTTGGTGATTTGTCTCATAAACTGATATGATCCTCTTACACAAACTCACAAAAAAATATTGTCTGTAAATATTTCTTTACTGCATTTCATATTATTCAAAAATCCAAAAAGATTTTATGTGTGTTTTAGCATAAATTTTGAAAAATCCAAAAAGATTTTCGTCAACTGTTGTTGGAAAGCTGATGTTCAAAATTCCAAGTGCTAAACATGAAGAAGATTATTTTGAGTGGTAGATTGTGTTTAAAAGGTTTTTAAAATCTATTCTGCAAGTGATTCGTCAGAGATCTACAAGAAGTGTCTAAGACTGTCAAATCTTTATCATAAAAAGCTTATGTTTGTGGTAGAGAATGTGCAGGTTTGAGTAAGAGTTGGGTTAATTGATCCTGAGAAGCTTGAGTTTAGAAAGCCAGGTTTCAATTCTGAGCAGAGAATAAGCCAGGAGACGATCTTGAACCTGTGAAAGCCAGACTGCAATCCCAGTTTATTGAAAGGGGGAGTCTGAAGATGCTAAGAGCCAGAGCAAAGTTTGATTCTGGATTTATAGTGATGCAAGAACGAAGAAATCAACATTCGAGGAGGAGAGTATTTGTTCGAAGGGAGTCTGATGGTATGATAAAGAAGAAAAGAGAGAGATTTGAGGATGCTTTTTAGTGTAAGATACTTCGAATAGAAGCCCGAAGGCTGATAAAGACTGAAGATGCGAAGACTCGACACTTTAAGACTCGTCAACATTCGAGGGGGAGTCTGTTGGTGCATGCGTCGTTCGACTTCGTCTTGTATCGAGTCTTGTATAGAACTAGTTAGATCAGGGCACAAAAAACAAGAATGTGTGAATTAGAGGTGATTCCGCTTGAAATGACACCAGGTCATTTCAAGCGAAATCAAAAATGTTCTAATTCCGCTTGAGTTATCAATGCTGATTTCGCTTGAATCTATTATGTTAATTCCGCTTGAAATGAACATGGTCATGTTCAAGCGGAATCTCATCGCCTATATAAAGGCCATTCCAAGTGAAATCAGATGAGATTTTCCGGTCAGAGCAACGAAGTGCTGCCGAAGTGTCGTCACGCTGTAAAACGACATTATATCAATCAAATTGACAGTTAAAGTGATTTGTTTGCTGAATTGAACTTGATACGATTGTTTCAACTTTCGTATTGAGATAAACTCTTTTGATCGACTCGTTCGGGTCCGCATACGATCCTACAAGTTCTACGCTAGATAGAAAAGACTGAAGCAGTCTTAAAAATAAGCAAGTGTGCAGAGGAAGATAAAATCATGTTTGCTTCCAATCTTTATCTAGAATGGTGGAACACTATTCTCCAATCTAGGGGAAGTGACAGAGTCTATAAAATGGAATGAACTGAGTTTAAGAACATGGTTGAAAGGAAATTTTGTCCTACCAATGAAAAAGAAGAAATAGCTAATAAGTTCTTAAACCTTAAAATGATTGGAGTAGACTGTAAGGCTTACACTATCGTATTCTTCGAATATGCTAGAATAGTGCCAACTCTAGCATCACCAGAACCAGTATTAATCTCCCGTTACATCTAGGGATTAATCAGCGAGATTAGACACGTAGTCATGGCAGCTAGACCACAAACTATAGAAGAAGCTGTAGAACTTGAAAATATCTTGACTGATTAATTAGTACGTACACAAGAAGAAAACCAAAGAAAGAACCTAGCTCAAACTTACCCAAGAATTTCGCTACGGTAATTCCAACCGTGGGAAAAATATAGGTTCTACCTCTACACCTTACTGTAAAGCTTGCAAGAAAAAGCATTCAGGGAGATGTTCTACATACTGCAAATTCTGCAAGATACCAGGACACAAGGAAGAAGACTGCAGAAAGAAACCTAGTAATGGAGTATGCTTCAATTGTGGAGAAAGGGGGCATATTAAGCCGAACTGTCCGAAACTAGCTCCAGCCATGAACAACAAGACTACTAAGAATGCTAGAGCATTTGTTCTGACAGCTGAAGAAGCAAAGATGATTTCGGACGTGATTGCCCGTACGTTTTTAGTAGGGGTGCAAACGAACTGAGCTACTCGCGAGCTACTCGAGCTCGACTAAAAAAAAGCTCGAACGAGCGAGCTTAAACGAGCTCAAGCTCGAGCCCGAGCCTAAAAATTTAGCTTGTTTAGTAAACGAGCCCGAGCTTCACCTATCGAGCTCGAGCCGACTCGCGAGCCTAAACGAGCTTTAGGTTTATATATTTTTTATTAATATATTAAACATATATTTATATAATAATAATTTCCATTTATATAAATACTAAAAAAATAACTTAATTATATATATAATATAATTATAATTAATATAAATTAATTAATAAATACCAAACGAGTCAAGCCCGAGCCGATCTCGAGCTTGAAAAATTACCTTCAAGCCGAGCTCGAGCTTTAGAAATACAGCTCGAATCGAGCCAAGCTCGAGCTTTCATATGTTAAACGAGCTCGAGCTCGAGCCTAGCCGAGCTTGGGCTCGGCTCGGCTCGTTTGCACCCCTAGTTTTTAGTTAATGATGTTTTTGCTAAAGTTTTATTTGACTCTGGTGTGAACCAAAGTTTTATAAATACTTAATTTTGCAAACTTCTCAATCAACCATTAATTAAACTTCAACAAGAATGCCTAGTAGAGACAGCAAACGGAGAATCCATTAAGATCATTGAAATCTTGAAGGGAGCAAGAATAGAAATTTTAAACCAAAATTTTACTGCTAATCTTTACCCAATGAATCTGGCTGGATTTGATATTGTGTTAGGAATTGATTGGTTAGTAGCCAATAAAGCCAGTATTCTGTGTGATCAAAAGTCAATACAAGTAAATTCACCAAAGGGTGAAAAGATCACAATTAAAGCAGATAAGCCATCTCGATCCACGAAATTCATCTATGTGATGAAAACAGCAAGTTATGCAAGAAAAGGGTCACTAGTGTACATGATTTCCATAATCATTAACACTAAAGGAAAGGAATTGAATGATATTCCCGTAGTATCTCAATTCTCCGATGTTTTTCCAGAATAGCTACCTGGACTACCGCCAGACAGGGAAGTCGAATTCAGAATTCACCTGCTACCAGGGACAGCACCGATTGCCAAGGCACCTTACCGTTTGGCACCCGCAGAGATGCAAGAACTGAATAAACAGTTAGATGAACTTCTGGAGAAAGGATTCATATAGCCCAGTTCATCGCCATGGGGAGCACCAATCTTGTTTGTTAAGAAGAAAGACGGATCAATGCGCATATGCATTGATTATCGAGAATTGAACAAAGACACGATTAAAAATTGGTACCCATTACCAAGAATCGATGATTTGTTTGATCAACTGCAAGGAGCTCGATTCTTTTCCAAGATCGACTTACGCTCAGGATATCATCAATTGAAGGTACAGGAAGAGGGCATTCCTAAAACCGCTTTTAGTACAAGGTATGGCCATTATGAATTTACAGTCATGCCATTTGGTTTAACCAATGCCCTAGCCGCATTTATGGACATGATGAACAGAATATGTAAACCATATCTGGATAAATTCGTAATTGTATTTATAGATGATATTCTCATTTACTCTAAGAGTAAAGAGCAACATGCAGCGCATCTGCATGCACTCCTAAATTTGCTGAGAAAAGAAAAGCTTTACGCTAAATTTTCGAAATGTGAATTTTGGCTAGAAGAAGTGCAATCCTTGGACATCTAGTTAATCATGAAGAAATTCATGTGGATCCCACAAAGATCGAGGCGATTACTAAATGGAAAGTCCCTGAATTACCAACAGAGGTGAGAAGTTTTCTCGGACTGGCAGGTTATTATAGACGGTTTATCCGAGATTTTTCTAGAATAGCTATTCCTTTAACAAAACTAAGCTGCAAATCAGTTAAGTTTGAATGGGGACCAAAATAGGAAGAAGCCTTTAGAATTCTTAAGCAAAGATTAACCAACGCACCCATATGAGCGTTACAAGAAAGAACTGCAGACTTTGTAGTCTATTGTGACGCTTCTAAATTAGGTTATGGATGTGTATTGATGCAACGACAAAAAGTTATAGCCTATGCATCTAGACAACTTAAGAATCATGAAGAGAATTATACAACCCTTGATCTAGAATTAGGAGCCATAATTTTTGCCCTTAAAATTTGGAGGCATTACCTTTACTGTAGTAAGTTTACCGTTTTCACCGATCATAAGAGTTTAAGATATGTTTTTGGGCAAAAGGAGCTAAGTATGAGACAGAGACGCTGGATGGAAATTCTTAGTGACTATGATTGTAATATCCAGTATCATGTAGGAAAGGCTAATGTAGTAGCTGATGCTTTAAGTCGAAAGTATCATGAAAAGCCAAAAAGAGTACGTTCTCTTAAATTAAATCTGCAGATAGATTTAAATAATCAAATTAGAGAAGTACAGGAATCATTAATCAAGGACGATACTGAAAACTTGAAAGGAATGATTAAGGAATTAGAATAAGGAACAAATGGAATTTGGAGATTCCATAAGAAAAGAGTTTGGATACCTAAACGAGGAAACCTACGCCACCGAATTTTAGAAGAAGCCATAAGTCTAAGTATACGATACACCCTGGAAGTGATAAGATGTATCAAGACTTAAGAAATAATTTCTGGTGGATAGGAATGAAAAAAGATATAGTAGTTTATGTCGCCAAGTGTCTAACCTGTTCACAAGTCAAAGCTGAACATCAAAAACCCTCAGGTTTATTGCAGCAGCTAGGAATGCCAATATGGAAATGAGAATTGATAACAATGGATTTTGTTACCAAATTACCCAAGACACGAAAAAGTAATGATACAATCTGGGTGATTGTAGATAGATTAACCAAGTCAGCTCATTTCTTACCGATGAAGGAAACCTTCAGTATGGAACAATCAGACAAGTTATATGTAAATGAAATAGTTTCATTACATGGAATTCCTTTATCTATTGTTTCTGATAGGGATAGCTGTTTTACTTCTCATTTTTGGACTAGTTTCCAAAAAGCAATGGGAACCAAGTTGAATCTAAGCACAACTTAACATCCCCAAATGGATGTACAAAGCGAAAGGACAATTCAGACAATGGAAGATATGCTTAGATCTTGTGTAATTGATTTCGGAGGAAATTGGGACGATCATCTACCATTAATAGAATTTTCTTACAATAACAACTATCATACCAGTATCAATGCTGCACCATTTGAAGCACTTTATGGACGAAAGTGCCGAACTCCAGTCTATTGGGCAGAAATTGGAGAAAAGCAACTGTCTGGACCCAAGATAGTATAAGAAACAACGGACAAGATTATTCATGTCAAGGATAGACTAAAAGCAGCACGCGATCGTCAAAAGAGTTATGCTGATAATAGGAGAAAACCATTGGAGTTCCAAGTAGGAGATAAGGTATTATTAAAAGTTTCTCCATGGAAAGAAGTAGTCAGATTCATTAAGAGGGGGAAGCTAAGCCCCAGGTATGTTGGACCCTTTGAGATTATTAGAAGAATAGAACCTGTAGCCTACCAGCTACAACTGCCAGAGGAAATGGCAGGAATACATGATGTATTTCATTTATGTAATCTCAAGAAATGCTTAGCAGATGAATCATTAGTGGTACCTCTTAAGGACATAGAGGTAAATGAGAAACTCAAGTTTATAGAAAGACCCCTACAGATTGAAGACAGAAAGATCAAGAATCTCAAACACAAGAGATTGGTTCTAGTCAAAGTAAGATGGGATTCTAAGAGAGGACCAGAATACACTTAGGAACTCGAGTCAGAGATGCAGAGTAAATATCCACACCTGTTCCAGTAGACCTTGAGGACGAGTTCTAAAACAAGGTGGGGGAGGATATAACAACCCTCCTAAAATTTATTACAACATCCCTATACGCCCTAAAATACACCTCGTATACGAAAAACGACCCAAAATACCTTTAATTTTACAGAAAATTAAATAAAAACAAAGTCTATGGGGCGCTCGCGGGCCGCGACCCCCTAGACTAACTTTGTCGCGGGGCGCGACCTAGTGCCACCAGGCTCAACCAGGTTACGACACGTGGCTATTGACTCGACGTGGCTAGGCCCCTGACTCAGCCAAGCTACGCCCTACTATACCTAGCTCGCGGGGCGCGACACACTCCTGTGTGTCTGTTGCGGGGCGCCAAAGACCCCCTGATCAGCCCTATAAATAGCAAATTCGAGATTCAGTTTTCGTCATTCAAATTCTCAATCTCTCTATAAATTTCTTTATAGTAGAAGTAATACCCTAGCATTATACCCACTAAAATAGCGAAGCTCTGCCTCGATGTAAGTATCATAACCCCCGGTTACGTATTAAATACGCTGCCCGATTGATCTAGTGCTCCGTAACGTATGTCGAGGCTCTGCCTGACTCAGTCGTTGGAGTTCTGTCTCGGGGAGGGTATAACTACTGTAAATTTGGGTTATTATACTAACGTGTGTGCATTGTTTAATTTATTAGATTATAACCAGGAAGTCACAAGAAAATACCTAAAATAGCAATGTGAGTGATTCCTCTTTTCACACAGTGTTTTTACAAAACCTCAATTGTTTTAAATTATATTTAGCAGTGATTGAGTATTTGTATTCTACAATTATCATCGGTATGTTAGGGTTTTGTATACAATTTTTTTTACTACACTCTGAGTAGTAACATTACCACAAGTCAGGATTGACAGTACCGTGGGTGGTGATTAAAGTAGATATAAACAAATGTAATTGTTGGATTATCCTCAATGCTGTAAAATGCTAAAACCTGTTTTGATTAAATTGGGATTCACTCGCCAGTATTTCTTGCTGATAAAATGTTTTTAAACGCGTTTTAAGTAACAAAATGTGAAAGCCAATTAGAAGCCAGCTGGAGAGTACTGAAGGCTTGGAAAAGTGGGTATAAAAGTTACCTAAATAAAGAAAAAGTTTTATTTCAAATAAACTAGGGGTTATCCCTAAAAACATGTTTGTAATGGAAACTTGGGTTTTTCCCATATATTTATAAATTATAAAATGTGGTGTTTTACTCTGATAAAATATTTCCTAACTACGGTCCTGATGAAATTTCTGCTGCCAAATTAATGATAAACACCGATACCACCATCTCTGAGTAGGTCGCGGCTGCCCGCCTCCCGGGGCAGGGGTCGGGGGTTGCGACAGATAATAAAAGACAACACGAGTTATAATGTTTTACAAAAGACTTGTTTCATAACGAAGTTTTTAAAACACAAAGGCTTTGCATCCCATGTTTCACTCGAATATGAGATATATGGATCAAACCCTTCAAAGGCGGATGACATCGCCAACAAGACAACCATATTCTTCGTGATAACCATAGCGCCAAGATCCACTTAATTCCCTGAAATACATATAAGTTTAAAAGATCAACAAAAGTTGGTGAATTCATGTGTTTTGAGTTCGTATCAAATGAATCTTAAAAACATTTGAAAGTTCTTGTATAGAAAACCAGTATGTAAGGCGTCTATGAAATCGTTGATTATTAATGTTTTGCATGGACATTAATATGTGTGACGACATAGGAAACACTCAACCCTTGACGATTTAGTACAGATCCAGTCGGATGGGACAACAAAAGCACTACATGCGGCCACACAAGGACCCATGAGTGGGGCTCTCCCGTACCCGATAGATCTACCCCTTTTGTTCCTTGGTCTTATAAAAGATTAATGGCGCTTAAGAGACACCCTATTCGCACATGATCTAGTTGTCTCATTCCATAGCTTAACCATACCATCGTAACATGTATCCCCCCCCCCCGAGAGTTGTAAAACAGAAAACAAAGAAAAGGGGGACATGAACTCATAGTTTTGCATCCGAATGAGTGTGCTAGCAAAAGGAGTATTCCAAATGCATGAGTCAACCTACAAGTGTTCTAACTCATTAGACACTTAGGTCTCTACTAGACCATGTACGTGTTGCTCATCTTGAACGTTGTTAAGTTTGGATTTGTTATTTGTTTAGAACCCTTGTGTATTTTAATATGTTGGCATTTGTTTCATATATCTGTTTTAATATATATATATATATATATACACACTTCTTATATATATATATATATATTGCATTCATAATGTGTACGATTAGGCCTCGCCCTTCGTGAGTCTTCGAGCCTAGCACGAGCATAAGTGGGCCTCGCCCATGAGAGTCTTTGTGCCTCGCATAAGTGGGCCTAGCCCATTTGAGTCTCCGTGTTCCACATGGTGTGAGTGGGCCTAGCCCATGAGCGTCTCCATGCCATGCACGGTATAAGTTCGTTATGCGTTATATATATTCCTTCAATATATGTTTTAAGCGTAGTGAACCTCGTTCACATGTCTAAGTAAGTTCAGTTCGAGTGTATATATTTGCTTCACAAATAGATATATGTATATCTTGTATAGATATAATAGTTAATTTTTTTAATATTGTATTTATGTTGATGTACATGTACGGTATTCTTTGTATATCTACACTTCAACAAGTGTATTTGAGTATATTACTATGTACTTGTGTATTTATACATGTACGTATACCATGTATATACTTCACTTGTATATTGTATTGTCGGTATTTATGTCGTATTTATATGAATTTGTGTACATGTACATTTCTCGCATTCTTGCAATTTCACCAGGTGTATTATTGTACATATCCTCATACGTATTATTATACTTGTATACTCATGTGTTCACACTTAGTAATTATTCATTTTATACTTTCCGGAATTTAAGAATATTGAAATATATATATATATTATCAAAGGTCTAAAAATATATTATTTTTAGAGTTTGTCGTAGGAGTTGTTAAGATATATATTTTCGTAGCGAGAATGCCCAAGTGTCATCCGTGATATGTATCCGTTTCTTGTTGTGACGATTTGGCGATCATGGATGATGACGATATATAATTTTATTACTGAACTTATATTATATTATATTTTGTTTCGGTTTCGAATATATATTATTTTGTCAATATATATTTATGTACGGTTTAGGGATATAATATAAGCGTGTTCGTATATGTATTATTGTGTGATTAACCTTCTAAGTATTTTGGGGGTTTTCTTTGTGTTGTGTATTTCTATCTTATTAGTATTCTCCTAACTTCTAATACATACACATAACACACTTATACATATACACACAAAAAGTATTTTCTAAATATATATGTTTTCATCCTAATATTTCCATTTTTAATTGATGAAATTTGTATAAGTGTTTAAGAAAATACTTTAGGAGTTTAGGACTTAAACTTTTTCCATCAAGACTTGCCTAATCATGATTAAGGTGTCACACCCTGTCTTTTGCGGGAGTGTATGATGTGTGACTGGTTTAATATCATTGCATTCAATCGTAATAAACAACTACATGATTCAAAACGATGTTCATCCATTCATGAAATTTAAGTATTACAAACATTGTTTATTCAAGTTTTTAAAACACAACCTTCGACTAGGTTGCAAACCAACAAAAGTGGATGACATCTAAACTTCTAGTTACGACACCTGCGTCCAAGATCCACTCCTGTTACCTGAAATACATGTAGTTTTGGAAAACATCAACAAAAAGTTGAGCGAGTTCATGCGTCTAGTTTGTGTACTGTAATTCTTGTAAATCTTTGAGAGACTCTTTTGTAAACAGGTATGAAAAACGTGTATGAACATGAATGTTTTACAAAAATTTTAAGGCATGTGAGGACATGGGGAGTACTTGTTATGACTCCTTGTCGGAATACTCGTTCTGATTCCTTGTCGGAATACTCGTCCTGATTCCTTGTCAGAGTACTTGTTCTGACTCCTTGACTGTGTCGATTACCCTCGACTGTGTCGATTAACCTCGACTGGGACTCCGAAGCACTACTAGGTACTAGTTTTGACCATGAGTGGAGTTCGGCCGTACCCGTTAGATCTAACCCTCGTCCCTAATTAATGAATGTTTTTAATGGCTTGGTACTAGTTTTCACCAAGACTGTGGCATTTTTAGTATTTAGTCTATGCTCACATGATCTAGTATTTCATAGGCATTTCATATCGTTTAAGTATGTGTACATGTATTTCACCCCCGAGAGTTATAAAGCTGAAAACAGGAAAGAGAAAAGGGGGACATGAACTCACTGTTTTGCGTCTTCAGTTCTCGTAACTCAAATCTCGTCAGCGAACACGACTACCTACAATGTGCTAGGGTCTATTAGACGAGCGGGCTGTGCCTTGCATTAGTATTCATGGTTGAGTTACGTTTACTTTATGTCTTTACATCATCCAGAGTTATAATACTTTTCAAGTATTTGTTTTCGTGTTACCTTCCCAAGGATGGGAGTATTTCATACATGTATTCTCGTATCCTTGTATTCTTGTATTCTTGTATTCTTGTATTCTTGTATTTGAAGTTTCCAAAATAATACATTTTCATTTAGAAAATATACATAGACTTGTTTTGTCCAAAAATAATGTATCGTCAAGAAAATATATATTTTTCTTCGAAAATCACATACCTTCTAAATATTCTAAGAAAATATATTTTTACTTCCAAAGTAATACATTTCCTCTTTGTCGAAAATATGATATACTTTGTAATAATAACGAAAATCATATTTTCACCTCTTTCGTTTCCAAAATAATATTTACCAAAAATATATTTGTAATGGTATTTTCCGGAATATTTTATAAGTTATGTTCTTGTTCGGTTGTCAATATTTAAGTGTGTAACTTATATACTTTATTCCTTGTAATTTTTGGTATTATTTTGGTGTTGTAAGTTCTTGGTATTTGTAAGTTATATTATTTTCCCTAAAATAATATAACTATTTCACATAATCACACACAAATGTCTTTAATGTAAATATATATCCTAAATACATATTTACCCATTTTTATTTGTAAAATCCAACCTCCAATGCTTGTATTTTTGTTACAAAAATCTATGGCAAAGTTTATATGGAAAATCATAGTTAAAGATACACTTGTAAACACTTGTTTAGAAAATATTTTCTAAGTGTTGGTATTTTTAGAAAATTTTGTCATAGTTTCCCCTGAAAATGGAGGTTTCCATGCTTTCAAGCATATCATTTTCTTTTGTAAAATCATCACCAATCATCAACAAATCATTCAACACTTACCATATGTCAAAAATATGAAATTTACACTATGTCATGAACTTGAAAATTTACAAAAATTTGTAGTAACTTACTAGTGTGTTTAGTAAACTTAGTTACCCTTTAAAGTGTGGTTGTTTATTTAAAAACATCATTTTTGAAGAATTTAGATCTTTACAACTTGTAAAATATTTTTCTAAAAATATTTCTTCTTGCATTTTTCTTGTTAAATACATGTTTATACACTTGATTAACCACTAAAAATGTGATTGGTTTCTTTAAGAACCAAGTTTATGTAAATCTTGTAATTTAACTTAGTTTCTTGAGAAAACTAGTTTTGTAATCACCCATTTACAAGATGCATAACATGTTTCATACTTCATCATACATAAAAATAACTTTATTTTTCAAGTTCATGTTTACATAAAGGATGACCATTATGATTTTCTCAAGATCTATCCTTATACTTGCTAGATCATGTGTTTAATCATCATCTAGCAAGGTTCTTATTATGATCAACATCATAAACACAAATAATCAATCATCAAGAAGCATAACACCACTTAACAACATGATTTCTTATGATTTTTAAGCCTATGTTTTAAGTTTCATGTTCAACATTCATGGTGTTCTTCAAGATTAGTTACTTATATCATTCTTTAACCAACTAAATAAGATGTAAAATGGAGTTTAGATGATCTTACTAGTAGCTCAAGGCTAGGGATGATCACAAGATGAAGATGAGGTGGTTAATAGCACTAGAGAGAGATCCTTCAAGTTTCAATGCTTCCACACTTCTTCATTAAGCTTCTTACACCATAGAACATGCTTAGAATGGATGGAGATTGATTGAAAATGGAGAGTGTATGGTGGTGGTATTGGGCCGTAGGTTAGAGAAGGGGAGGAGAGGAGATGAGTGGTGAAATGTGGTGATGAGAATGATGGTCTTAACCCTTCATATAATCTCTAATCTTTTGTCCAATGTATATCATGTCTCATAAGTACCATACAATATCTTATCATATCTAACAAGATCAATCAAGGGATCTAGGAAGATTAGGGAAAATCTTGTGAGATTTTGGTGGTCCTTATGTGACCGTCCCATATATGGGGGGGGGGTATTAGTTTGATTTCAATTGCTAGTTACAAGTTAGTGTTAAATTTTGGTGTTTTGAGTGTTTTATATGTTTTAAGTAGTAATATGATGTTTAGGCTTCATAACTAGCTTGGTAACATTAAAACAATGCTTCTAGTTAAATTTTGGTGTTTCGGGTAACGTCCGGTTGTTCGGTTAGATACCGGTTCGTTAAAGCGTCAAACTATACCGTTTAGTGTGCTTTATGTTGTCTTTTATGACAGTTTCGATTTCCGACACTTAGGAAAGTATTCTGGACCATTAAACCGTAATTCTGCTTTATATTTTGGAGTTTAAATGCTGAAAATAGCTTAATTTTGGTTATTTTCTGCAGAATTCTGCACTTTTAGTGTGTTTTAGGCACTTTCTGGCACTTTGTCTATCACTTAGGCATGCAGTTTTGTGGTCCTTACTTCCCTACACACTATACTAGTGTAATACGTCATCTTCAGTTCATACAGGGCCTCAAAATATTGTCTGTTTATGTACTGAGCATCGTCAGTATTTTTTTTTGTTTGTTTGTCTAATAATGGTGCCAATTCTGTTCTGTGCATTATTAGCACTATATCGTGTTGCATGTAGCAACGAATATGAAATGCCATTGTATGTATATAACAGTAATCAAAAATTCATTTGTCTTGTAAACTAGATCATGCACAATCATTTAAGTATAGATTACTGTTCAACTAGTGTACGGAATTTACGGAAAAGTGATGGTTGTCACATAAGGTCACTAATCACGTTTAGTCATGTTAATCACCTTTTAATTACATCTTAATCACGATTTGGATTTTAGAAAATTTCTCTATAGTTTCCCCTTAAATTATGGCGTTTTCGACGTTTTTAAAACATATTTTAAACCATGTTTTAGTCCCATAATCATCATCAATCTCAAAAAGTTATATCATCTACTTTGCATGTATAAAATAACACATAACACCTTCATTTTTCCATGAACTTTTCTATATATTTTAACATAAACTTCTAAAAATAATAACACTTTCATATACTTTAACATGTTAATTAAAACTAACATTATATCTCATGAACTTTACTAGTTCATCCATGTAACATAAATCTGTTTAGGCTATTTTTTAAGATCACCATAATATAAATCAAGATTTTATCTCTTGTAAAAGCCATATTTGTTAAAAATCACTTTCAAGTTTAATGTTTAAGTTCATGGTATGAAGGTGATGATCTTGTTAGATCTAACATCTTGATGTTTAATCATCATTTTTTAACCATGTTCATACAAGATATTACTACATAACAACTTACTTTAACATGTAAACACTTTATTTTTCTAAGATATTAAGTTATATTTTGAGTTTTAGACTTTATTTTTCATGGAGTTCAAGATGGCAAGCTGTACACTATCATTCTACATAATATAACAAGTATGAAAATGATGTAAAGAGCCTTACTACTAGCATAAGGCTAGGGAAGCACTAAAATGAAGATGATAAAGAGAATGTGAAGATGTAAGAGTTCCAAAGTGCCTCCTAATGCTTCTCCATGGCTTGTAGCTTTTTGGATCACCTTGAAATGGTTGTTTAAGGTTTGAAAATGGGTGTTGTGTGTGTGGTTGCTTTGGCCGAACCCAAGAGAGGACAAGAGAAGTGTTTGGTGTTTGAAAGATATGAAAGTGATAAGGTAATAAGGTGATGTTATGTAATAGTTATGGTCTTGCCACTTTGATGGTCAAAATAAGATCTTGCACCACCATACTTCACAAGATCATGGACTAGCCATAGGTTGGCTTGTGGGGCCCACCCTTGGCCAATTTTGAGGGCATGGGGTATTGATTATTTTATATATATTTTTTAAAAGTTATACATATGTATAATCATGTTATGTTTAGGTATTTAAGTAGTTAGTAGAATTATGGTATCATTAGGCCACTAATGATAGTTTAGGGTGTTAATTAGTCTTAGCTAGTTCATTAGACTAGTTAACTAGGTGTTAGGATAATAAAAATATCGCTAGTTCATTCGTCGGTTCGAAACCGGACAATGTGTGAAAAATGTGTCGTAATACAGGAAGCTATGTTTTTGATATCCCATTGGTATTCCCGGGTTTGTTTAAGGTGTTTAATATCATTTCCAAGCTTCATGGACACTACGCAAGTTGAATTTTTGGTGTTGCGGACAATTAAATTGTTACAGTATAGTGCGTATCGGACAATTTAATAGTTTTGGCATTTTCCAGAAAGTTAGAGTTTCATTGCAATTTATGCCCCTAATTAGGGATTTTATTGAAGTTTCTATGATGATATGTTTTCATATCGTTCGGACAGTTCTTAGAATTCGCTGACTTGAATAGTGCTTTCAGTACTTTCGCCAACATATTAGGACATAGTTAATTGTTGTCTCGAGACGCGACGAAAGTAACAATATCAATTGTCAAGTTTCAATATGTCCTAAAGTTGCTAGACTTGTATGACTTAATCATGCACAAATTAAGTCATAAATGAACGTAATTAAATGTATAAATACTTGTTAAGTCGCACGGAATTACAATTAAATTTTCCGGTTGTCACATTTTTATGAAAATAAAAATAAATGATATATTAATACAAAGTTTGGTTTCATGATAAATAATTTATTTTATTTAAAAATATCTAAAATTAATAATTTTAATTTGTGGATAAAATTTTATTAGAAAAAATAAGGATTATATTCCACACTCAAAATAGGATAAAATTTATTATTTATTTAATTATAAGATAAGTATGAGAGAGATGCGGGAAAATAAAATAATAGATGTCTCTAATGGATGATATGTGTCACACATTGGTTTCTTTTATTATTTAGTATAGATAGATACATATATAGATATAGATTATTTGCTACTTTTCTATACTGTTTGTTTTTTGTTTAACGTTTTAGAGAACTTTGATTAAATTATATATATGTTAAATAGGTTAGAACCCCGTGTATTACACGGGTTGAATAAATGTAATTTTATATATTAAATAATAAAAACTTATATCTTTATGAACCTTGTATACTGTACGGGTTAAATAAATGTAATTTTATATATCAAAGATACACTTGTTTAGAAAATATTTTCTAAGTGTTGGTATTTTTAGAAAATTTTGTCATAGTTTCTTCTGAAAATGAAGGTTTCCATGCTTTCAAGCATATCATTTTCTTTTGTAAAATCATCACCAATCATCAACAAATCATTCAACACTTACCATATGTCAAAAATATGAAATTTACACTATGTCATGAACTTGAAAATTTACAAAAAATTGTAGTAACTTACTAGTGTGTTTAGTAAACTTAGTTACCCTTTAAAGTGTGGTTGTTTATTTAAAAACATCATTTTTTGAAGAATTTAGATCTTTACAACTTGTAAAATATTTTTCTAAAAATATTTCTTCTTGCATTTTTCTTGTTAAATACATGTTTATACACTTGATTAACCACTAAAAATGTGATTGGTTTCTTTAAGAACCAAGTTTATGTAAATCTTGTAATTTAACTTAGTTTCTTGAGAAAACTAGTTTTGTAATCACCCATTTACAAGATTCATAACATGTTTCATACTTCATCATACATAAAAATAACTTTATTTTTCAAGTTCATATTTACATAAAGGATGACCATTATGATTTTCTCAAGATCTATCCTTGTACTTGCTAGATCATGTGTTTAATCATCATCTAGCAAGGTTCTTATTATGATCAACATCATAAACACAAATAATCAATCATCAAGAAGCATAATAACACTTAACAACATGATTTCTTATGATTTTTAATCCTATGTTTTAAGTTTCATGTTCAACATTCATGGTGTTCTTCAAGATTAGTTACTTATATCATTCTTTAACCAACTAAATAAGATGAAAATGGAGTTTAGATGATCTTACTACTAGCTCAAGGCTAGGGATGATCACAAGATGAAGATGAGGTGGTTAATAGCACTAGAGAGAGGTCCTTCAAGTTTCAATGCTTCCACACTTCTTCATTAAGCTTCTTACACCATAGAACATGCTTAGAATGGATGGAGATTGAATAAACATAATTTGTATACCAAATAATAAAAAAATATATTCTTAAAAACCTCGCGTTTTACTCGAGTTGAATAAACATAATTTTGTATACCAAATAATAAAAAAAAAACTATGTTTTTAAATAATTAGGATAACATTTAATATTAATTTATTATTTATATATTTAATATAAGATAAGTAGATAAGAGAGGTATTTGCTTTAAAAATATATTAAATTAACAATTTAGATTTGAGGATAATATTTTATTAAAGTATGATAAGATTTAATATTAATTTATTATTTATTTATTTAGATAAATATAAATTTAAGGATACCTACAATGAATGACACGTGTCCAAAAGTTGATTTCTTTTATTATAGTAGTTAGATTACAAGACTCGTCGTTTAGCTTATTTGTTATGTTAGCTTGAAACTTAATGGATGTTGAAAATTTTATTTATAGTTGTTTTTGTTATATTGAAAAAAATGTTGTTTAGGAATGTTTATGTACATATGTAATGGCTAACTTTCAGAAAATGAAAACTTGTAAAGCCTTAACTATAGAGATATTGTATTTATGTTTTCCATTTCTAATGATGACTGACGTACTGTATTATGAATTTGAAATTTACTTTAATTTATTTTTTTATTACGATATCTGAACCCGATTAATTTTCTTTATATATATGTATATACTAGTAATTTGCTCGCGCGTTGCGGCGGGACGGTGAGATAAGACTATTAGCAGCTGGAAGCATACACAATTCATAGTTGTTTATCCTAATGTTGGAACATAAATTTTCATTTTAACATGCAAAAACATTTTATATAGTGTAGCATCCGTGTCAATCATACAGGAACATAAATTACCATTTTAACATACAAAAACGTTTCATACGGTGTGCATCCGTGTTAACCCTACTTATCTTCTTCATAGCTAGATCTTCCTATGTAAAGAAAAACATAATAAAGAATCAATAACATGGTATTTATACTGCATACATAACATATTTGATTCAGTTTGTCTAGTTTTTTATTCTACTTGCATATTAGCACAAAGAGATCCCTTATTGGCTGCAGTCTTTATATAATATCAACATACATAAAATGTAAAAGTCCATACAATAAATTAAGTAAAAATCGGCCTCTATAATTCAATTTACATTCCAAGTGTTCAAGTCATATCCTACCACAACAAAGTAAATCACATTTCGAGCATTCAACTCATATCCTACTGCAGCAAAGTAAATCAATTTTTCTTAACAGTTGAAGATAAAGTCCAATTTGTAAGCAAAAATAAAAATCAAAGCTAAAATGGGTCAAACGTCTAACAACATTGTCAATTGTAGTTTGTTGGGTTTATGTAGTCTGACCCATTACTCAATTTAAAATGTAACTTGTTATTGTTATTGGATTTCAAGTCAATTAAACCAATAAACAGAACCAAAACCATGTAAAACTGAACCAAGTTGCACTTAAATTAACCTAATTAGAATCTCATCAGAAACACTCAACACGTACCATACTTGGAAAAGAAAGCAAAAAAGGTGAATGCAATTACAATTCAGCCAGGCATTTATTCAAACACTTGGTGCGTATCCAGTTATAATAATCACAAAGCCGAACTAATTGCGAAGAAATTGAGGCGTGTGTTTACCATTTTAAAGAAACAAATCGAATAGCTGCCAAATGGGTGTACTTGTCAGCTGCCATCAACTCTTCCATTAGAGTTGTTAAGTTAGAATCAGGAAAGGTAGGTAGAGAAGACGACAGCTAGACCTAGATCAACGATAAATGAGGCAATTGTGTGATGAAGCGTTGACGGGGAAGTTAGAGATAGAGATGTTGATTAGCTTCCAATTTCCCACAAACACAACCTAAATTACCAAGAATGGGCCATGAAACACACATAATAACCAATTAATTATGAATATGGGTTAAAATCTTACCGATTTGATGATCTAGGAATAATCATGAGTAGCAAAGACTTCTAATATGTTTAGAAACCCATGATCAGTATGCAAATTAGAGCTTTAGAAAACCATGATTTGCAGGAAATATTGCTTATTCTCTGATGGAGATGGAAAGAAACTTGAGAAGGAAAGTAAAAAGGGGATATCTGGCAACCCATCCTACTGACACGTGACAATAAGTAAAATTGTTGACATTATACTATGAGAGGGACTGAAACTGCAAATAGTAAGATGATTGGGGGTTGCCGGTGGAAAAACCACCGACATTTGGTTTTAAGATATATAGAAATATAGACAGCCGACCTTTATAAAAAAGATAATCCTAGATTTATAACTGTGCGTATCAATGCTTACTATACTTGTTACAAGTTCTGTAGTCACACATAGAAAGAGATCGTGTTAGGCAATTATCCTACATATACATTTACCAATCGGGGAATAGTGCCAGACAGCTACCTGGCACTCCCCCATTGGACCAACAAGTTTACTATTTTATATTCATTTTAAAATTACGCTTTTTGCTCCTGCTTAAAATTACTGTTTTGCCCCCAGCTCAAAATAAAATTACGCTTTTGTCCCCCATCTCAAAATTACGATTTTGCCCTCAATTCAAAATTATTAGACCAATCAGTTTATTATTTTATATCCAATTTAAAATTACGGTTTTGCCCCTCTTTCAAAGTATGATTTTGCCCCAGCTCAAAATAAAATTATGCTTTTGTCCCCAGCTCAAAATTTCGATTTTTCCCTCGATTCAAAATAAAATTGTGGTTTTGCCCTCAGCTCAGAATTACCTTTTCGCCTCCAGTTCAAAATAAAATTCTGTTTTTCCCCCAGCTAAAATTACGATTTTGCCTACATATAAATTTACCAATCGGGGGAATAGTGCCAAGCAGCTGCCTGGCACTCCCCCGTTGGACCAACAAGTTTACTATTTTATATTCATTTTAAAATTCCGTTTTTGCTCCTGCTTAAAATTACCGTTTTGCCCCCAGCTCAAAATAAAATTACGCTTTTGTCTCCATCTCAAAATTATGATTTGCCCTCAATTCAAAATTACTATTGTCCCTTGCACTCCCCTATTAGACCAACCAGTTTATTATTTTATATCCAATTTAAAATTGCGGTTTTGCCCCTCTTTAAAAGTACGATTTTGCCCCAGCTCGAAATAACATTACGCTTT
The DNA here is from genome assembly GCF_002127325.2 of Helianthus annuus. Taxonomy (NCBI): domain Eukaryota; kingdom Viridiplantae; phylum Streptophyta; class Magnoliopsida; order Asterales; family Asteraceae; genus Helianthus; species Helianthus annuus. Next base: position 114,075,507 of record NC_035445.2, on the reverse strand, counting down.
TGTCCCCAGCTCAAAATTTCGATTTTTCCCTCGATTCAAAATAAAATTGTGGTTTTGCTCTCAGCTCAGAATTACCTTTTCGCCCCCAGTTCAAAATAAAATTATGTTTTTCCCCTAGCTAAAATTACGATTTTGCCCTCTGTTCAAAAATATGATTTTTCCCCGTTTAAAAAATTATGATTTCGCCCTCAGTTCAAAATTACGTTTTCTCCCTAGTTCAAAATAAAATTATGCTTTTGCCCCCAACTCAAAATTACGATTTTGCCGTCGGTTTAAAATAAAATTGTGGTTTTGCCTCCAGCTTAAAATTACGATTGTGCCCTTAGTTCAAATTTATATTACGTTGTTACCCTAAGTTCAAAATTATGAATTTGCCCCTGTGAAAATTTATAATTTTACCCCCGTTTAAATTTACAGTACTGCCATCACTTTAGCTTTTGGCAAATTACGATTTTACCCAGTCAAAAAATACAACTTTCCCTTAGTTAAAAATTACAATGTTGCCATTGTTTTAGTTTTTTTAATCAAAACTATAAAAGTATTTTGTTTTAATTGGTTGACTCAATTTAATTGTTTTTCGTGTCAATGAGTTGCCTAACACTCGCTCATTATTCGGCCATCGCCCCGCAACGCGGGCGGGGCATCAACTAATTAGTGTTACAAAAAGAAATGAGTGAAATTAAGATATACTAGAAATACCAATATTAGGAATGCATAATACGATAAGCAAGGATGAGTTCACTCAGGTGATGCTTGTTTTTTTAGAAAAAGCTCTTCTTATCCTCTTTTGTCTGTGTCGCGCAGACGTTTAGTTCTGCAGAATGTTTGTTTTTTGGAAGACCTTTCATTAAAAAAGGGCACGTGCGCCCTCTTCTTGCTGTAACTCTAGGCCAGCTTCTTCTAAATTCTTCTCGTGCCCTCATATCATAACATCAGATAGAAAAACATGAAACCCTAGCACCAGTCACACCACCCCTCTCCTCCTGCCTCCTCCACCCCTTCACAAGTATGAAATCCTCATTGTGTTTTAAATTTCAGCTTATTTTAGTATTCCACATAAGTTAAAAAATAAACAGTCTTCTTCTTGCAGACTGCAGAGGTTTGATCCACTTCTTTTTCTACAGATGTATGCAAATTTGGTCCACGAACTGCATACATTTTACATTTGAAAAAACAAACTGCACCTCAATTCCATCCTCAATCTTATTTAGGTTTGCTGATAATTGAATAATCTCTTATCAGTATTAACCAATTCTTGATTCATACCAAGCATTATGAATTTCCTTAAACGTTCCATTTATCATCAGAAAGAATACCATTTGATGTCATGGTGATAGTTGATAAGATCACTACATGTACGAGCGTCTACCATGCTGGGTTAGCAAATTTAACTAATGTATTAGATCATGACTAATATATCTATTTGTGTTAAATCAAATCTACTCTAACCCAAAAACAACTAAAATAGTGTAATCCAAACACGACCTATGCAACTCATTTCTCTTTAACAATGTTAGCGTATTGTAAATAGCATGTAAAATACGTTGTCGGGTTGTATTACATGGTCTAAAATAGTCATAGATGGCTGACCGGCCGGATGACCTTATAAAATACGTTTTTTTTCTAATTTATTTTTAATGAGTTGACAGGTAAATAACATGGTTAATTAAGCGGTGTGATAAACCAAACACCTTTGTATAATTAAATAGATTACCCAAGTTAACCCATACACAGCCTGATCTATACCTAATAAGACAATTGGTTGCATCACATATCATAATTTTATGAGCCTATTATTCTTTTTTTTTTTCACATCTCTTATTTCACCAATTCATATATATTTGCTTATTTTCTTAATCCTTTATACCTAAATCTTCATTATTAAAAATTTAATATTTTCGTACTTAGTAATACACGGGTTTCTAACCGCCAGGTGCTAACAACACAAAACATAATCAAAGACTATCTTCTCTGTTAACCTTTTACACCCACGATTTAATTACACAGACCCCTTAAGCATAACCTTACAAATGTATCCTACACTCATATCCAAATTAGGTGTCTACAAATCTTATTTTTTTATTACTTTTTTTTGAAGGCTTATCTTAAATTTAACATTATCTTAAACCTACTTTTTACTCTGACGAGTACTTACTCATTAATATCTTTTAAAGAGTTGTTAATAAGCTTACATCAAATATTCACTAGCATATCTTCACTCAAAACAAACAGAAAAAAATACATGATGACACTAACAACACATGGGACATATATCCATGATGAGATGACATGACATTAATATATACTAACTTAACATGTGACATACATGTAAAGGTACTAACCAATATATGATACATCAATCAATGTATGTAAAGTCACATAATATGGATAAGAAACATATGATACAAGTTAAACCCAAAAAACGACTCTTTTGTGTGACCACTCGATTTTCATAAATCTTTTAACTCATGTGATCGTTTTCTAGTAGCGGCATATCATATCTAACATTTCGTTCATGAAAATTGTCATTTGACCCATGGCCTTAAGTTTGTGAACATATCTATTAGTAAGAAAAGTGTTTTCATTTATCATACACAACTATTCAAAATAGGTTACCTTCTTCGTGTCAAGATTTTAACTATTTATTGGCTTGAAAATGTTATTTATATACAATTTGGTAATCAAAATTATCTTCTATAGCATAATGATATGCCTAAAGGTTTACGACTGTTTCATAATACTTTCATGATTAACTAAAAACTTATAACTAAGTTTTAAGAGTAAATTACGATTTTGGTCCCTGTGGTTATATCACTTTTACCCTTTTAGCCCCAAAAAAGAATTTTTTAACATCTGAGCCCCCAACGTCTTTTTTTCTAACCCTTTTGGCCCCTAACGTCTTTTTTTTCTAACCCTTTTGGCCCCTAACATGTAATGGATCGGGTTAGTGTTAGGGGCCAAAAGGGTTAGAAAAAAAAGACGTTGGGGACTAGATGTTAAAAAATTCTTTTTTGGGCTAAAAGGGTAAAAGTGATATAACCATAAGGGCCAAAATCATAATTTACTCAAGTTTTAATTTTTTTTTTTTTTTTGAATAGCAAACGGGACATTATTCCAACCAAAATAAAACCGGTAACTCCCAGCCAGGAACTCAGAGTCAACGATTATAGATACAGTAAAGGAAGAAAAGAAAAAAACAGTTACATCATGACTATTATACGATAAAATTGAAATCCCACCATTGTTGCCTCGAAATTGCTTTGAATTTTGATCTTTGTTTCACATACTGATATGATTCTTCCTTTATATCTTCTGTCGCTTTTTGAATGACGCCCGGTTTGCCTTTAAATATCTTCTCATTTCTGATTTTCCATAGGCTCCATATTGTTTGTAGAACGATTGCATGGATTATCTTTCTTTTATTTCGACTCCTTTGTAAATCATTTACTTCCTGTAGCATCTGTTTTAAAGATCCTTTCGAACTTATTTATCGGCACTTTACCCACTCGAAGATTATTTTCCACACCTGTTTTGCAAATCTGCATTGCCGTAAGACATGGTCAGCCGTTTCTTCCGCTACGTCGCACATTCTGCATCTATCATTTGGTAGTGTCAGTCCCCTTCCTCCTAATGTTGTTGCTGTCGGTATGTTGTTATCAACTACACACCATGCAAACAGGTTACTTTTACCGGATGCCCACTTGTTCCAAACAAACTCACCGCCTTGTGTGTTCAAATCCAGCTGCTGTGCTAACGATTCTCTAACTGCTTTTACCATAAAACTCAGTTGATCCCCATCTTTCCAGTACCATGTATCGCTTACTTTACGGATTGTATATTGCATTAGTTGTTCGTTCAGCCCAGCCATCTCCTTTTTTTCTCTTTCGGTCTCCGGTGCTTTCGACCATGCCCAATCCCATATGCGGCCCCCATTATTTACCCATTATTTACCTTATAACATTCCTTCACAAGTGCACTTTTTTCCACTGCTAGTTGGTACACCCGTAAATGTTTTTTTTTCACCGGAACTGACCTAAGCTTTCTTCTATTACAATGAATAGCGTTTACTACTCTAGCCCATATTTGGTTTGGCTCCATTTTTAGGCGCCACCACCATTTTAATAATAGTGCCAAGTTCAAGTCCTTTGATGCCACAATTCTTTCCCACCTAACCCATCTGATTTTGTTATTCATGTTGCTCCCACCCCATAGAAACTTCTAACTCAATTTTTAAATAACAAATTATTTTTTTTTATTACATGTTTATAGGTTAGTATCACTTTAATTACTAGAATAGCTTGAACATCACTAAATTTGCGCAATTTACTTTGAAAATTAAAATATTATATTTTATAAATTTGCTTAGAACTGAAGTTTGTAAATGAAGAGATATGGTCCTGGACCCCCCCACAGGTCCCGGCAAAGCCCATATCCGACCGTCAACCTAAACAATTGGCCATGACAAGTCATCCGCGGGGCCCATCAGCTACGTGGAAATATGCCACACTAGGGAGACAAAAAGGACTAGTTGAAAGCGACGTGTAGCCAATGACAGTCGCGGATCACTATTCCAGGCGATCTCCACTAGCGGTTATTGCAGAGGAGACAAGTACAACTGTACACGTGATATCGACATCTGGCCAATCACGTGTCACGGATTCACACAATCCCAAAGCTCCACTAATGATTGACTCAGAAAAGACAACAAGGACATCCCAAAGGCCACAGACGCTCACCCTACTCTGTGAGCACTAACGGTCAGCAAAAGTCATTCCATGCTCTTTACTCTCACTCTCATTTACAATTTACTCTCTAAAGAGCAATACTTATTGTCACGTCAGGTATTTTGTTTCGAGCAACGCAACACACGTGCCTATATCGTTTTGGGCATATCACAACCTTATTGTCAGGTATTCTGAGTCGATTGTTAGGGCTGCAAACGAACCGAACGAACACAAACAAAACCTAGTTCGTGCTCGCGTGTGTTGAAACAATGGTTAACACTAGGATAACCAAGAGGGTCGTTTCACTTATGGGGTTCAACCTCTTCTCTTGCTCGTATCAAAGGCCTGGGATCTGCAAAACAGTAGCACCGTTAGTCTCGTTAAGAGGGAGAAAGGGGTTTTCCCTCTTAACCAGGCTCCGGCGTGAGAATAAGTACTGCTCTGAGATGAATAAAACAGTGTGTGTATAGAGTGAGTAAAGAGAGCCAAGATCCTTAACCTGAATGATGAAGGGTCCTATTTATAGCCGGATGGTGAAGAAGGAGGAAGCAGCTGTGCCAGCTGTGGGTGTGCGCCAGCTGTCCGACCAAGGGGAATATCCTCTTGGTCTGCTCTGTCGCGAAGGGTGTAGTGGTACACGTGGCGTCCTTCTATTCGCTTGCGCTGGGTACCTCGTACTGGTTGCGTCAGACCTGCTCCCTGGATTGTCGCAGGCCTATGTGGCCTTCTCTCAATGGTGACACGTGTTGTCCTTTATGTTGGGCAAAGCATCTTTGATGCCAGCTATGAACCGCCTAGATGTCTTCTGGAAGCTTCTAGAAGGTTCTGGTGACATGGGTGCCTTGTGTGCACAAAAAGTGGTGTGGTCCCTGCCATGTAGGCAGGGAATTGGGACCATACCTCTTCAAGTCCCCCCAGTCCAGTGTGCCTTCTAGTTGAGTTGATCGTCTAGGAGGGATTCTGGACTTATGAGAGTTGTGGTTTCTATGCATCGCGTTGAAGTTGGTGAATATAAAGTGAGCCAAGTGGGCGCGTGCCGTCTGGTTATTGGCTCTCTGAGAAAGTGGGCCAAATGGACGCATGCCGCATGGGTTTTGGCCTTCTGAAAAAGTGAGCCAAATAGACGCATGCCGCATGGGTTTTGGCCCTTTGAAAATAGTGAGCCAAATGGACGCATGCCGCATGGGTTTTGGCCCCTTTGAAAAAAGTGAGCCAAATGGACGCATGCCGCATGGGTTTTGGTCCTTTGAAAAAAAAGTGAGCCAAATGGACGCATGCCGCATGGGTTTTAGCTCTTTGAAAAAAAAGTGAGCCAAATGGACGCATGCCGCATGGGTTTTGGTCCTTTGAAAAAAAAGTGAGCCAAATGGACGCATGCCGCATGGGTTTTAGCTCTTTGAAAAAAAGTGAGCCAAATGGACGCATGCCGCATGGGTTTTAGCTCTTTGAAAATAATGAGCCAAATGGACGCATGCCGCATGGGTTTTGGCCCCTTTGAAAAAAAGTGAGCCAAATGGACGCATGCCGCATGGGTTTTGACTCTCTTGAAAAAGTGAGCCAAATGGACGCATGCCGCATGGGTTTTGGCTCTCTTGTGCTTCCTTCTGTTGGAAGTTTGGTGGTTATGGGGAAGTGTGTGGTGTGACCGTCTGACGTCCCTGTCTTTTCGGAGGCGAACAGTTGCTTTTGCAGTGACTTTCTGTCACATCAGCAGACCCTGTCGCCCATGCTTCCTGAAAAACGAGACGACGTCTTCTCTCTCCTGTGACGTGTCAGTCATCTATTGGGCGCTTTTTCTGTTCCCTGACGGTCCACTACCCATCGCATTAAATGCGATGGGTATAAATATGGGGCGGTTATCTCTTTCTTCCCTCACTTTCGAATTCTAAGTGCGATTTCTCTCTATCTTCTTCCCCTTTGTTCTATCTTTCACCTTTTCAAGTCATCTTCTTCTTGATTTTTATCATGGCTGATAAGAATCCTACTCAAAAGAAAAGGAAACATAGGAGTAGAGCGCCTCCTGGTCCTGACCAGGCTGTGATTAACTGGAAGGAGGATGAATTCCAGATGCTTGTGAGGGGACATAACTTTCGTCCTGAGTGGGGAGCTCGTTATCCTCCCTCTGGATCCACTGCATTGGATGCCCCTCGGGGTTTTATCACGCTGTATGCTGCTTATTTCCGGGAAGGCAATTTTAGGTTGCCGATTACGAAGTTCACTGCTGATGTTTTGAGGGGTTATGGGCTCCATATTTCTCAGATAAATGCGATTGGGCTCCCTCGGATTACTCATTTCGAGTTTGTCTGCAGGTCGTACCGTGTTGAACCTACGTTTGAGATGTTCAACGCTATCTACAGCGTTTCGTATTCCAGTGGGTTCTACTCTTTTCAGGCTAGGATGGGAGTTGCTCAGGTGTGTTCGGTGCCGATAAAGGGCATTCATGATTGGAAACAAAAGTTTTTTTACATTCGCCGTGGTGTGATTCCGACGGATATGTCATATAGGCAGGTGGGTCAAGGGGTCCCTAAAGTGGATGTGTTGCCAAATTACGCTGCCCAAGAATGGTATGGTAAGATAACTGCTAAGCCGACTGCGATTTCTCAACTGGATGAGATGGCTTTGGTTGGTGCAGGGATGAGTTTACTGTGGGTGCCTAAACATCCGCTGGGTCAGCCTGCGTATAGCCATAAAGGCAAATGTATTGTTCTTTCGTGTCTTACCCTTTGGTTATTTCCTTCTATGTTTACTATGTGTCCTTATTTTGTTGCCCTTTTGCAGTTGGTTACAGTTTGTTAAATGCCTTGGACCCTAAATCAGCGGGTGCCATGGTTGAGGCTATCCAGGCTGATGGGAATCCAACGTGGTTGGAACAGATACGGGACCGTTTCTTGCATCCCACCGACGCTAGTTTGAGCAGATATGCGAATGAAGTTCTTGGTGAGGATGGTTGGGATGACTTTGTCGACTCCGGTCGAGAGGAAGTCGTTATCCTTTCTAGTGGGAGTTCTGACCGGGATGTTGAAGATCTAATATCTCCTTCCGCGCGTGCAGGTACCGCGCCTGGTGGTGTTGTTGAGCCGGTACATGGATTTGAGGATGATGATGATGCGGAGGCGTCTGTTGATCCGTCTGCCCAGTTGGAGACGAGGAAGAAGGCACGGAGTGATAGGTCTGGAAGGAGGGAAGAGAAGAAAGAAAGCGGAGCTGCTGGATCTTCTCGTAAGCAACCTTCTACTCTTCCATATCTAGATTATGTGGTAGTGTCTGATACATTGTCTGGCCTAGGCCCTGGGGAGGTGCGTCAAGGGTCAGATCCTGATGATAAAGCCACTTTGACTGAGCATATGAAGAAGAAGGCTCTTGATGATCATAAGCGTCATCTTGATGAACAAGCTGCTGCCCTTCTTGCGGCCAAGAGGGCCAAGCTTCAAAAGGATGCCCCCCCAGCCCCTTCTGAATCTGAAGTTGATTTGGGTGTGTTTAGTGGGGGTCGAGGGAATTTGTTGGAGGAGATATTTGCTGCCTCTGCTCCCCGCCCTGGTAACTTAGTTTCCGTGTATGTTTCTGGCATCTTTCCTTTGGTGCTTTTTACTAATTGTAGTTTTATGGCAGCAACCAAGACTGGCAAGAAGCCGCGGCCGGTGGATATTTCTCATATTACTCCACCTACTTCTCCTCCTTCGAGGACTGTTGGCTTGACTCCTCCTCGAGATGGTGCTGATGCCACTGTGAGGGGCGGTGAAGGGTTTTTTGAGGGTATTTTTGAGGGAGGTGACGCTGCTGGAGGTGATGTTGGTGGTGATGCTGGTGGTGGCCACGGTGCCGGAGGTAATGTTGCTGGAGTTGATAAGGGTAAAGGTGTTGAAGTGGAGATGGAGTCTAGTGAGACTACTCCGCAACAAACAATTTACACATAGCGTCCGCCTGGTGGGGGTGGGGCTACTTCTGGCACCGTGCGGGACTCGCACTTTGAACGTGTTCCTGATGATTCATGGGGCAATCCGGCTTGCGATGATATGCCTCATGTCCCTCGTTGGAGCCTTACTCAGGGTTCTCGCATGACTGACTTGCAGAATTGTCAGGAGTTTTTCTCTTTGTCCCTTCCTCCTGCCGAGAGAATGTTTCAGAAAAACCGCATCCGCTTTGCCCTTATAGATGATCATGTTACGGCTGGGGTTAACTTCTTTGCCACCTCTCAGGAGATTCTTCGCGAATGGCGATCTATGGGAGAAGAAACTATGGCGTTTGAAGAGGCTAAGAAGGCGTTTTCTGAAGAGAAGGAAAAATTTAACGCAGAGCAGAAAGGTTTGCAATGGCGGGTTACTGAGGCTGAGCGGAAGCTCGAAGAGCAAAAACAGTTGAATGAGCAAAAACAAAAGGATTGGGAATCCGCATGTGCTCGTACGAATACGGAGATGCAGTCGCAGCGTGATGCTATTGTGCGGCTGTCTGGTGAGAAGACGGCCCTTGCGGAAGAGGCTCATCAAGCGCGTCTTGCTGCGGAGAAGAAGGAGAAGGAGTATGTTGCGCGGATCGATAAGCTGGAGCTTCTTGTGCAGGAGAAGGCTTCGGAATGTGAGGCTGCTCAGCGTCTTCTTGATGAGAAGACGGCTGAGTGCCGTGCGTCTGAGCTACTTGCTGAGGAAGCCTCAGCTGATAGTAGGTGGTTGCTATCCCGTGGCGTTCCATTGGTAATGTTCTTTGCTTGCTCTGTTGCTGTCTTCCTTTATTTTTACTTCTGTGTATTTATTTCTGCTATCTTATTCGACCTTGTTTTTCATGCAGCTTGCTGATCGTATCTTGCATTCTCCTGAGCTTGCCCGCTACATGTTTGAGTTGGGTGGGGCAGGCTATAATAGTGGCCGCAAGAATGGGTATGCTGAAGGCAGGTGTGCCGCTGTAAACAATGAGAAGGATTACCACTTTGAGTTGTTTAAAGAGGATTGTGAGGGTGCTTATGCTGCTAAGCGCCGAGAATTTTCGATGCTTGATTTTGCTGTCGTTCGAGCCGCTGGTAAGTTGGCTCATAAAGCGAATGGGGTGGCTTTGTTGAAAAAAGCCTTAGGAGAAGAAGGCGATGATGCTGCTGGAGGTGCTGGCTCCAGCCATACTTGATAGGTTGCTTCCGGCCTGCGTGCCGTGTATGGCCCTGAATGGGTTTGTAATGATTGTTTTTGAGACAATTTGGAATTTCTTACCTGTGGTGTTATGTATTCGACAGACATGGTGTTACTTTGATTATGGTTATGCAAATTTTGAAATCTTCATAATATGTGCATGTTTAATTACTTTGATTAGGTGTCACGAATGAATGACGGCGCTGACAGGTGATGTTGTGTTACTACAACGTTTTTTATTCTGTCGTTTAAGTATGCGCGCTTGTATGTGACGTACGAAGTGATCGAGTTGCAGGTTATTGTGTGAGCTCAGCTGGGTTCACAGCCTTGGGAGCATTACAATGTTTAGTTGCCTTGCTATCGATATTTTCGTGTTTATGTGGGCACGAAGTTATGTTTTTTGGCGTTTTGTAGGCTTTGGTTGTGTTTCTGACCCGGCTGTTCACTTAGCTGTGACGAGCCTTGGAGGTCTACAACGTTTCCTATGGTCGAGCCGTTGATGTTTTCGTGTACGCCCGAAGTAATAAATGCAGTTGTGACAAAAAATTTGCATGAAATAAAGGTAGCCAAACACTTCTTGTATTAAGTAAATGTGTCGGCGATTCGCCCTATACGATTACATGTTTATATGTAGCATTTTCGTAACTGTTGGGCATTCCAGGTTCGTGGAACTGCTTTGTCGTTTATGGTGCGTAGCTTGTATGCTCCCTTGCCGAGGACCTCATCAATGATGTACGGGCCTTCCCATTTGGGAGCCAGTTTCCCTGGTTTTTCTGCGTTGGATGCTTCATTGTCCCTTAAGACATAATCGCCTGGGTTGAAGGTGCAGATCCGGACTCGGGAGTTGTAATATTTTTCAAGCTTTGTCTTGTATTTGGCTTCATTGATTGCGGCCATCTCTCTCCGTTCTTCTAGGAGGTCCAGGTCGATCCTCCTTTCTTCTTCGTTATTGATCAGATTCATGGAGAGCATTCTCGGAGATGGAAGCCCGATTTCTGCTGGAATCACCGCCTCGGACCCATAGACCAAGCTGAACGGTGTTTCTCCATTGCTTGTCTTGGGCATTGTTCTATGGGCCCATAATATGCTTGGTAGCTCGTCGACCCATCCTCGTCTTTTTTCACCGAGTCTTGCTTTGATGCCATCAACGATGCTCTTGTTGACTGCTTCAACTTGACCATTCCCTTGCGGATGTGCGACCGACGAGAAGGTATGTTCAATGTTTAGTTCCTTGAACCATCGTTCGAGATCATCTGCTGCAAAGTTTGTACCATTGTCGGTGATGATTCGGAGTGGCAGGCCGAAACGGCATATGATTTGTTCCCAGATGAATCGTTTAACGACTGCCGATGTGGTTGACGCAAGTGCTTTTGCTTCCACCCACTTGGTGAAGTAGTCGACCGCGACGATGATGAACTTGACTGCCCCCGGAGCTTCTGGGAAAGGGCCCACCATGTCTATGCCCCATTGCTGAAAGGGCCATGCGGTTGTTACTGGCACCAACTCATTTTTTGGACGCATGGTTTTTGGTGCATGCCGTTGGCAGCCGCTGCATTTTCTTAATTCCTTCACGGCATCGAGGTGCATTCCGGGCCAGTAGTAACCGGCGTTCATTACTTTAGCCACTACCATGCGCGGCCCGGCGTGGATGCCGCAGATGCCTTCATGTACTTCCCGGATCAGATAATTTGCGTCGTCGGCGTCAACACATCTTAGCAGCGGGCCGAGATATGACTTTCGGTACAATATCCCGTCCGCCATCTGATAATGTTCTGATTTATACTGGATTTTCCGCGCCTCTGCTTTATTTTCTGGAAGTATCCCGGACTGTAGGTACATGATGATGGGTGTCATCCAGGACGTGGTTCCTGTTTGGATGACGCTGACTTCTCGGAGTGGAACAGACGGGTTGCTTAAAACTTCTATGCGTACGTCTTTGGCTAGGTGCTGAAAACTTGTCGACGCAAGCTTGCTTAAGGCGTCTGCCGGCTTGTTTTCACTGCGGTTTATGTGGTGCACCTTGTAAGAATAGAAGGTTTGCAGCAACGTCTTTGCCTGGTTGAGATAAAGTGCCATTATGTCGCCCTTGGCTTCGTATTGGCCGTTGATTTGGCCTGCCACTAACATGGAGTCCACATGTGCCTCAATATGTCGGACTCCCATTTTGATTGCCAAACGCAAGCCGGCCAGAAAGGCTTCATACTCTGCTTCGTTATTTGTGCTCTTGAAGTCTAGGCGTATGGCGTAAGTGAACTCGTGTTTGTCAGGGCTTACTAGTCGTAGTCCCGCGCCTGCCCCATCTTTGTTGGATGCACCGTCTGTATACAGCAGCCATGGCTCTTCGGTTTGTTTTTTCTCTGCTTTCTCCATCGCCTTACACTCTCTGTCTTTGTCATCCGGGACTTCCGTCATGAAGTCTGCCAAAACTTGGCCTTTTATCGACGGTCGTGGTCTGAAGACTACGTTGTGTCCCCCTAGCTCTATCGCCCATTTGGCCAACCTTCCTGATATTTCCGGCCTTGCTAGGATATTCCCAATATTGTAATTTGTTAACACGTGGATGACGTGATTGGCGAAATATCGGCGCAGCCTTCTTGACGCGTGAATCAGTGCAAGGACAAGCTTTTCCATGATTGCGTATCTTGTTTCTGGGTCGGTTAAGGTTCTGGACACGTAGTACACAGGTGTTTGGACACCTTGTCGATCGACCAGCAATACGGCTCCGACGGCCTTGTCGGAAGCCGAGAGGTACAAGACCAAAGGCTCTCCTTTGTTTGGTGCGGTTAGAGTTGGCAGCTTGATGAGACAGTCTTTCATCTCGCGGAACGCATTTTCTGCTTCCGGAGTCCATTGGAATTGGGTTTTCTTCATGCAGTTGCGCAAGGTCTTGATGAATGGGAAGGATTTTGCCGCGTGGTTAGCTAGGAATCGATTGAGGGCTGCCAATCGTCCTGCGAGCTTTTGCATGTCTTTGATGCTTGCTGGTGAAGGCATCCTCTCTATGGCCTGGACCTTTTCTGGGTTCACCTTAAAACCATCTTTAGTGACTATGAAGCCCAAGAACTTTCCTTCCTCCATTCCGAATGAGCACTTTGCTGGATTCAGTTTGATGCTCACGCTGCGCAACGTGTTGAAGGTTTTCTGAATATTTGCCAGCATCGCGCTCTCCTCCTTGCTCATGATTACCAGATCGTCCATGTATACCTCTATGTATTTACCGATGGCGTCGCTGAATGTTTCGTTCATCAATCGTTGATACGTAGCACCTGCATTCTTTAAACCGAACGGCATCTTAGTGTAGCAATATAGCCCCGTTGGCGTGCGGAATGCGGTTTTATCCTCGTCTTGAACAGCCATCTGGACCTGGTGATATCCTTTGTAGCAATCCAGAAAACATTTCCACCGAAACGTTGCCAAAGAATCTATTTTCTCGTCTATGTCTGGCAAAGCATAGCAGTCGCGGGGACATGCTTTGTTCAGATCCTTGTAGTCGACACACATTCTCCAACTACCATTCGGTTTCTTTACCATTACTGGGCTTGCTACCCACGTTTGGTACCAGACTTCCCTGATGATTCCTGCGTTTAGCAGTTCCAACACTTGTTCTTTCATTGCGTCGTGTTTGATGTCTCCCAGATGTCGTTTAGTATGCACTACTGGCTTTGCATCCTCTGAGACATTTAGCTGGTGTTCCGCTATATGCCGTGGAACACCAACCATATCAGCCGGTGTCCAGGCGAACACGTCCATGTTGTCATGCAGTAATTTCTTTAGCGCCGCACGCGTTAGATCAGACATTGCGGGTCCCAGAGTGACTGTTTGTTCTGGGTATGCGCTATTCAATACCCATTTTTCTGCCTCTTTGCGTGGTGCGGGCTTGCTTGCTTTTGCCGGCCTGATTTCATCTGTTGCTAGCACTTCCTTGCTTGCGTATATCAACGCAATGCCTGTTTCGGTTGGAAAGCCTATGGCAGAGTGTGGTGCGGAACAGATCATGCTGAAATCTCCTTGGGATTCTCGTCCTAAGAGGATGTCATGTCTTGAATGTGCCGGTAGCACCATGAATGTGACTTCTTCGGTTCTTGAATTTCTCCCGTCGGAAAGCAACACTAGGAACGATATTTGTCCTAGGGGAAAGACGGCCTCGTTGCAGAATCCAGTTAGTGGGTAATCAACTGGTTCTAGGCGCGCCTTATCCTCTTGGTCGAATTGATTGAAGCACTGTTCATATATGATGTCTGCGGTGCTTCCGGGATCAATAAAGATGTAATCTGTTTGGTAGTGGCCGATCACCCCTGGAATGACTATTGGCCGCTTTTCTCTTGGACCTCCCCTGACAACTGGAAACACTACTTGCTTCTCGCGCCATGAATCATCCTGCGCGCGTTTGTTGTAGTTTTTTCTTGGTCGCCGTGGACCTCCTTGCACCATATGAGTTTCTAGCTTTCTGAGCTTCTTGTTGTCTGGACCTTCATCTCTTCGTTGTATCTGGCGGTAATCGCGCTTTCCTCCTTTGACTAAGTGACCGAGCTTTCCGTCTCTTAGAGCTCTTTCGATTTCTTGCTTCAAGCTAAAGCAATCATCGGTCAAGTGGCCCGTATCTTTGTGGAATTCACAGAAGAGATTTGGGTCCTGACCCCTTTTGTTGCGCATCTGCAAGGGTGGTTTGAACTGATGGTTCTCTGTGGCTAAGACTTCAGAAGGTGTTTTGGTTAGTGGAGTCCACTGCTTTTCTCTATTTTCGCGCTTTACTTCTTTTCGATGGGCTATTTGATTGATCGTATGGCGTGCGTCGTCCCGTGGGGGGCTTCTTTCTCTGTTCCCAGAAGCCCTCCAGGGTTGATTTCTGCCCCTTCTGTTGTTTCGATCGTGATGGTTGTGTGCGCGCTGACGGTGATCGTCACCGGTCAGTTGCCTATCCGTATGCGCAATGGTCTTGGCCGCTTCAATGAAGGTTTCCCAGTCTTTGGGTCCTCCATCTCGCCCTTTGATTCTTTTAACTAGATCGTCGCACTTGATCGCTCGCATGAAGTGTGCACGCATCATTTTCTCTGGTATGTCTCCGATCTCTAGACATTCTTTGTTATACCTTGTAATGAAATCTTCTACACTTTCATAATCTTTTCTCCATATGTTCAGACAGTCACCTGGATCCCTGGCTTGTCTTCGTTGCTGAGAAAAGTGTGCCAGGAACTTCTCTCGGAAGTCGACCCATGATTTGATTTTGCCAGCCGGTAAGTTGTCGAACCAAATGCGCGCCGCGCCAACGAATGTCTGAGCAAACAGGTGGCACCATGTTGGTAAGTTCCATCCGCCTGTTGCTCCTGCGCCTTTAAACACCTGGAGGTGATCGTCTGGGTCCGTCAACCCATTGTATTTACCTACGTTGTGTGGTAACTTCGTTTTGTCGATGGTTGCGCACGCGATTTCTGGAATGAATTTTGAATTTTCAGCCATGTCCTCAGGACGATAGCTCAAGGTGTAGTCATGCTCTGCTTTGGGGTTGTACCCCGCGCGCTTGGTTGGTTTGTATGCCTCGTGTTCTGGAGGAAGTCTGCTGAACACTGTGGATTCTGCCTTGTACGTTGGGTCGTCTTCCTCCTCTTCCCATTCTGTATTCATGTTGCGTGCGCCCAAACGGGTTTGGATCGGCCTTCGTTGTAGATTGGAAGTTTGGACGAAGTTGCTCTCTGTTTCAGCATAGGTATCGCGCGTGTCTTGTATGCTGGGTCTTCTGACCTGTTGCACTGGTTCTCTTTCTGGTCGTAAGTTCCACGCGTTTGTCTGCTGAGCCGTGTGTGTACTCAGAGACCTTGGTTGTGGAGTTACGAATGCTGATTGGTTAGCCTGTGCTTGGAGCAAGGCTTGTTGTGCGCTGAGCTGCGTATAAACGAGGTTTATAGACGCCATCTGTTCGGCATACCAGGAAGCCAGAGTTTTTCCTTCGGGTAGCCCTAAAAGTGCAGAATAGTTGAGTTGTGCTTGTTCCGATGGCACAGAAGGGCCTGGTCCATGGCTTACAGTCTGCATCGGTGGTGGGGTTTGGTGTAATATCCCCGTTGGAGGTTGGAGAGCAGCCCTGTTTGTGGTTTGAGTAATGATTCTTGCTGGTGTTTGGAAAATGGGTCCAGTTGTGGTTTGGCTAGCAGCCCTGGACGCACTTCCAAAAATGGATGGAAACTCGTTGTTCAGCTGACCTTCTTGGATGGTCTCGTTCCTTTGACCTCGTTGGACGTGTGCCGTGTCCGAAACGAGTTCAAAAGAAGAGATTTCTCCGTCAGCTGGGTGTGAATGATTCTGGTCTGCCATTTTCACGAGTGTTTTCTAAAAGAGAAAAAGAGGTGAGAGTGGTCTTGCAAAAAAGCGGATGGCGCCAATGTTGAAACAATGGTTAACACTAGGATAACCAAGAGGGTCGTTTCACTTATGGGGTTCAACCTCTTCTCTTGCTCGTATCAAAGGCCTGGGATCTGCAAAACAGTAGCACCGTCAGTCTCGTTAAGAGGGAGAAAGGGGTTTTCCCTCTTAACCAGGCTCCGGCGTGAGAATAAGTACTGCTCTGAGATGAATAAAACAGTGTGTGTATAGAGTGAGTAAAGAGAGCCAAGATCCTTAACCTGAATGATGAAGGGTCCTATTTATAGCCGGATGGTGAAGAAGGAGGAAGCAGCTGTGCCAGCTGTGGATGTGCGCCAGCTGTCCGACCAAGGGGAATATCCTCTTGGTCTGCTCTGTCGCGAAGGGTGTAGTGGTACACGTGGCGTCCTTCTATTCGCTTGCGCTGGGTACCTCGTACTGGTTGCGTCAGACCTGCTCCCTGGATTGTCGCAGGCCTATGTGGCCTTCTCTCAATGGTGACACGTGTTGTCCTTTATGTTGGGCAAAGCATCTTTGATGCCAGCTATGAACCGCCTAGATGTCTTCTGGAAGCTTCTAGAAGGTTCTGGTGACATGGGTGCCTTGTGTGCACAAAAAGTGGTGTGGTCCCTGCCATGTAGGCAGGGAATTGGGACCATACCTCTTCAGCGTGTTAAGAAATAAATGTGTTCACAAACGCTTACCGAACAACATTTTATGTTCGCGTTCGTATGTTAAAGAAATGAACTTGTTTGTGTTTATTTGTTAATTTTAGGAATGAACGAAAACGAACGTTGATGAACACAAACTAATGTTCATGAACACAAATGGAAACAAATGAACACATACAAACGTTCATGAACATAATATTTTATTTGTCAAAATTTTGAAATATTCAAATAAAATGTATAAACTAAAAACAATAATGAACTATTGAACACAAATGAACACGTTACCTAACGTTTACGAACATAAATGAACGAACACGATCTTTGTTTATGTGCATTCATTTAACTAATTTCTTGTTCGTGTTTGTTTGTTAAATAGACGAACAGACACAAACGAACTTTCAGCCGGACAGTTCACGAACTATTCACCGAACTTTTGGTTCGTTTGCAACCATATCGATTGTTATACCGAGTGCCAGTACCGTAATATTTCTAATCAATTCCGACTGAATTTCCATCACGATGCGCAGAGAAAATCCAGTTTATTAAATAATGTAACTAGCTTAATTTCTTAATTTACGTTTGAAGCTATTTAGAAGTCCACACATCAGGTTTTTTTACCCAGTTCCCAGGTATAAAACTTGTTCCATGTATGATTAGCTATTGGGAAATTGGGTATTGAGAGAAATTGGGGAGGGTTCTCGTACGGATATTGAGGAGAAAAACCATATCCTATGTACCCGGGTAGTGTATGATCAGGTTCGGGTATTAATACCCGGTTTTAGAAAACATGGTTTTTTTTTCGCAAAAATTAATTCGTTTAAAAGTTAAATTGGGTTTGTAATTTATAAAAATAATTAAAATAAACTTAACATAAATTTACTCAAATACAAATTAATTGTTTTATAATATGCATTTAAAAAAAAAACTTAAATATAAAGTTGTAAAGTAAACATAAAAATATACTTTATAACTTCGGTTATTCTACCCCGGGTATTTAAAAAAACCGGTATCGGGTATTGGGTATGATTGGTTCCGGGTATTTTCGGGTATAAATTGGGTACGATACTGATCTCAAAATGTCTACCATATCCATACTCTACGGGTAAAGTCGGGTTCGGTTACAGATATAAATATCTAGGCACAAAAATAACAGGTTTTGAGTTTTTTCCGGGTACGGTTCCTGGTATGAATCTTTTGTGCACCTCTGCTAATAAATAATAGGTAAATCAAAAGTATTCTTGGCCCGTAAATACAACCTTGACATAAGCCCAAGCCCAAGTTTACGTCAGATCAGATGAACCAACATATGGGGCCTTAGAAACATTATTTGTATTGTTCCTTAGAAACTATCTATATTGTTCTAGTTTGACCAACAAAAAATAACTTGCCATTTATTCATTTATCGGACATGTTTTTTTTGTGTGTGTGTGTGTGAAAATAAAGATATCACATGCAAGTACATTTCTAAAAGTAATAGAAACATAAAAGTTAAAACCAAATATTCTTAAACCAGTATTTATAAACCTTAAAAACCAAAAGAAAAAAAATGGAATTAAAATCGCTAAATTACACCTTAAATGACTAGACTATAGTAACAAAAAATTAAAACCAAATCTTATGGTACATTTTATTGATATTTTTGGTCACTAGCATTCAAATAAAAACGCTACTATTTAGACCAAAGCCGGTCCATATTAGGATTCATATAAACTGAACAAAAATAAATAAGAGACTTGTGAGGTCTTAAGCTAGGTACCAAAACTAACAAGTTTGTTCAGAATGAAGCGCAACATGAACCTCTTGGACGAAAACAACCATTTTGACCTCTTAAGAAACCAAGGTACTCTACTAAAAATACATTTACCTTTCGAACGAAGACAACTGAAACAACGATTGCATCATTTAACACGCATCGTGTGACAAAAAAATAGTTGAATAGTTCTAAAAAACCTATCTCGTTCAAAAGTCATGATGCTCCCAAATATCGAAGATATGACCATATGGGTGAATAAACACCTGATAAAGGAGCATCAATAGCCAACAAAAGTGTAAATGGAAAAAGTGCAACGTCACGCAATTGCGCAAATTAATAGTTAGGTGAACACTGAATCCACATTTACATCAGTTAGTGTCATTGTCACTTCTTATCAACCATCCATCATAAATGATAAATAGTGAGAAACTAGTTAACGAAATTTACCCTAATGGATGAAGCTCTAATGTGATCATATACAAACATTGCTATACCGAGTTCTCTCTACGAGTAAGGATTATTATGACCTTAGTAAAAACACCGCTCATCAGTGCCTATAAAAAAACTTCATGACCCGTTGGTGAATTTCTTATAGCTCTTACCATTTAGATGTATCACGAGGAGTAAACAAATGTGAATATATTGTGATACATTGTTGAAAATGGATCATCGAGATAAGATACAAAACTGATGCATCCTAAATTATACATATAATTAATAAACTTTTTTTTACAAATTAATGGCTTTTTATTTGATTGATTGGATATATAAGCTTAATTGTGCATCTTGTTTAATTTTAGGTTTTGAATGAGATTTATAATGAAGGAAGAGATATGTGGTGATTTAGGGTCGAGAAGCATAAATGAGTTTAAGATGCCTACTAAAACAAAAGGCCATATGGACCATTTGTGTCAATACGGACCGTATGGATGATGTCACGATGAACATGATTGTGGATTTTTTTTTTTTTTTTTATC
This sequence comes from Helianthus annuus, assembly GCF_002127325.2. Classification (NCBI taxonomy): domain Eukaryota; kingdom Viridiplantae; phylum Streptophyta; class Magnoliopsida; order Asterales; family Asteraceae; genus Helianthus; species Helianthus annuus. The sequence continues at coordinate 114,055,908 of NC_035445.2, read as the reverse complement.
CGACTCGGTTTGACTTTAATCATCTTGTCTTTGTTTGATTTTTAGTAATGAACATGATTATGTTTTTTTATTCTCAAATTATTAGTAGCTAAACTTTTCCAATAGTCTAGGTTAAGATGAATCTTGATATGGTTTGAATTTTTTATTGGCTTTTGCTTATGAATTGTGTTATTTGAGTATAGTCATGTTTTTTATTACTTATAATGAGTGTGTGACTGTGTATGTTTTGATACTGATTATATTTCTATCTTTAGGTTATCAATCTCCGATTTATGATATAAAGCATGATATTTGACTGGGTAATTGATGAGTTTAAGTATATAATTGCAGAATATGTGTGCTACCTTACGCTTAGCTCTTAAGAGTCTTAAGGTTTTTTTTTTAAGGTTTTCATATTCATTGTTAGGTTGATGGACGGGAGATATAGCAAACGTGTGATACATCTTCTTAGCCATGTTTAGGCAATTCTAAGTCGTAAGTAAGATTAAACTAGGGTTTGGTTCGTGGTTTTAGAGTGTTAATGTGTGTCTATAATGTTTAGCATTTCTTATATACCGAGTATCTAGTCTATTTTAGCTTTTTACATAATTGTTTGTTCTTAATTGTAGTGGATTTTAGAGTAATCAGGCTGTGAGTCCAAGGGCTTTAAGGGTTGCTCAACTAAGTGGCATCCGGACCTGGGTTATCGGTAATTAGTCTAAAGAGGGAACAATCATCATTTCCAGTCAAAAGGATTCGATACTTAGGTGATTGTTTTTTCATTAAATTTTCATTAATTGTTCTCGGTAATTAGTTTCATAATTAATATTTTCATTTGTTTGATTACTTTGTTATCATCATTTCAATTAGTTATTGACTAAATATCAACAATGATTCACTATCAATAGCTTTGGTACCCATGGATTGATATCCAGTACCTATCAATACAATATTACATTTCACCAAACACACTTGTCAATTTGTGTGTAGTTACTATATTGGGGAATACTGTTTAATTAATTTTGAAAATATATCCAATCCATACACCTCAAAAACCTTGATAAATATGGCATGTGGCGAGAAAATATCGCACTTTACGAGTCTTAAAAGTCAGTCACACAACTTGGTGGTACTGACTTCGACCTAAGGTCTCCTTTAAGCTACGAGAACACAAAAAACCTAAAATCAATCGTAGAAAACATCAAATATCACAAAGAAACATTGATTTGATTGTACATATAGAAGCAAACGTGTCGAACGGGCATACACATAACTCGTTATTCATCATTTCATCCCTACTTAGTTTGTTTAGTCCACGTTGTTGATTATGCTTCTTTGCACCATAGCTTCACCCAGTCTAAAACATTATGTCTAGATAAATGTATCGTTATTGATTGAATATTGTTAGGCTTGAATGATTGATTGTTGGTTTGAATGGAACTGAAGCTCTTTCATTATCCACTTTTTTTTTTTTTGTGAAATTTTGTGTTGAATCAAATATGAGAATACATTATCACAAGCCTCTCGATTGTATCAAATCCAGTAATCCGTCCATCATTAGGGTATCTGGTGGGCCCCATGCCTCTTAACCAGTCAGATTTTGTTTATTTTTCTTTCTTTTTTAATATTTAATTAGGTGGGGGGCTCTAGTGGGGCTTTATCCCACACCATCATTGTTAAAGGGGGTGCCATTTTTATCTCAAAATCTACGTGACGCTTACATGGCGTGATAAACCTCCTAGGGGCTTTAAACCACACCCACCAGCCTTAGGAATAAGAAAATTGAGGTGGTAGGACATAATCTGTGAACGTACTTGATTTGCTATATGTGACTATCGACTATGTACTTCTCGTAGGTGGATATGATACGCCCTTTCCTTAAATCCGATAAAACAATTAAATTTAACTTTTTTACATCACCTGGTCACAATTATAAAAAATTGTAAGTCACCTCTAAGACCATACGGAGTGGAGGCGTGGAAGTGGTGTGAAAGCCACAACCACGCCGGAACACCACCCGGGAGGCGGTGTTGTGGCTGGCATGGGGGAAGGGGCGGAATAAATTACATTGGCGTTGTGTTCTTGATGATGATGATGTGGGCGATAGTGATTCGGTGTGGTTAGAGATTTTCTTTAATGTAATAGAGTTGTTTTATAAAATTAATACAAAAAGTGTGTGACATGTATTACACCACGCCACCCTTTCACCCCATCATACTCCGCGCTTTTTGACACGACGCCTCTTTTTTGACACGTGTTGATATAACGTCCACATATCGCATAACGCCCCTTTTCAAGCCATGCACACCGTATAGCATAAGTTGGTATCAACTAAAGCATTGTGAATGCATAAGATGTTTTGTACCGTACTTCATTATAAAGAAATATTATATTTTTGAGAAATGATAAAATCTGAACTTTAGTTTTTGGTTTCCGCAATTTCTTTGTAACGATACTACCTTTAATTATATTCTTCTTACGTATTTTATTGGCCAATTAATGTCACAAACGTGAAGGAATCAAATAAATGGAAACGATAGGACCATTTTATCCAAAGTTTTATATTGGAAAGAATAAAACAATTACCACCGCATCACCAACCCTACGATCCCTTTATTTTTATTATTTTTCATAAATAGCTACCAATCAAAAATACATGTTTTATATGTGTAATAAAACATTTCATTTTATAGTTATTAGCTATAACTATCTTCCGATTAATTCTGTCAAAAATCAAAAAAAAAATCAGAAAGAGGCATGATGTGTACGCATTTGACGTTCATACGAATAGCAATGGGTATGTTATTCGACTTTGATGTTTTAAACAAAACTCTTGTCGCTTCGTTTTGATGATAGGTGATGTGTGGATGTGTGGTGCACAATCACAACCGCATCGTTATACATTGTATCTTCATGTTTTGATTGTGTATGTGTATGTTTGAAGGTTAGTGACTATTTATGTTTTCATGTTTTGAACATGTGTTAATGGTTGGTGTTTGATGACGATGGTTGGTATATGTGTGTGTTTGAAGGTTACTGATTTCTCATTATATGGATTTAAGAATTTTCTAGGTAGGATGTGGGTGGTATGGTGGTGGGAGGTGAAACGGTGATTTCAAATGACACGAGATAGAAGTATTATACCACAAATACATATAACCATTAAATTATTAATTAAAATTAAATTAAATTAAAATAAAAACTAAATCAAAATAAATTAAAATTAATATAAATTAAATTAAATTAAAATTAAATCAAAACTCGGCCGGGGTGCGACTCACCCATCTAGGCTAGCCCTGTTCATATTATTTTGTTGATATTCGAAATCTACTATACTAAAAGATAAAAACAATTTATGCTACGTTAATTATATTATATTATATTATATTATATTATATTATATATTATATTATATTATATTATATTATATTATATTATATTATATTATATTACATTATATTACATGGGTAAAGTTTTTGTACAAATAATTTTAATATACTAAACATACAAATTGCAGGAAAACTCAAAAAGACAAGGTGGCATTTTTGTAATTATCAATAACTATCAAAGTTACTCTACAAATATACCTAAAAAAACCTAACCACTCCCCCACCCCCAAAAAAAACCTAAACCCCCCACCCCCCAAAAACCTAAAAAAAACCTACCCCCCCCACCCTCCAAAAACCTAAAAAAACCTAACCCCCCCACCCCCAAAAACCTAAAAAAACCTAACCCCCCCACCCCCCACCCCCAAAAACCTAAAAAAAACCTAACCCCCCCCCCACCCCCACCCAAGCTAAAATGCTAAAAACTAAACCCCCCAAAAAACCTAAAAAAATCTAAAAAAATAAAAAAAAACACACAAATTATTTTATTTTATTTTTTTAACATTTTTTATTAAAAAATCGCTACTTTTAGTAGCAACCAAAAAAAAATTTTTTTTTTTTTTTTTTTGCTAACGAAATGTAGCGATTTTTTAATAAAAAATGTTAAAAAAAAAAATTTGTGTTTTTTTAGGTATTTTTGGTTGTAACTTTGATAGTTGGTGGTAATTACAAAAATGTCACCTTGTCTTTTTGGGTTTTCCTTCAATTTGTATGTTTAGTATATTAAGATTATTTGTATTTGATCTTTTGCCTATATTACATTACATTACATTAGCTACAATAAAGTTATCTTCATTTTATTTTAGACATCAGAATTTTTTCCTTTTTAAATTTAGACACATGAAACTTAAACTTAGGGATAATTTATTTATCAAATAGAAAATATAGATAATCAGTAATTTTATACTCAAATGATTTTTTTTCTATGTATTAAATATGTTAAACACCATGAGTGTTAAATTTTCTATATTATTTTTACTTTTAGACCAATTATAGAGTTTATCTATTAAATTTATTTATTAATTGTAATAAATTTGAATATGCTAACGCCACGGTTTTACTCAAGTTTAATTTATTTAGGACGCGACTTTTCGTGATTCACAAATATATCGTCACAAATGTTTTTATTTACATCGCATCACGAGAGTTTAATCTACATTTTCATGGCTTTACTCGAGTTACATATACGACGTGACGTACCATTGCAATTTGCAACGCGTGGAATATTTTACTAGTTTGTTTTGTTTTTAAACAAATTTACGAGTCATCCATATTTAAAACTCGTCGAGCCGGTGGTCTCTCTAGATGCAACATCTTTATTCAAGAGACAGAGGTAATGTTTGCCTATATCTCACTATTCCTAAACCCTATCTATAGCGTCGTTATTTGTAAAATTTACTGGATACAATTATTATTATTTTTTTGTTTTCAAATATAAACAGGCCCATCCAGTAGACCTCAGTAAGCTTCAATAATGGGTCATGTTACAAAAAAAAATATTGTTATATGAGAGTGGTTATCATACATTACGAGTAATCGTACATTACGTATGTGACTATCCTGATCGTTAGATCAGGGTGATTAAAGCGTGATTAAATTGATGATGAGAAGCGGTGGCAAAAACGTAATTATGGTATCAAAAGGTTAAAATCGCCAATTTAATCTATCAAATTACCCGGCTATATCTTCTTCTCAAATCAAAATACAAAATTAGAACCCCAAAATTGTTGCTGAAGTTTGAAAGGCGATTTCGACGAAAGCTAAACGAGAGCGGTGAACAAGAAACGAGTATCGATTTGAAGTGAGGAATGAGGATTACGGCATTAGGAGGTATCGATTAAATCATCTGCTCATCCATTTGTCTTCTTCTTTAATCACACGGTTTTTGTAGTAGAAAATCTCATACTGATCGGTGGTTTTATTGTATGGTGAACAAAAATTGAAGCTAAACGAGAGAAGAGGAGCCGGAAACGCAACGATCCGGTGCACTCTACCAGAGCCGGCCCAATGGGCTTCCAACCCTAGGAACAGGCCTAGGGCCACCCAAATTGAAAGGCCTCCAAATTTATTGTAGGTTTTTTATATACTAGGCCCATTTTTTATTTTATACTAAACAACCCAAAGGAATAAAGGCCCATTTATTGTTTTTAGGTAAAACGGCCTGCTGTCTCCCACACAGTTCACGAATAGCCGGGCAGAATAAAAGAATGAAAGGCCAAGGTGGCTGGGTTCAGGTTGGAAGTGTCGTTAGTATTGTCAGTCGATACTCGATTGCAGCCTTGCACGGGAGCCTATCGTCGATTGCAGGTTACAGACTTACAGGTAAGTAATTAACCTATATATCTTCTTCTCGATTGAGTTTTGTTCAATTCTCATGAATCGTCGATTGAGACTTGATATACAATTAGTTTTGATATACCCGCAGGCCTCAGTTCTCGATTTGATATACCCTGCCTCAGTTCTCGATTTGCTATACCCTACCTTGCCTCACCTCAATTCTTGATTTGATATTGTGGCAAAAGCTTTACTGTCAAGTTTTCTTCATTTCCGTTATAAATTTATTATAACATCAATAACTGTGATCAACTTACAGACATATGACTCTGGATTAGCTTCATATGTTGCAGGACAAGTTGACAGGTCTCTTAGTTGGAAAGTGAGTTTTTTTTTTTAATTTAATATTTTTACTCTTTTCGTGTGTATTTCTGTGAATTTTCACAAACTATATCAGATACAGTTATTGTTAAATTAATATTTATTTAATTTTGGGACAGGATATGCAGTGGCTCAAATCAATAACCCCGTTACCGGATATTGTGGCAGACGTGGATTCTCCGTTCTCGGAACTCAGTGGCACAGGTTAGATACCTAATATTTTTCTGAATCAAGTTGTTGTTTAGGGAATTAGGGCTTATTCTTCTTTCATAATTTGCTATTTTTCTGAATCAAGTTGTTGTTTAGAAAATTAGGTTGTGTTAACCATTTCTGTAACCGTTACTGCCGCAAAACGTAGTTTTTCCAAATTAAAACTAATAAAAAATACTTAAGATCGATCCACAGTGTCACAAGAAAGATTAAACGGTTTAGCTATTATGTCATTCGGAAAAGATTTTTTAGAAGAACTTGATTACGATAATTTCATCAAGCAATTTGCCTCGTTTAAAGCTAGAAAAGTAGATTTTTTAAACATATACCATAATTATAGAAAACAAATGACTTTAAAATAAAAAATTTGACTACACCAATTATAAACTTAGTTTATAATTGTCGGTCCCAAGCCCAGATAAAGGAGGAGGGTTTTGTTACTAAATATGTTGAAAATGATAATTTTGCGAAAGGGCCACCACTTCGTAGTTCGATTAGGGCCTCCGAAAACGTAGGAACGGCTCTGCACTCTACCGGCATAAATCCAGGTTTCTTCTAAAAAATCCAAAATATTGGGGTTTGATGAACTAGCGTTATTTGATATTGATTGATTTATATGAACTAGCGGTATTAGATTGATTGATATTAGACGATTGACTGATATGAACTAGCGGTATTAGATTGTTCATCCCCCTCCCCTGTATTAGGTTAAATTTTGATATTGGGGCTTTTGATCTAACTTGCCTTTTGTTTAAACAATTAACGAATGTTGTATTAGGTTAAATTTAGATATTGGGGCTTTTGATCTAACTTGCCCTTTGTTTTCATCCGTTTTTAAGCATAATTTTGGTGGAGTTGGATGAAAATAATAACGCATCCAATGAAAATAATAACGCCTGTTGTATAAGATTTGTTGTAGCACAACCAATGACAATGATAATGCCTGTTGTTATATGAAAAAGGTAATTTTCTTGATTTTTTTTTGTTTGGAAATATGAATGTAGGGGTTGCTGATGATGATTTTGAGCCCCCCCCCCCCATTCAGCCGATGATAACAAACAAACCTCGCAAGTTAAAGTTAAATAAAAAGCCAAAGAAATTAAATCTTGAAGATGATGATGATGATTTTGAAGCACCAATTAAAGACTTGATAGGCAAAAGGGCTGAAAACACAAAAAATAGGGCAAAGCCTTTAACTGACCAAGATGATGATGATTTTGAGGAGCCCATAAAAAAGAAACCATTGAAACAAGACAAGCAGATGGATCCTACAAAGGGTAGACAGACGATTAACGAAGCGGAACCAATTAGGACAGAACCAAGACCGTACTATGAATATCATCATGAGGTAATAAGCCTTAGGTGTAGTCCTTCAGGTTTCTTGGATACAGTAAGACAATTTACAGAAGCACAGGTAGCGGATGTGAAAAGCATTGGATTTGGTCATGTTCTTGATATAAAGCTTAATCATATAAGCACACGTCTAGGTACTATGACGAGCAATACAGCACACTAAACATCGGAAATCATAAGATACAAATCACAAGAGATTTAGTACATGATGTGTTTGGTATTCCAAAAGGACAAAATCCAGTACGGGAAAAAAATAAGCCTCGGAAAGGAGCGATAGTTGAAAAAAATACTGCTACTCAAGGGGTTGAGACAACTATTGATGAGTTCAAAAACCAGTGGCCGGGCACCAACAGAATTACTCATACATTAGTTGCAAAAGCTATGAAAAAACAAACAAATGGTGGCAGATAATTCAAGTTAAATTTTTAGCCTACTGGAACACGTTATTTGTAGATATTACAAAGTCAACAACGATTAAACAAAGTTTTCTACTTGCCTTTGACAAAGAGGAAGACATTTCGAAGTTGGATTGGTGCTCGTTTGTTTTAGAATTGCTTAAACGAACTAGACAAGGTTGGAAAAAACTGGACTCAAAATACAATGGACCAGTTGCATTTCTAACGGTATGTTTTGTAAACATCTTTAAAATGTAAGCTAATACAATATTGTTAGTAGTATTCTGTTTTTTTTAAACAACTATATGCAGCTTCTATACACCCATGATTTCAACAAAAGGCACAAAATTTTCGATGAAGTTGCCGAACTGCCTGTCATAAAGTATATAACATCTGGTATGAACGACGACACGGAAGAGTATTTATACAACAATGGGCCACTGTCAGATGTTGAAGATTATGATGAAGTTGACAAAGACGAAGAAACGCATGACAATCGCCAAGATTAACAACATGCGACTGTCTCAGACATCAATAGCGATGATCATCAAAATGAGCAGGCTCCGACAACGCCATTCGAAAACATAAATCAACAAACTTCGACGTTATTGACGGACCTGTTCACTGACAACATCCCATTACACGAGGCTGCTGCAGTACAAGAAAACCTCACCGCATTTGAAACGATAGATCAGCCTGCGACAGATACGGATGATTTCACAATACCACCAATGGATACCATAAAGGTCTACAAAAGAAGACACCAGGCTGGTGAAGATTCAATCGACGAATGTTACATACCATCAACTACCGATTGGTTTGAGGGCTGGAATCCTAGTGAACATATTTCAGAGTTGAACCTAGAAAATATGGGCATCAGGTCACAAACGTAAAAAGAGCTTGACTACTGCTCCACTCCGCTTCAACTAACCAGGGTGATCTATGATGATGTTGCGCGGGAAGCCTCAAACAGAAATAAGAAGGTACACTCTTTTGGATTTTTGTTTATGATATTATTAATAACGCATGCTTTAAGAACCTCATATTACAGTAGAATGCTTGTTTATGATATTAGAAAAATAACGCCTGTACAATACTAAAAATCACACTAGTTTAAAAAATTAATAACGCATGTTAGCTTAAGAAATTAATAACGCATGTATTGAGTCAGGCTTTTGTATTACTATAACTGAGTCCAGTTAGTAAAGACCATATTGTTGTTTGCATGGCATGCTATAGTGGCTCGATTGTTATTTGTGGTGTTTAGGCTATAACTAAGCCCAATATAGATCACTGGAACAAGAGGCCCGTTAGCATAAGTCTTGATTTCATAAATAGTGGAATGGACTTCGAATGATATAGACTACACAGGAGATTAAGCTGTTGGGCCAATTTATTAGGAGAAACATTGGGTTGTTTAGGCCAATTTATTAGGAGTAACATTGGGCTGTGGTATTCTGAAAAGGAAAAAAAAATGCACTAAATTTGGTTTGAAATAAAGCCCATGATTAACAAAATGGACAAGAACATAAATACAAATAAAAATTACGCTAGTTACATAGATAATGACGCATGATATTGCTAAAAATGAAAACTACGCTACTTAGATAGATAATAACGCATGATATTGATAAAACTCCAATTCTGCAGCTGTTGTTGAAAACAATGGACAAGAATATAAATAAATACATTTATCTGGTTACCGAAATGAACAATATCATTACGAACGCAAAGGAAAAGTGTTTCTGGGATCCAAATAAAATGAGAATGTGTAAAAGATGGGATGATGCAGTTAAAAATACTGTGTCGACGATGACTGATCAAGTAAGCTCTGGAGGTGATGAGGCGTTTCAAAACAAAGTTGGAGAGTGATCAAGTAAGCTCTAGAGGTGATGAGGCGTTTCAAAACAAAGTTGGAGAGGGTGGCGATACAATTCAAGAATTAGGAGGGGATGGAGATGCAACCGTAGAAGATGAAAACACAGGAAAAACAAAAGGTAGATAAGAATTTGTGTTATTTCTTAAGATTAACGGTAATTTAAGTTCAATAATGAAAAAACGTTTGTGATTTTATAGGATGTCATGATGTTGATACTATGACATATGACGATGGGGGTATTTCAGACTCATGTCTGGCTGCATTACAAACCATCAAACCAGGTGTATACAAGCAGACGACAGAAGGTAACAAATACGATCATTGCTATAATATTAACCGTATTCTAACTTGTGTTTACAAAAAATTAACCTAGTTGAACATACAAACAAAGACACAAGCAGATGTGGTACACTAAATGGACCAAGCTGTAAATTTAGCAGAGTCCAGTTAGCAAAAAGCACAAAGTCAGAATACAATAACCGAGTCGATGTTGAATGAACTTGAAAAGATAAACCCTGACGTCTATGGTAAAGAAATGCCTCCCACCACATCCACTGAAGAAACAGATGAAGTGACGGATGCATAAATGCAGTCGGTGGAGACGCTTTTAAGATTGACTCCCATCCTAAAAACATCAAATGAAAGTAAGCAAAAAACTCTCGTGTCTGATAACAAAAATAAAATGGATGAAGAGAGACAGACAGAACTAGTGAGAACGCGTATCAAAATGTTGAGGGAAAAGAACGAAAAACGAATGGCAGAATTAGGTGACGCATACAGATCACCTTATTGCAACAGGATAACCAGCTTATATGAGCCACTCCTGGAACGTGACCAAACGATCATCTGTTATCTCTTAGCTCCGGTCGGAGATATTGGGTAAGATGTTTTGTCTCTTTTAAACCGCTTAAAATCTTGATCTCTTTTTAAACTGTCCTTTTTGTTTTAAAACAACAGCTCATTGATATACAAGTCTGAAAGTGGTTTCGAAACACTAAAAATCATTTTTGAAAGCTTTCACCCATCGCAATACATAGCTTCAAATGTAGTGGACGCGTTTGTAGATGTGTTAAACTTTGAAGAGAAAAAAGGGACAAAAAATCATCACCATACAGGCTGTTCTTGCTAAGTACACTGATTGTAAGTTTTTCCCTAATAATCACGCATGTATGTATTTTACTAAGTTTATCATGCATGTATGTATTTTACTATGTTAAATCACACATATTGAATTGTAATCACGCATTTTGAAAGTTAATGCACACATGTTTAAGGTTAACCAAGCATGGTATATGATAATCACGCCTGTTGAAAGTTAAGGCACACATGTTTAAGGTTAACCAAGCATGCTATATGATAATCACGCCTATTTAAGCTTAATGCACATATAGAGTTTAATGAAAAAATCACCATAATTTTTGCAGCCTAACATAATGTATGGGCCAAAAAACACAGACAATGATCGATTGAAAGTATTTGCACCAAGCCTAGACGATATACAGTGTAAGTATCAGGTCAAGAAAGTTGACACAGTGGATCTTATCTTCATTCCAGTATTACTATCTGATCATTTCTGGTGCCTATGCTTTCACTTGAAAAATGGCGAAATTGAGTTAATTGATAACTCTAGATTTGACGAATCGTTTAGCAAATGCTACCGTGGGCGCCCAGAAAAGCTAGTAATTCTTGAATACTTAGCTTTATATACAAATACGACTATATATTATAATGAGTAGGTACTAATATGATTTTTTATCGTGATTATAGCGAAGAGTTCTAGTTCTATACCTAAAAGACAAGATACGACGAAAAGAGTGGATAAGAAACTTGGGAACAGCAAGCATAATTCGAAAGGAAATGGATTGGAGAACTCTTCAAAACGGATTTGACTGTGGTGTCTTCACTATGAGACATATGGAGACGTACAAAGGCAAATCACCATGGAATCCGGGGTTTGTGAACGAAGATAAAAAAAACATTCAAGATTCACAACTTCGATTCTTGCGGTACCGGTATCTTAGTAAGATTGTATTGTCCGACTACAATCTTATAAGGAAAGAAGTGTATGACAAAGCTAAGGAATTTACGAAGACCGCAAGCACCGTAGATGTTTTGCGTGATCGGGATAACAAAATTAGGGACCGATTGGATCAGTTCTTCAACCTTGACAAAGTGAAACAAAATGCTACGTCATAGAACTACTTTGTTACAAACATATTTGACATGTTCGTTTTTTAATTTTATTTTTAATTCTTTAATTTGTTGATTACTCATAAACTATGATATCAGATAACATGAAAAATGTTTTTATATCAGATAACATGAAAATGTAAAAACAATGGGAAAATTTCCTTATTCAAACACAAGTTCGATACAAGAAAAACACTTAGATAAATATAAAAGGCACATGGTTTCACTACCTAGATGAAAATGATACATAATACCCATCAGAAAAAGGACTTCAAAAACTTGATCTTCGTGTCCATAGAGCATCTTAAGACGCTTATTGCATCCGCAAGCTCCTTTAACTGTTTCTCATCCCGCTCTCCTAGATCAACCATAAACATCATAGCCACCTCTCGGACACTTGACTCTTTCATACCAGACAGCAAATTGAATATCTCTTCTCGCCTCTTCATGTTCTCTCTGACCCTAGAAATGTTAGTTTCCAACAAGTCTTTACAAGACTTGTCTTCAGCAATTTGTTCCTCGGTTCTCTTTTTGAGATAAACACTCATACCTGATGATGAAGAAGAACCACAAGATGAATTACAAGAATCTGCCATCTTTAAGGTAATATTTGAATGCTCTTTCAATGATATATAAAAGGATATACCAAATAAGAGGACATCTAAAATTATTAAGCTTGACAGCTGTATGGTTCAGAAATAATTCTAGCTGTTTTTTGGAGTTTTCTTGGTCCAGTACAGATATTATGCAAGATAATCACGCATGTATAAATTATCACGCATGTATAAAATAATCATGCCTGTATAAATAATCATGCATGTATTAATAATCACGCACGTCCTGTTTGTGAATTATGTAAGCTACTGAACTTTGTAAAAAATATTAAACAATATGCAAGATGCAAGTTGATATAAAATATAAATAATTCTAATAATAATGAAACCTACAAATAGCCTTCCAAATCGACATGACTGGTAATTATGTGAGATATTTAATTTTACTTACCAAATCTCTGACAACTACCATATTAAATCACAATCTTCATACATGATTCCCCATATTAGATTTTTGCAAAAAAAAAAAAAAAAAAAAAAAAACAATCTCATCAAGAAACAAAAATGTCTACTGATCCGGCAAGCAAACCCATCAAGGAGCTCCTCTCCAGCCGCACATTGACAGAGCTTGCTTCTGATGTAAACCCTACTAACAATATTTTTGATGTGCAGAGGAAGGTCTTAGAACAACAGAAGATGAACCAAGAAGTCTGGGGAAAACTACTTGAAGAACCAAAATCTTCGTTGAGGGACAACGGCATAAAGCTCATGAAGGATCAGGCATCTGCTGATCACTTGGTTTACTCATATCTCAAGGATGCAGTGGAGACGGTGCAAGAGAAGATGGAGACCAGTGACAAGGAGCTTGGGAAGATATTCACATCGAACTAGGTGGTATGTCTGATTAATCAACGTTTTTTGTTGAATTTTGGGGATGTTATAATGTTGGTATTTTGAAAACTTACAACTATGGTGGTTTTTGGCAATAGAAACTGATATGTGGATATATTTAGAAAAATCATGTAGGCTTACTTTTAACATGTTTTGATACCTTTCCGGCATCTATGTATGGTGTTTTGGCGTTATTATATGAAAAAGGCATGTTAAATATTATCACGCATGTTACATTTAAAGACGCTAGTTATGAAAAAAAATCTGTGTTTGGGTATGTTTTTGGTTGAAATAGCTGTGAACAGGGATTAAGACAGGTTATACAAATTGTTAGAGAGGGGTTTAATGGTAATTTGAGATCTCCATTTGAGATAGTCTTGTATATTTATGATTTTAGGTTAAGGTCCAATATAGTAAAATAACGCATCTGCATATTGAAAAGGGGTAAAAAAAAAGGATCAGTTGAGATGGTATACTTAATCACGCATGGCAGGGTAAACATATTAAAATGGTATTAAAATCAAGCATGTCAAAATGTCAAGATCACAGATCACATAAAGTTGTTTCTTAAAAAAAGCATAAAAAAACCAATGTTTAAATGTATGCAATTGTGGTTCAAAAATTACTCATCGTCGTCGTTTAGCTCTTCCCATTCAGAATCACTATCATCTGCTTCGTCAACCTCCTCATACTTCTCCTCTCTCTCACAAGTTTCTGCCTCCTCGTCCTCTTCGTCTACTAAACCAGGATCAGTCTCTAACTGAATTACTCTTCTTTTCTTCCCCTTCTTATCGGCAGCACTAAATTGACCCTTTAAAACCTCGCAAGTTCAGATATCATGACCTTTGGTATTGCAAACACTGCATGTCCGACTTATTTTGCCTTTTAGACTAATAATCTTTTCTCTTTTATTGATTTAATCCACTTATGTGAACAGCGTCCTTTGTTTCTAATACAAGCTGGCATACGGACTGTAGGTGGAGCATCAGTGTTTGGTTTCTCGTAACCGATTAACCTTGAATATCTATCAAACTTAGGGTCGATGGGCTTGGTTATACGAAGTTCATCAACCATTTCTTTCATCTCCCTCATCCGATCCCTGACTATAACTAGATGATCAAAATCTCTCATCCAGTTACCAATAAGATACTCTCCGGTCTGCTTTATCTCATACGCAACCTCTTTGGCCTTTTTATGCCCATCATTATCATCAACACTTAAATCAAATGTGTTATTTAGATTATTCGGTACCACGTCATTGGTCCTCTTCTCATAACGTACTTGTTGGGAATTTCTTTCACTTTGAACATCTTGAACACAAAGTATATATGTTTGCACAACAATCCATATTGTTCAAACCTGCGACAACTGCATGATGCAATTACATCCTCCCCCTTCTTGAAACAAACCTAAACAAAAAAATTGAAAATTAAAAATCAAGGAAAAAACGCACGTTGTTATGTAGTAACGCATGTTAGCTAGTCTAGATAGTGTTACCTCTAATAAACCGTCACCATGGGCTTTCCAATCCTTCATACTTATCTTCAAGAACGGTTCCTCGATTTTAGTCTCCATAGGAAGGCACTCGGACAGTGTTCCATATAACTCTGCCTGTTGATTAGCAAAAATGGACCTGGTGTAAATTTTCATAGCATCATCCTCTAAGGTAGTTTCAGACCAGTTATCTGGGGTTGTATTTCTAGAAATATGGTCATTTTTCTGATGGTTGAATCTTTGCACGTCCATTGCACCATCAAAATGGTTAAAAAACTCAACAAGGGTAAGTTGAGAATTCGTCACCTGATAGAAAAAATGGTTTTCGCTCTCTCATCTGGAGGTGGTCCGCATGAGCCCAAACATAGGCTCATGACGATAGAAAGCTGGAATCCACGAAGATCTCATGCCAAACACATCGTCAATCCATTTATTCTCGATTAGACCGAATTCAATCATTATCAGTTTCTATTCTCTCTCAAACGTTTCTGGCGCAATCAAATCAGTCCATACAATGTCACACATTCGTCTTTTGAAGTCTTCATTGTTACACAACTCATGTCCCACCTATTAAAACAACGGATTGGAATGAACAAAAATCAGAAATATTTATAATTATTCACGCTTTTTGTAAAAAAAAGTGTAGGAAATAATAACGCATGATGAACTTTTTGTACACGTGCATATACAAATCAGAAATCTTTATAGTTATTACGCCGGTTGTAATAGTAATAACGCATGTTGTAGTTGTGTCTAACCTTATCGACAACTTTCTTCATTATGTGCCACATACATAATCTGTGCCTACTCTTATCGAACATTGCCTCGATAGCTTGTTTCATCGTCGGGTCTTGATCAGTGACGACCACCTTCGGCTGCTTACCAAATGAGTCCAAAAATGATTGCAACAACCATTTGTATGATTCAATGCTTTCGGATGCTAACAACCCGACTCCAAGCGTCACATTCCGACAGTGGTTATCAATATCAGTAAAGGGTATAAAAACCATATTATACCTTCAAAATGATGAAATAAAATGAATAAAAAAACAAAATTGTACAAAAAAAAAAACAGATAAAATATTAAAGTGAAGACTAACTTGTTGGTTTTGAATGTAGCATCAAACGATATGACATCTCCAAACTTAGCATAGTTACGTTTGCACAAACCATCGGCCCAGAACAGGCCAGTTAATCATTTGTTTTCATTGACTGAATGTACAATGAATAATCAACCATAAACTGCTTTTTATCGGTCAACCTATTAATAACCATATCTGCATCATATTCTCCTATATAGCTATGTATCCTAGCTCTAAAATTCTTGCAGTCGTCTTTAGTTGTGCCAACATTTTCAAAACCTCCGTATCTTTGTCTCATTATATTAAAGGCTTTCACTGGCCCAAGATTCAATGTACCAAGCTCCCATATCATCTCTTCTTGTGTTTCGGACAGATGCCTATAAGCCGGTAATAAATGCATATCTTTGGGGCACACGAATGAATGATTATGCGATCGAACAAACTTATCAACCTTATACAACACCCCATCCGTCGAACGAAGCTTAATTTGTGCTTTACACCCGGTTCGAATAGTCAGTCTGCTCCTACTTTTATATGGCTTAGACAACTTCGAATAAGGATCATCAAATGCCTGTGGTTTATGCCTCTCCTTTGAACACACAAAGTATTTAGTCTTGATAATACCACCACTATGATGTTCACCTCCTTATCGAGCAGAGAACCCTGCCTTCTTGGCATATGTCTGATAAAAAACATATGCTTGCTCTATGGAAGTGAATTCCATTCCTATAACAGGAACACATGATGAAGCTACCTCAGGAATATACAATCTTTCATCTGCACATTTTGAAATGACAAAAAAAAACATGAGCTCTAAAACAAGACGCACAGGGAAATAAAAAAAGAAATCACGCAAAGAAAAAAAACACGCATGTTGCCTCAATAATAACGCAGGTAGAAAAAAAAACAGCCAGTACTGTATACTTCATAATAATAACGCATGTTTGATGGAATTACACAGGTCTCCTACACTATATAGCTTATAAACATGCATGATTTATGACACATTCATTTCAAAAAAAACTAATTATCAAATAATGATGCACGATCAAATACAAAACATCAGACAACAATAATTTCGTTGGTTTCTGGAAAATTAAAACGATTAATTGACAACTTACTGGCATGATCGTCTAATAGAACGTGGTTGTCTGATGTCGGGTTCCTCAAATGCTCAGCAGCATCATGAACGGCATGGACTTCAGCATCTTCAAATTCAATATCATATGTGTTTCGTGCGTTACTGCTCTGTGGATCCATTTCAAACAATAAGTGATAGTAACCCTAATCGCACACCTATAACCGCTAATTTGATACTTTGAAAAATGGAAAATATTTGAAACTGATTCGAATCGTAATTACCGGGATGCAGGAGATAACGAACTCGCATAATTCTCTTAATGTTAGTAAATGTCTGAATTACCCTGCCTCAAGAATGAAAATGTCTAATTTGCCCTTAATGAGAAATCTTAATCGGTGCCACGCGTTAAGATCTCCTTGTCGCCTACATGAAGTATGATTAGGGTTTTTGTACATTATGCTTTCTCTTGTTATATAACCAGAAACCAAAATATTCACTTTCATATAAAATATAAAAATATTAAATCTATACTATATAATAAAAGAAACCAATTTTGGGACACTTGTCATCATATTAGCATGTGTATTATTTAGTTTAATTAATCTCTTCTAATTAATTATAGATAACCCTTCTATTAAATATTATTTACTTTAATCTCTTATAAATAATTATTATTTAGTTTAATTTTAATTTAAACTTTTCTAGAAAAAAAAATCATAATTATTTACGTGGCAAATTCGATTACCAGGAACTTATATTTTAGTAAATTTTGGTTATATTAGATTTTAGTTATTTTTTATCTTTAGGTTATTAAATTGATGGGTTTGACTTCCAATTTTGTCTTATTTTAGTTAATGTTTATCTTTAGGATCATGCTTTTTTTAGAGTTAATAGCCAAAATGGTCCCTGAGGTTTGCTCACTTTTGCCACTTTAGTCCAAAACCCAAATTTTTTACATCTGGGTCCCCGAGGTTTGCATTTTTTTTGCCATTTTAGTCCAAAAATGAAACCTGCTCAGATTTCTCAAAAACAAAAAACTCAAGTTTTGTCCTTTTGCACATGGGTAAAATGGTCATTTTCATTTTATTATAACTAATTATTAATTAAAAATAATAAACCTACCACCACCTCTCTCTCTCTCTCTCTCCATCTACTCCTCTCTGCCGCCACCACCGCCACCTCCTCACGCCGGCGACACTAACATTCCTCCGTATCCCCCTCTCTTTCTCTCTCTCTCTAAAACACAACATTCCTCCGAGGCTCAGATCTGTTTGATCATCCTGTTTATTACAACCACCTTCAAACCTGCAACAAGAAACCCAGGTTGATCAGACCTGCACCCAATTTCATCACCACCACCATTAATCCACCACCACCACCATCTCTCTGTCTCCCTCCTTCACCCACCACCTAACGTACTTACGTGCGTGATTTTGGATCCCATGCGTGATTATGTGGTCCCATGCGTGATTATGTGGTCCCATGCGTGATTATACCCCTGATCCAACGGTTACCATTGTCTCCTATGTGAAGTACGATAAGGCGTGAAATATGTTAACCTTTCTCTCTCTCTCTCTCTCTCTATATATATATATATATATATATATTAATTTTTGAATTAAGAAAATATTAAATGAAAAGCAAAATGACCAAAATGACCAAAATGCCCCTGAACTAAAAGACAAAATAGGAGGTTGCAACAGTCAAAAAATAGGGTTTTTAAATTTTGAACCAAAATGGCAACAAAATGCAAACCTCAGGGACCCAGATGTAAAAAAATTGGGTTTTGGACTAAAGTGGCAAAAGTAAGCAAACCTCAGGGACCATTTTGGCTATTAACTCTTTTTTTTTTTTTTTTTTTTACTAATTTTGACTTATAAGAACGTAACCAAGCTGACCTTAGAACTTAGATTTTAACTAATTTTGATCAATCGTAACATATATTATTGTATAGTATGGAATTGTATTCGATGTTATCATGATGGTTTAAAATTTATCGAAACCAAATTTTGGACACGTGTCATTTATTGAAGTTATCCTCGGATCTATACTTAACTTATATTAATTAAATAAATAAATAATAAATTAATATTAAATCTTATCGTACTTTAATAAAATATTATCCTGAAAATTGTTAATTTAATATAGTTTTAAAACAAATACATCTCTTTCCTACTTATCTTATATTAAATATATAAATAATAAATTAATATTAAATGTTATCCTAATTTATTAAAAATATATTTTTTAAATTATTTGGTATACAAAATTATATTTATTCAACTCGTGTTAAATGCGGGGTTTTTAAAAATATAAATTTTTTATTATTTACTATAAATATTTTTTTTTTATTATTTACTATACAAAGTTACATTTGTATAACCCGTGTAATACACAAAGTTTTTAAAGATATAACTTTTTTATCATTTGCTATGTAAAATTAGATTTATTCAACACGTGTAATACACATGATTTTTTAAGGATATAAATTTTTTTATTATTTGGTAGATTTTTCAACCCGACTATACATGGGTTTTTTAAAGATATGACGTTTTTAGTATTTAATATACAAAATTACATTTATTTAATCTGTGTATAGACATGGTTTTTAAAGATATAACTCTTTTTTAGATCTATTCAACACATATAATATACAGGGTTTTTAAGGATGTAATTTTTTATTATTTGGTAGATTTATTCAACCCGATTATACACGGGTTTTTTAAAGATACGACATTTTTAGTATTTAGCATACAAAATTACATTTATTTAATCTGTGTAATACACATGGTTTTCAAAGATATAACTCTTTTTTAGATCTATTCAACACGTGTAATATACAAGGTTTTTAAGGATGTATTTTTTTTATTATTTGGTAGATTTATTCAACCCGAGTATACACGGGTTTTTTAAAGATACGACGTTTTTAGTATTTTGTATACAAAATTATATTTATTTAATCTGTGTAATACACATGGTTTTCAAATATATAACTTTTTTCCTATTTGATATATAAAATTAAATTTATTTAACGCGTACAATATACGGGATTTTTAAAGATATAATTTTTTATTATTTAATATATAATATTACATTTATTTAACCCGTGTAATACACGGGATTCTAAGCTAGTATTATATAAAAGAAGTTTTAAGATTTTAGCCGTTCTAAAAAAACAAGCACTTTTTAAACAGAATCTCAAACGGTATTATTAAAAGATATTTCCGTCACGTATTATATAACGTAAAGGAATCAAACAATTCGCAACATACAACAAACTTTTATATTGCAACAAAGCGTGCAGTAACCGCTCCACTCACCTTCATCCTCATCCTCAACCCCTCCACCATCATCCTCATTCTCAGATCTCACAATTCACCATGTGTTGCGGCAAAATCTGCATGATGTGCACCTGTTTGATCCTCATTGTCATCGCAATCGGTATGTTGTTCGGATTCGGTGTTTTCACCAAAGCCTTTCACAAAGTTAATAACGAATTGCATTATTCTTATTCCCCGGCCACTCAACCGGTTGCTCCAGCCGCCGGTAGGCCGTTCTTCACCGTCGCTGCTCCTCCGCCATTTTGAGGTTTTCTTGTAGTTTGCTCGTGATGTTCATTTCGAGCCCTAGGTATATGAATTGTGTTGCGTATATAATTCTTGTTGAAATGTGATTGAATTGGATTGTTGAAGGTTAATTGGTTGGTTATATAACATGTTTTTTGTTTTTTGTTTTTTTTTTTTGTTTTTTTTTTGTTTTTGTGATGATTGAAATTTTGTTATACTGATTATGTTTCTGAATCGTGTAGAGATTAGAACAGTAATGGTACCGGACGGTCTAGTATAGTACATGTATCGAAATTTAGCTAAAATCAAAACCGAATATCATACTAGATGTTCGGTCGGTACCAGTAATCCAGTATGGTACGGTACCGTTAAAAGTCATGAACCAGGGTACTGATACTGAAATTGAGCTAAAGTCAAAACTGTGTACCGGAATGGACCGAACCGGTACACTCAACAGGATCGTGTAGATACCAAAACTTAGCTAAAACCAAAACCGAATATCGTAAAGTATATGCTAGGTTAGTACGGGTATGATAAGGTAATGTTAAAAGTCCTGAACCGGTAAGTACCGTATAGGGATACTGAAATTGAGCTAACTTTAAAACCGAACACTGTATCGTGTATTTTCGGTTGGTACCGGTATAGTACGGTACTAGTATTCGTTACGAAATTACTCATCGCTCCATTAGAACGATATTTTAAGCTTCACCTAGGTTTCAATATAGTTGAAATGTGCTCGCATTTAATCATTGAAGGCTAATTGCTCGTTTGTATAAGATGTTTGTGTGATAATTGAAAGTGTGTTATACAGATTAGGTTTCTGAAATTGTGTGCTTTTGAATAGTGAACGGTTACCGTTACTAGACCGAACCGGGACCGTACAAAATTTAGCTAAAATCAAAACTGAATACTGTATTGTATTATGTTCGGTCAGTTCGGTATGGAACGGCACGTTAAAAAGTCATGCACCGGTATGGTACTGCATAGTACCGATACTGAAATTGAGCTAAATTCAAACTGAATACTGTACCTGTATGGTATGGTACTGGTATTTGGTACGAAATTTCTCATTCATAAATTGCAATGATCTTTTTATCTTCAGCTAGGTTTCAAAATAGTTACTTTTATGAGAAATTTATGACATTATAATGAAGGTTTAACTGCAAAGATACAAATAGGAATGGAGGACATAATGAGCTCACCATCCTGCATCTTAAAATAATAATATACATGTCAGAGATTTAAACAGAGGTGCAGAGGCATGAGCTCCCATGCAGCTTCCATCAGTGCACCATTAGAGTCCACAAAAAAGATGCTAGAGAAATCCATTTTGACTTGTAAAATATGTGTTAAATGAAGAAAAAAAAAGTGTTCAATGGCATGGCTTCTGTTTTATACTGAAGTCAACAGTGGGGATAAGGCCCATAACTCATGAGTCATGATTCACATACCCATCCAGGGATCAAAAGTGTGGAATAATTATGTGAGGTTGACGAGTTGAAGAGATGAACCAAAAACTAGACGCATATATGTATTCGTGTCAAAGAATCAATCCTAACGCGGCGAACACACTTAGAATCCGAACACGACTCGTCTAACATATTTATCTAAACGAGTTGGCAAGTTGACCTTATATAAAGTATATGTATTTTTTGTTGTATTCCAGTTTTATAAAGGGTTGATGCGTCAGCCTTTTAGATAAAACGCGTACTTTTTTTTTATCAAAGGAGTTAAACATGTAAGAAATTTTCACCCCAGTAACCTTGTACAAACAAAAAATATCTCAAATATGTTGGCAAAATGTCAATGACTTAAGTTACCTACATGCGAAAAGACAACTTTTTACTGATATTTTGAGAACCTGGTGTCCATTAGGCTGGAGGGTCTGGAGGTCGTCCCCAGCCCATCCCGCTTCAACACCGCACCGGCCCCCATTCCCCCCCTCCCACCGGCGTCGTCCAAATCGTCGGACATTAGACGATTGAGACGGGCCTCCCCCTCTCTCACACATCTATACATACAACATATACATATATATTTTAGGCCCATCCCCCATTTCCTTACCTCCATCCTCTTTGCCCCATACTCACACCCGATCTACGTGGCGGATCATCCTCCAAGGATGGGCCTCAACCATACCGCATAGCCTTAGTGAATCAAATTGGATTCAGTTAAGAACACCAACATATACTCCATTAGTTAAACCCAAAAAAAAGAGAATTCTATTGGTTACTTTATGATTAGGAGGAACTGCAGCATCTGTTGCAGTGTTTTCTGCAATGTGTGTATGAACCCTTAATTGTGTTGTCATTCAGCATGCATGGTGTTGCTGCAATGTCATTCAGCAACTACAGGTACAGGATAGTCTGATGAAGGCTCATTCTTTTGTAGAATCTTAATTCAACTTGGATCCATGTCTCCAAGGAATATGCTTTTTTTTTTTAACAAAAGGTGCTTCATAACATTCCTCTTTATATTTCTCATGTGCTCAAAGATGCCTTACACACCCACACCTCTCTCTCTCTCTCTCTCTCACACACACACACACACACACTTGAAAGTTTTTGGAAGATGAGAAACAGATAAAGCCATAAAGGTGAAGCTACAAAGAAACAAAAGGGTTCAGGCCCATGATTCAGGCAACACCTGTTTTGAAATCATGACTCGGTTCAGCTAACTACAAAAAAAAGGAATGTGGAGGGAATCCTGACCCCAGTACCCTTTTGGGTACTCATCATCCCACCCCGCAAGGGTTATGATGCCAGCAAATAGCCTCGGTCACTACCTCCATGATATGGGCACCACAAGGGTTGAACCCGCGTCACTACAAACTTCCCGTTTCAGCGTGACTTTCATTGGCTGCGGGTACCACTGGGCTATAAGCCAATCGGTCGGTTCAGCTAAGACAAGGTCAGATGAGTGAAACATTTTCTGATCACTTGAAATATTCCGGTTGACCCTTTAAATAATCTGGTTTTATTAGTCAATTCAAAACCAGATTACTTTCGTATCGTGTAAGGAATTGCCGCCCCTAAGTAATTTTTGCATCATAGTCTTTTGTAAGTACAAATTATACAAATATTATTAAAGAACAAGTTGGGTTACTGTAGCTTCCGTCACATCGGAGCTAGAGTAATTTTTTTTCTTTCTGTTACTTTTGTCTTTGTAACCCCTTTAACTTTTCTAAAGAAAAAAATATGAATTCTGTCATTTTGAAACCCCCCCCCCCCCTAAAGTTTTAAGTGTTTATTTGTGTATTTGTACCTGTCGGTATAAATTCAAATTGGTTTACGTTTCAACGTAAATAATGTCGGGCCAAATACGTTTTCGTGCATATTTTTATGTACGTTTTGAGTTGGTCTACGTTTTGATGTAAATATTGTTTAGAAACGAGTCGGGTCAAATATAATACGTTTTCATTAGACGGGACAAATTCGAGTTACTTTACGTTTCGACGTCGCCACAACGTGGTACCATCCTTTAACTTAAAAAACACTATTTCTTATGTTTCGACGTAAATTTTATTTCGGAAATAAGTAGGGTCAAATAAAAAACTTCTTCGTGCGTATTTTTATGTAAGTTTTCAGTTGTTCTATATTTTCTTACGTTTCGATGCCGCCTCAACGCGCGGGAGAAATTTACTAGTTTATCATGAAAGCATATGAAGATGAATGCTACACAAATACTTCAAAAACAAGATGATAACACAAGCATGGTCAACCATGTTAATCAATCCATAAACACAATTCATTTCACTAAACAAACTATTTTGTACATGTATATACAACAAAAATATGTACCAAACAAATCTTGGGCACAACCAGTTTCATAAATCAACATATGCAACAAATAATTAACTTAATGTTACATATATACATATATCTATATATTTACAGGTTGAGCAAGTTATTCAGAAACCTTTCCACACTGAAAGAACTTCATTAAACACTTCACCTATCAGTTCTCTATCTGCAGACTGTATAAATCCAGTGAATTCTTCAAGAATGTCAAATATCTTACCAAACCTCACAAGATACTGCATGCAGCAAATCTTCAACTTTGGAAGACGATACAACGAAGCATTTTGAAGCCTTTCAAGAACGTTATTCGTATCAATATCGTCCAACAAACTTTCATGACACGCTTCTTTTAAATCCGTAACATCGTATTTATCAGCTGCTCTAAGAAGTTCGAGCCTGTGAGTAAGAAAATGTTGGTCTATAATGTTACCGTATATGTAGCTTAAGAAAGCTTGGCAAGCTTCAATGGACATATCGGATATGTTTATGACGGACATTTCTTTTTCTTTTAGGTCGTGAGAGAACATGGATTTGAAGACTGGTGACCTGGCTGCAAGGATGGCCCGGTGGGCCCCAACGCTTCCGTTAGAAGTGTTGATGATTATATCCGTGTGAATACTTTCTGATAACATTTTTCCGATGGAGGAGAGCGTTGTTGCTTGGAAATCTTTGTGTGTAAAATGTTCGGTCCACACAGAGCAAGATTCGCTACCCTGTTGGATCATGTCGCACCAAAATGGTATTAGATAATCAACCGTAAAGAACGAACTACATGAGATAGTGTTTGTATGTATTTTTTTACAGAGTTAGATGGTCAAGAAAATGAAATGGGTCAATGACCTTAATTTTCAGCCATATAAGCAGCTATGGTTGGTACAACAAGAGGACATGACAATTATTTAGTAATGTCACTTAAAATATAACCAAAGAGAATGGTGGTAGAATTAATTACATTTGGAGAGAGAGTCTTAAGATCAAGAAACTCAACATCTATGATGAATTTCCCTCCGAGCGGAACCTCAATCGCCCAAACGAAATCGCCATTGCTTTTTAGCTGTTTATCTCTAATCTCTGTAATCACATAGTTAAAATCGAGATTACTATTATAAACATTAGTACCAATTAATGATCTTGGGTTGGGTCAAAGGTTGACTTGTTTGAAGTTAATATTAAGTAACTACCTGGATGAACAAAGGTCTTTCTACCTCCCAATGAACAAACCACTTGTATGATGAATGAGGCAATTGGAGGACTCTCTTTATTTAAACTTGATATTTCTGGGTACAATTTAATCAACAAATTGCGATTCTTCTCCACAACCAGTCGCCTTCATTTCATTGAAAAACAAATTAATAATATACAATTGGTTGCATAAAACTACAAGAAAAATAATAATATTAAATTCAAGATTCTCACAAAAATGGGGTATAGTGATTCCTTGGTGCCTAGTGATTCCAACTAGAATGTTTGACCAAGATTTTAGGACCAATTAGTAACTATGGTTATGGAAAAAGACAAACTGAACCGGCTGGGTTGGTTAGGTCCGCTGATTCAGCTAGCTTTCACGGTTTCATGGTTCGGTTTATGGAGTTTAGCATTCAAATTCTTTTTTTTCCTTTAGGTTTTGTTTCAAGTTTCAAATCGTAAACCGGATCTTGTATATTTCAAACCGGTTGACTTGTTTAAGTTTGAGCGGTTTCTAACGGTTTATGAACACCCCTCGTTCCAACCGAGATTCAAGATTCAATCTTGACGTCTGATTGCAAATCCTAATGCTCAAAAAATTGGGAAAACAAGAAATTTAACCTGTTTAGTTAAACGGTAGGCCCGTCAACCTATCTAATTAAACAGGTTAGATCCTCAAAACACATTTAACCCATTTTTTACAACCCATCAACCTTATTATTCAATTAGCACGTTTACATCCTGATTATTATCCACCAACTTGTTTAGATAAATGGGTTGCGTTAGGTTACATGAATTTAAGTGTGTACAGGTTAGGGTTAATGTTTTTGACACGATAATACAAGTCGTGTTCAGGTTGACCTATTTGATTAACTGAGTCGTTTCGGGTCGACATGTTTAACTAATTTAGTTAAAAAGGTCATAGTGGCAACATGTATAATCAAACACGGTCCATCCCCTGACCCGCTTAACCCATTTTTTACAACCCACCAACTCGATTAACTTGTTTACAACCTGATGATTACCCACCAACACGTTTAGATAAATGGGTTAAACGGATTGACTCGGCAACCTGTTTAATTTAAGATGTCAACCCCCTATCTCGTTTAACCCATTTTTTACAACCCATCAACCAGATTAACATGTTAACAACCCGATTATTATCCACCAACCTCTTTGACACGTTCATGTAATTGGGTTAAACAGCTGTGTCCGGGTTGTATAATTCAACCCACCAACCCGACACGATTCACACACCTACACGTAATACTACCAATAATAACACTAAATTCAAGATTCAGACCAAAAACAGAGAATCTACGAGTGGTTCCAAGTTCCAACACAGATTGAATCTTAATTATGGTGTTCCAGAAAGAAGAAGCATACCAGTTCCATTTGCCGATCTTGAAAGGATCAGATTTGCGATAAGTAGAAGAAGAAGCCAAAGTGTCAATACGCCACTGAGCGAGTCGTGCAGTGGTATCAACACGGTGGTCAGTCATCCTACCGAAACCAAACGCCGCCCTGATTTCATGGAAGCAGTCGAATATCCTGTCGTGCTTTCCCAGGTTGTCGTTTAAGGTTTACACTCTGTTTCGTATAGAAAGTAAAAACACACAGTTTGACAGTCACTGCGTTTGTGTAGCAATAATTAAATGATTAGAATCTCATTAAGGGGTTTGTTTTGAGCACGCAAGATTGCAAGAATCTGGGATTTGATATTACGCAATTGATGGGGATGTTTTGAATATTGATATTTGTATGATTGTAGCAGCCATTGAGAGGAAAAGTAACGAATGAAAAATGATTCAGGGTTGGTGTGCACGATGCTCATTGGCTATGATTGTCACTAATAATAATAATAGTAGTAATAATAATAATAATAATAATAATAATAATAATAATAATAATAATAATAATAATAGAAAAATGCTCGGATAGTCCTGTGATTTGCCCGTTTTTCACCTTTAGTTCCCAACTTTCTAAAATTACAGCTATAGTCCCAAATTTTTGCAATTTTGTTCCCGGATAGTCCCTGACGCGGATGAAGGTTAGTTTTTAATGTTAAGTGGATGTGAAATGACCAACATACCCTTACCTTTTTAACAAAACAAATAAGAGCCACTTCAAAAATTAAAAAAAGATAAACCTGTGAGGTCCACTCTCTTGTATTCTTCTCCCTCCAACCCTTTCTCCCTGTCTAAACTAAACAATAGATCGCAAATTTGATATTGTTGCCGGTGAATCAACCAAAATCTTCATCTCCGTCAACAATGTGACAGTCCTACGACATCACCGACCATCTTTGCTTTTCCGGTGATCTGGTCAAAATCCACATACGTCGTCTATCACCACCATTATAGACAAACCAAATTAATTAGCAGCCCCGAGTTAATTTGGTCATCGCAGAAGACTAACAACTTTCCTATGGGCTAAACTAATTTAAATCTTGAGCTGGGTATTAATTGCAAACACGTATACTGAGCACCCCACTACATGAACTTTGAAGTCTCATTTTGAAGGTAGTTATGGGCTAAGAGTTAAGTTCACGTAAAAATAAAATAAACGTACGAAACGTACGAATTGAAAGAAAAGTAAAAAAAGTGGCGGTGTCATTTTGGTAATTATCAGCAACTTCAAAATTACTCTAGTAGAGTAATTTTGAGCTTCTATAAAGTAATTTTGTAAATGTTCATGTAGAGTAATTTTGGTCGTGTAGGGTAATTATCAAAATTGTATGGTAATTATCAAAATTACACTAACCCCCCCCCCCCCCCACACACCCACCCCCCCCCCTAAAAAAAAAAAAACTAAAAAAACCTAAACCATTGTAAATGTTCATGTAGAGTAATTTTGGTCGTGTAGGGTAATTATCAAAATTGTAGGGTAATTATCAAAATTACACTAACCCCCCTCCCACCCCCCAAAAACCTTAAAAAACCTACCCCCCCCCCAAAAAAAAAAAAAAAAAAAAGCTAACCCCCCCCCCCCAACTAAAAGCTAAAAACTAAACCATAAAGCTAAACCCCATAAATAAATGCTAACAAAATTACTCTACAAAGACATTTTCCAAAATTACTCTACAGAAGTCAAAATTACTCTACTAGAGTAATTTGATAATTACCTTACATTTCCCAAAATTACTCTACAGATGCTCAAAATTACTCTACAAGACACTTTTTGCTTTTTCCCCAGTAATTTAGAAGTTGCTGATAATTACCAAAATGACACCGCCACTTTTTGCTTTTTCCCTCAATGCGTACGTTTCGTACGTTAATATTATTTTTATTTGATCCTTTACCTATGGGCTAAAAAGAAAAAAAAATGAATTAGCATGATCTAAACTTTAAAGTCTCATTTCGAAGGCAAAAGAGCATTTTTGCTCTTAATTGGTGACTGGTTGCATCCGACAAAGAGAAGAAAACGTAATCTGGTGATTTTTGTTTTTAATTTGTTTTAGGTTAATGGTGGTGCAATGCGACAGTAGCTAACAGGAGTGGAACTTGTGAAGGGTTGAATCGTGGTGGTGGTTTGACTGAAACAGGGGTGAACTGGTGAAGGGGTGATGAAACACTGGTTAACACTAGGGTATCCCAGTTAGTCGTCTCGTGGATTATAGGTTCAATCTCTTCCTCCACTCGCCGTTAGCTGAGTATACTGCAAAACAGAACACTGGTGACTCTCCAGAAGGAGGGGGAATAGGGGGGTTCTCCTTGTGACCACCCTCCGGCATGAGAATAAGTACTGTTCTGATGAAATAGATTGTGTTAAGAGTAAAAGAGTGAGAGAGCATAATCCCTAACCTGGAGATAGAGTCCTCTATTTATAGCCGAATGATGAAGGAGGAGGAGGAGACCTGCCAGCTAGCCAGTGGGTGCCAGCTGTCTGACCAAGGGGAATATCCTTTCTGTCCCTTCTGTTGCCGCCAGTCTAGTGGATGACGTGGCACGTGCTTACTTGTTCCAGTTGGGCACCTGTTATTACTGATTGTCGGTCTGTCTTCCCAAGATATTGCAGTCGTGGTTGGCGTCCATCCATTGGTGCCACATGTCGTCCTTTTTGTCTGAAGGAGCATCTTCCTTGTCACCTGCGATTCCTTCCAGGAGATTCTAGAAGCTTTTGGATGCACTTGGGTGATGTGGACGCCATGCTGGAAAGTGGTGTGGTCCCCATGCCACGTATGCACTGATTTTGGACCATACATCTTCAAGTCCCCCCAGTCCAGTGTAGCTTCCAGGTGAGTTTATCAACTGGGAGGGATTTTGGACTCAGAAAAATGGGGGTGTTTTGGTTGTTCTTGTATGAGGCGAGTGTGTTTGGCGCATGGGTTTGAGCCAAAGGGGCGCGTGCACATGGCGTGCAAAATTGAGCCAAAACAGCGCATGGCGTACGGTCTTGATCCAAAAGGCGCGTGAAAATGGCGTGCAAAACTGAGCCAAAACGGCGCGTGGTATGGCGTGCAAACTGAGCCAAACGGCGCGTGGCGTATGGCGTACAAAGTTGAGCCAAGACGGCGCGTATGTGACAACTGGCACGAAACCGGTAATTTCCGTACTATTTTAATACTTATTTATTTCCTGCATTTATGTAACACCCCAAAAACGGGTTTGGAAATTAAACCACGTTAATAGTGAAAATGAGTAAAATACCGTTAGTGGTAAAAATTAACCCGGTTAAAAAAAAGAAGATTAGGATTTAAATAAATAAACTTGATACTAATTAAAAGGAGGATAAATACTTTGAGAAAAACAAAGTATGTAAAAGGCCTGAGTTAACGGGACTTAAAATAAAACGGGTTATAACTCTCGGGACCCACTAAGTAACTAGGAATATCAACCTAGTTAGCTAAGTGTTTCAAAATAATAAGAAAATTTGGTTAAAACATACTATATGCAACTTGGGTAAAGTATAAGGACCAAAGGTGATAAACTTGAAACAAGTTTTAATAAAATAAAACATAAAACACCAAAACATACACCTTAAGTGTGTGTTCTGGTCGACAATTCTAGAGGAGCCAGGAGCTCTCATCTTCAAACCCTAACAAGCTAAAATTCAAGCAATTGGAAGGGCAAATCACACCCGGATTGAAATCCAAGCATGGATTAGTGATCACCTCAGTGAAATGATCATAAGGTATGTGAAATTTCGTTGAATGATTCCAATTGAAATTCTGAATCAATACTTGAAACTCGAAATTTATGATGCATGATGGTTGCTTGGATGAAATAGTGATTAGGGATAAACCCTAGTCAATTACTTGTTGAAATTTTTCTTAATTCTTGTGAATTCACAATCACCATTGAAGGTGATAAGTGGGTTTTGTAAGAATATGTTAAACACTAGCATTTTGATTGTTGTTCTAGTGTAATTTGAGCTCTAGGAAGTGAATTCAGATTTTGTTAATTTGAAAATTGATATGAACATGCTTAATTGATGTTAAGCTTGGCTAAATAACTAGTTATGAAAATTGATTGTTGATTTTATAGAATATGCCCACAAGGTGTTTGTTAAAATGCCTAAGTGAATATTCATATTTTGAATTTACGAATGAAACGCGTAATTGCCTTGTTTGACGAATTACGTGAAAGATGGGGTAAAGCGGGTTCTAATCATAATGTTGATTTGACTTAATTGCGTAAACCATGTGATCAAAAAGTAGTTAACTTTTGATAAGCTAAGTTAACTAATCATGAAATCGAATAGTAGCTTCGGCATAGAAAATAAGTGAGGTGGAATAGTCGTGATTTTTATGACTAATTTAACCGCCTTGTAAATGATTTAAAATAGTTTGACGCCTAACGAGCTAGGTGGAGGCTTGGGGAAGGAAGCGGGTCAAACAAATCAAGAATGGAGGAAAAGCATAATTCGGATGCAAGGTAAGTATAGCTTACACTAGTCATATATTTTGGAATATTCTTTGTCGTATTGATTACGAATAAGACAAATACCTAATGGAGTTATGGTGTTCCGGCGTGTAGTCGTACGGAACTAGGAAATCAAATATGATAAGAAACCATAGTGATGGCTAAAAATGAGTTAAATCGGTAATTCGATCATATTATGACGAATGAAACATGTACTTTTAAGGGTTACCATATAAGGTAAATCATAATAACCAATAAGGGTAAAATTGTAATTTGGTCACTCGTTGACAATAACTGTTGGTTTTGAAAAATACTTTATTTCGAAAGCCTTGATAGGCCAAAAAGCGTTAAGAAGTGATTTATAATTAAAATGACCGCGCAATGTAAACTGGAGCGAGTCGTGTAGGCGAGATGGCAATAAGCTTCATCTCGCCAATATAATCGGTCAATTAAAACAAACGGGTCAAAAGGGTGAAAATATCACCTTTTGACAATATCGACTAATGGTTTGTCGAGTTGTATGATTTCAGGAATAAATATCAAATGGATACTTACATCGCTATTACTTAGCGGGTACTAAGGCAAGGTATCGAAACGGGTCAATATATATATTGATCCGAGCCAGGTATGTATAATATAGATTAACTACTCAATAGGAATTAGAGGCTCCTTGATAGTTAAATGCATTCATAAAGACATTTGGTTTCTTTACTAAGCAAACCGAATGATTCATATGATGATCGTTGTGTTTTGAAAACATAATGACTTTTCGAATCAAATGCATAGTTTAAAACAGGGCTTTTGGGTCGAAAATGCTTTTAAAAGTCCCTTGTATCAATTAAAGGACTAAATGGACCAAAATGCCCTTGTAAGCTAAATCGAGCGAACGACCCATAAGGGTGGTTCGGAAAAGAGTAGTATGCATAATTAAACACTTAGAATGAGTATACAAAAGCAAAAGATGTGAATCCTTAGTCATTTGACTCTATAATAGTCTTTGCCGTAAAATAATGATTCGAGGGGTAAAACTCGGAGTTTAGGAATTTCCACACTTAATACAACACAAATATAGTTGTGAAGAAAGATTATTTGGCAAGAATTGTGGTAGTATAATGCTTGATGTGAGTGAAAGAGATTCATGTTTAAAATAGGCTTAATTACCCTTAACGGGTCAAAATAAGCATACGAGCGAAAACGGGTTTAAATTGTGTAAGAAACCTGTGATTAGAACCTAAAATGGTAGATAACATTATTTGAAGAAGTGTATGTGATATAATGATCAAACAAATACGTTTGTTTGATAAAATGCATAAACGGGTTAAAATTCGGTAAAAAGGTAATGAGTCGAAGGCTTAGAAGTCTCAAAATTTATTATGACGGATCAATAACGAAGAAGTTATGGTCGTTTCCGTAAAAACTGGACGTTTTGGGAATATGCAGGTCCCAGATGCGAACCTGCTGGAAAATGGTCACCTTCGCGCCACGCGAAGGAGCATGTGGTTCCTTCGCGTGGCAGGACAGAGTCAGTTTTTAAAAAGTTGTTTTTTTTTTTCAATTATTTTGCCTCGCGAACTCGTTTAAACATGTTCTAAGCTACGTATGACTAATTCAATTCATGTTTTATGAACTGTAGGTATTATATACAATACTGGGGGACGATCAAGCTCAACGAAGAACCGAACACGATCAACTTCAAGCTTCCGCATATTATTACGTTGTCGTTTTGAACGACGAATTCAATCACATTTTGTTGTATTGTTTTAATGCTAAGTAAAGTTTAAATAAACCCGTATTATGATTAGTATGTGTGATCATTAATACACATTTTTAGTTCTTAATTTATAAGAAATACGTTAAATATCGGTAAGGGTGTTACAATTTATGTGTTTAAACGTCAACATTATATGCTTGCATGGTACACATATGAAATCATGCATGTTACATACTTCATTCATCGCATTGTGCAATATCTTAAGCGTTGCGTCGAAACAATTAGTAAACTCACCGGTTAGACAAGCTGTGTCAGCACAGCTTCACTATTCAGTTAAATGATAGATTTAGGACTTAGATGTAGGTCCGACAACAAAAATACATTAAACCCCAAGTTGGTGAACAAGGGTTCACATTAACACTTTCCGAAAGCTAAAATAAGCACTAAAAACTGTCCGAAACACACTTTAAATGCATAATTCTGCACTTTTCAGCAAAATTCAACATTTAAACACTAAAATAACATGCAGAAAGTAGTATAAAACATCCAGAATAACTTTCAAAGTGTCAGGAATGAAAACATTTCACAAAAGTTACTTCATACCTTGTAAATTTCACAACTTAGCACTTTAACGAACCGACAACCGAACGATTAACCGGACACTACCCAAAACACCAAAAATAAACTAGAAACATAGTTTTAGTGTTTTAAAACTAGTTATGGTCATAGAACACATTAAAAACCATAAAAACACTTAAACACACTTAACTTCACATTAAACCTTCTAGTTTACCTCCTAAACCCCTCATCTTCCAAAATTAGCACTCCCCCCTTCAAGTGTGGTCGGCCCCATGTGGCCCCACCTCTTTCTCATTTGACCAATGCCATGGTGAGTCAAAGATGCTAAGACACAAAACCCTTTGGTTAATTAGATGTTGGAATATTATATGAAGGAACCACTAGGCGATGAACATTATTATTCACACTTTCAAAAACTTCATCTCTTCCTTCTCCCTCTCTTCTACTCTAGGTCACACCCACATCCCACAACACCACCATTTTTCCTTCATACTCAAGAAGATCCATGGATGCTCAAAGGTGCTAAAAGGTGTTCTAAGAAGGTGTTAAGCATTAGAATTGGAAGGACCTTTCCAAGGAGCTTTTAACCATCACTTCTTCATCAATCTTCTTCTTCATCTTGTTTTTGCCACATCCCTAGCCACAAGAGCTAGTGGTAAGCTTCATAAACTCACTTTTACTTCATGTTAGTGATATGTACAAGTTACACCATCTAAAAATCTAAACTTTAAAGATGAAGACATGAAGATCTAACATAATCAAAAGGAAAACAAGTGATTTTAGTGTTGTTTGATGTATGTCATGAAGTTGTGGTTGTTGATCTTGTGTTTTTAGTTAGATCCATCATGTGTAAGCTTGTTAGAAGCTTAGATCTAACAAGTTTAAGCGTGGTTCTTGAAAGATCCATGAAGAAACTTGATGATGAATTTGAAGATCTTCAAAGTAAGCTTGAAATGGCTTTAAAATAGGTTTCTCATGATCTTGAAACCACTAAACATACGGATGGTTAATTTTGTGAAATAAAGTTTCATTAAAGTTTATAAAAGTTTAACAATAAGCTTTGATTTGAGAAGATCTAAGTGTTTAAAGTATGGATTTAAAAGACTACACCTTTTTATAAATATTCAAGTTTATCACATGAATAAACATGATGATTTTAGTAGACTTTACTTGTTAGATTGTTGAATCTTGAATCTTGGTGATTTAAAGAAAATAAACACATGTTTTAAAAATATGGGAAACCTCCATTTTTAGGGGAAACTATGTCAAAATTTATACAAAATTTTTATAAAATTTTAACACTTAGAAAAATATAAGATTTGATGAAACTTTTTCTACAAAAATTGCTCAAAAATATTTAACAAAGGTTTCCCTTATTTTTCTAACAAACTACAAGTAAGAAAATAAAAGTTTTCTTCAAAGAATAAAAACAATTATAAGTATGTATATTTTTAGGAAAAATATATATATTTAGTGGTCACAAAATTATGTGCTATGTGTATATTATGTGTAATATATATATAGAGTAGGAGTTGGGTGGCTGTCCGATCGGGTGGCAATCCGATCGGATGGCCATCCGATCGAGTTATCACTCGATCGAGTGGCACCGACGTTTAGAGTTCGGCGTTTCGTTTCGTGCGTTGAGTTTTGCGATGCGATAGTATTTACACATTAATCCCAACTACTATATCTAACATACAATCACTATAATTAACTTGCGTTTAGCGTTCGCGGTTCAATTGCGATAGGATTGCGATTGCGTTTCGATTAATTACCACAAAACTTAAAGTAAACATGTACAGGTAACACATAAGTAACACACACACGTAAAACATTATACAAAATCTACTAATCCCGGCACGAATGCGATTGCGGTGCGATAAGAGATAAAGCGATAAATCATGCGATATGTAGCGATAAACCTCGATTATTAACATGTACTCCACATAATACAACTAATGCGATAAAATAAATATATTATCTACAAGTCAAAGAAGTCAAAACAGGAGTTGAGCAAGGAGTGACAGATCATACTTAGCAATCTTTTCTTCCTTTGACTTCAATCTTTACTTTGACTTTGACTTCCGAAACACGGGGTGTTACAGTGAGTCATTCTGTTTTTATGAAAGTTGCTTTGTAAAACCCTAAATGTTTTGGTAGTTATAAGTACATGGATTAAGTCTTTGCAAATCTTTAATTACTGGCAGTAAGTGGGGATATTGTGCACATTACTACTGTTTTATCACTCTTAGGTGGGCGAGCCTAATTAGTGATATGGTCACAGTCATAGATCCGGTCGAGTGACAACTGGACCAGATAATTATAAGATAGGGGCAAATGTAAAAACTCTTAATACTGTAATTTATAACAATGTGTCGTTTTGTACAAAATTGGATGAATCGCCAGTATTTCCCGTTGATCAAATCTTTTTAAAACGTGTTTCAGGTGATTATAGTAGATTGGAATAAGAGTGATGATACGGCACCGAAAGGCTTAAAGAAGTGTTTATTTTATCAATTAAATTAAATTAAGAAAACATTGTTTCATATATTCGGGTTTATCCCATATTAAAGCTACCTTTGTAAAACATGGGTTTATTCTCATATGTTTCATAAATAAAATCCGGTGTTTCTAAACTCTGGTATTTTCCTAATTCACGGTCCTGATGAAATTTTCCGCTACAATATTTTCAAAATAACCACCGGTACCACTTGACTGCTCGCGGCTCCCGTCCAGGGTGTGGTCGGGGGTCGTGACAACAACACATTTAAATAAATAAAAGATTAAATTAATGGGATAAAGGGTCAACTCGCAAATCTGACGAGTTGACACAAACATGACCCGTTTAACAAAACGTGTTCACGAGTTCCTACTTGAAAATGAGCCTAACACATTGTATACTATCTTAAAAACCAAAGTCGGTGGAGTTTCCACCGTCTTTGGTTGGCCCTTTCACTTTTGGAGTTAGTCCATTTTACTCCCTTTTATGTTTCTATTACCCCTCTACTTTGGCATTTGGCGTTTTTAACCCCTATCTATTTAGTAATTTAATTTTCCATCGGTAACTTTTGTTTATTAAATTCTTTTGTTTACCTCTATCATTCTTTTACTTAAAAAAAACTTTTTTTACGTGCAAATTTTTATGTACGTATCAATATAAATTTGAGTGTGTCTACGTTTTGACGTAAATTTTTTTTTGAGACAAGTCAGGTCAAATATAATACGTTTTCGTTTAAAACCATTTTACGTGCATATTTTTATGTATGTGTCTGTATTAATTCGAGTTGGTCTACGTTTCAACGTAAACTTTTTTGTGAAACAAGTCAGGTCAAATATAATACGCTTTCATACTTATTTTTATGTATGTTTTCGTAAATTTTGTTCAGAAACGAGTGGAGTCAAATTGCATTTTTTTTTCCTTTTTTTAAACTTCTATTATATCCCATATAATATGTATATAATACATTATGATTATACGGTATTAATTCTATTTACTTTATGTTTTGATTCAATCGCAATGCTTATATAGGTTATACTGAGTTTAATCGAATACGTCGAACACATACGTTTTCGTATGGTTAACACATCACATAACGTTTGGACTAATCCATTCGATATTTACGATGTGCCCGCGCGCTTATTACTAGTTTAGCTTATAATCAAATTGGTGAACTTTGTGATAGGTTTATATCATGTAACTATCTAAGAAATTCCTCTTCTTTACAATCTATTTGTTTCTTAATAATTTATTTCATGATTTTAATGATATTGATTTTGCTTCATAACCTTTACATCCTGATTTATAACAATTGATTGTGGATATTTAATAATTAACGAAGCTTTAATATAAAAGTATCTCTTAAAAAATTGTGGTTGGAATTTCTGGAAATAAAGAAACATGATTCGGTGATTGGAAGCAAAGTATCTCTTAAGTAGTTATTTTTTTAGATAATCTGATTCCTACCAACTTATACATAATCTGATTCCTACCAACTTATACATAAATGCAGACAATAATAAAAAAAAATACATACAACTAATTATCCAGGGCCGCCCCTAAAAGTTCGTGTACCATGTTTCAGCTCGAAAAATGTGCTCTTATGCCTTAACGAAATTGAGTATTAGCCTCACTAAAGATTTAAATCTAATTTCAATGGGCTAATAACTAATATAAACCATAAAAATAATTTTGTAAGTGGGACTATGTTGGTGTTTGTATAGGTATACCTTATTAATTTATTTTTTTACATATGCATATTGGATTTTTTTAGAATAATGTGCCCTTCAAAATATCAAGCCCTGACCGGTGATCCTCCCCGCCCACCCTTAGGGCGGGCCATGTAATTATCCATCACTTTGTGGCCTAGTGGTAGGGAGACTTGTGTTCTCTAATGGAGACTCAAGTTCAATCCTCACTTGTATCACTTTGGTGGATAAGACAATGATAGATAGAGCCTAGCCTCCTTGTAGAGGTGTCAGGCTCTATCCTGAGCCCACCCGCGTTTTCGTCCCACCGTGTGTTACGCCAGAGAGCTCTGCTCTGGTAGTGGCACAACGACTATCAAGTGGCAATCGGCGGTATGGTTTTCAGGGGGAACACCCAAGCGAAACTCTGAAGCCAGCATGGGCCCGGTTAAAACATAGTCTGGCCGGAGTGGGGCAACGGAGCTCTCTAATTTGAGGAGTGCGGTAGCCTAATACTAGAAAGTCGTCGTTACAAAAAAAAAAAAAAAAAAAAAAAAAAAAAAAAAAAAAAACATATACTAGAAAGTAAATTTTATGTCAAAATAAAGTATAATAAATACTATAAAGTAAATTTTATGTCAAAAGAAGGTATAATAGTAATATAGAAAGTTAATTAATCTTTTCAAAGTTGGATTAAATTCTCTAAATGAATGGAAACTGAAACATACATATATATATTACTTGAGTGTGTGTGTAATGTGTATATGTCACACAAAGTGGATGATTGGGATGGTTATGTATTATTTGACCATTGGCTAATGAAATAGTAGTAGTGTGCGAACAAACAAGTATAAGTTACTTGTTGAATATTATAAAGGCAAATTGGAGTGTGGGGGCAAGTGATGGAATCTTTGTGGTATCAAAAAGATTGCAAGTTGAGTTTGGATGAATATTGCAAATGGACACGAAAAGAATCTATTTATATGGGCCATCCTTACATCTAACTATGAATACCTCAAGCAACCTCTTCTACCTAAATAATATATTTATAGTGTGGTGTTTAAATTACTTCATAGTTAATTATATGGACATCTTTAGCAACAACTTTAACTATTATATAAACATCATATAAATTTGTATGTAGATTTTAATATGTTCATAATTTACATTCTAAAGATATGATATTAATAGTTTTTATGTATACTGTACATACATGTATATGCTGCATAAGATAAAATAAAGGAAAGTGAGAATGGAGAAATAAACCTATTTTTTTTTTTTTTCAAATTTACCCGTAGTTCTCAATGTTTTGTAGATGATGTTGATGACGTTTAAATGATCAAAACAAGCTTGATGATGTGTGTATATATACATCCTTATTATAATAAATGATTTCAAAGAATGTCAGTGAGCACTTTCTCACATTTATCTTTTACACTAATTTTTAGTTAAATATTAATTTTTATTTACTACAATATAAAAATATGTATATTAAATCTTTAAATAATTTTTATCTCTATCTCTATCTTTATCTGTTCTCTATCTCTTACCCAATAAAAAAAATAGAAGACACATGTCACGCTTCTATTCTATTCACCTTATTTTTTTATTTTTTATTTTTTTGCCTAAACCATGTACTGATTTAATTTATACACGGACCCTTATTTGTTTCAAATTTACCTTATTTCGTTTTCAATATTACATTTAATACATTTCTTATTTCATTTTCATCAAACTCACATGTTTTAATAATTTAAGCTTACTTTTTTATAATAAAATTTTAATTAACCGGTATTTTGTTTCTGTTTTTTTAAATTTAAGAGTTATGATTCTCATTTTTCCTCTTTTGCCTTTTATGATCACACGTATTTAGAACCGTAAAAACAAAACCAAGTTTCTTTTATGACCACACATATTTAGAATTGCAAAAATAAAACTAAGCTTTACTAATTTAAA
The DNA here is from genome assembly GCF_002127325.2 of Helianthus annuus. Lineage (NCBI taxonomy): Eukaryota > Viridiplantae > Streptophyta > Magnoliopsida > Asterales > Asteraceae > Helianthus > Helianthus annuus. Next base: position 114,015,913 of record NC_035445.2, on the reverse strand, counting down.
TCATGTAATACACGGAATTCTAACCCAGTAAATAAATAAATAGAACAAGTTATGAGTTTCTATAAACTATTGGTGTTGCATTATTGTCGCATGATCTATTACGAAAATATGATTTAAAATTAAGTGTGAGGATCAAATAGGAAGTTTATTTTGGCTAGCAAGGGTAGGAAGCAATAGGATTAGGACATGTGGAAAATTTAAAATAAAGAGAAAGGGTATTTTAGTCAATCTTATTCTTTTATTCTTCCTTCTTCTTCCCACTAACATCAAAAACCACCATTTTCAAAATCCATCATCTTCAACAATTTATTCACTTTCTATCTCAATAATTACTACATTATAGTGCGATTTTCGTCAAACACACGATCAACGTGTTCTTCAGCTTTTTTTTTTTTTGAAGAAAACTCAGTTTAATTTCATTCAAAATCTCGTTTTTCCCCGTGATTTTGAAGATAATCACTCGAACCGTTCGATTCGATCGCTGATAAGTGTTTCTATCATTCAAATTTCGTAAATCGTTGAAGAAATTGGCTTCGATCCATGTAAGAAATTCTTTAATTTCATTTTTACGATCTGGGTTTTTGATTTAGTCATTGCGTTTTACGATTTTGGCGGGGGTCCGGGGGCAGCGCCCCTGGTAGCAGGGTCCAAGGGGCGGCAGCCCCTGGCGGGGTCCAAGGGGCGGCAGCCCCTGGCTAGGGTCGAAAATTTAATTTTCCAGAAATTGGCTCCTTTCGAAGACAGTAATTCGTAGACAATTCAGGCATTTTTTGATTTGTTACTCTCTGGTTTAGACAATTCACAGACAGTTTTTGAATTGTTTTTAGTCATTGCGTTTTAGGTAAAACACATTTTTGAACTGTTTTTAGTCATTGCGTTTTAGGTAAAACACATTTTTAGGTGTTTTCAGTCCATTGCGTTTTAGAGAGAACACTTTCTTTTGTTTTTTTAGGCCACTGCGTTTTAGAAATGAGATATTTTTAAGTGTTTTCTGGCCATTGCGTTTTATAAATAAGACATTTCTTTGTGTTTTTGGTGCATTGCGTTTTAGGTAAAACACATTTTTATATGTTTTTAGTCCATTGCGTTTTAGAAAACAGACATTTTAAGTGTTTTCTGGCATTGCGTTTTAGAAATAAGACATTTGTTTGTGTTTTTGGTGCATTGCGTTTTAGGTAAAAACACATTTTTATGTGTTTTCAGTCCATTGTGTTTTAGAAAGTACTCTATCTTTTGTGTTTTTAGGCTATTGCGTTTTAGAAATAAGACATTTCTTTGTGTTTTCTGGCCATTGCGTTTTACAAATAAGACATTTCTTTGTGTTTTTTGTGCATTGCGTTTTACAAAAATGTCATTTTTTAGATGTTTTTTTCATTGCGTTTTACGCAACTGGGTTTTTTCTATTGCGTTTTACGCAACTGGGTTTTCGAAAATATAGCAATAGTATATTTGTTTTAAAGATAAAAAACGCTCGTTTTTTGGTGCAATTTTTATAAAAAAAATAATGTCGTATGAAAGGGTTATTAACGTTTAAAAAATGGGAGGGGGGGGGGATTGGAGGAGATAGAAAGTATTGCCTTGTATTGACTAGAATGCCCCTAAACAAACCCACACGCCTCTTTTTTTTCCTTCATTTTCACTCATTTAATAAATGGATGATCAAGATTACTTCCTAGGCTTTCTACCCAAATAAATTTCCTATTATATCCTAACCCTTAAAATTAAACACACTTCAATAATGTTAAATGTAAGATATGTAGCTATTATCTATAGTTGTCACACCCCAACCAATGGCGGAAACATCGGGATGAGACGAAGTGTGAAGATTGCTCGAGACATCATAACGCTATTTGTGACAATAATTTAATAATCCAAATTTCATTTCCAAAATAAATGTCAAAACATTACAAGAAAAGCAAATAACAACATTGTTCAACATAACATAAACAAAATTGATACAACACTTTAAACCTAAACGTCTAAGTGAGTATCTAGGCATCTTTGCTATCCGTTTTCATTTCATCATCATCAACCTGTAACATGTTTAAAAATACAATTCAATGCAAAAGCAAAGGCGAGTATACAAGTTTGGTACGTACATAGCATAAGTTAAAAAGTGTGATCAATTCCTCATGGCAAGCATATGATTCAAGATAAACCTTAAATATGGCATGTGTCTAACATATCAAACCAAGAAAACGCAATATGCTCAAGACATAACCTCAAGTTTCCATGAAGAACACAATTGTTGTTAAGTTCGGTAGCTATGCGGTACGCGTCTTCAATGGTTTGAGGGTTGGCAGATGCAAGATGGTTTGTTAAAGAAGGTGCAACACAACGAATGAATTTGGCCACGGTTTTGGGGGCGGTTTCTACTTGACCAGGGCATAGAACACTAAGCTGCTTGAAGCGTGTAATCAAACCATCCATGTCACTCCCTTTTTGCGTGAGGTTCCAGAATTCATTTTCCAACTTTTGGAGTTCGTGAGGGGGACAAAAGTGATCCTTCATAAGTTGTTTGAGATCGTCCCACGGCATAGCGTGTGCGACCTCGTTTCCTCTCTTGTTACGCTCAGTTGTCCACCACTCAAGTGCCTTTTCACGAAACACACCAGTTGCATTCAAGGTTCTTAGTTCGTCAGGGCAACCACTTTGCAAGAAGGTAAGCTCGATGGCATCAAACCAGTTCATCATGGCGGTAGCGCCATTCTTGCCGGTAAATTCTAAGGGTTTACAAGCCATGAAGTGCTTAAATTGGAAGGTCGATTTGGGTTTGTCGGCCTTTGAGTCGACCGAACCATGGGGTGAATCGGTTTGGATCTTGCTAACAATGTCGGGTAGGACCTTTGCAAATTGTTTAGCCATAAACTTCATACAATCCTTTTGGGACATGGCGGAGGAGGTCGAACCCTTCTTTGACTTGAGTTTCTTGGATGAACTAGAAGACATCTAAAAGATTTGAAAGAGAAGGGAAAGGATGAGACTTTGATCATTAATTGAAAACAAGGTTTGTGTATGCAAAGCAAGTAGATGTTCAAGTACCAAGTAAAGTTCACATAAAGCATAAGTTTCCAACACACATTCAACATGTATAGCACATAAGTTGCGAATAGGAAAATATAAATTTAGTTGGTTCATGAGAATTATTATTGTTTGTGATTGCGATAATGTGCGACATGATTAAAACGACATTTCGAAATGAATGAACGTTCAAGTATAAAATCACATATAAATTGAGATACATAAAAGAGAGGCTCAATAAAACATAGGAATGTTTCGGGTAGAGAAACGTCGACAATTCCAAAGTGGGTCGAAAGTCCTTTCGATTTAGAGATATTGTGCTTTGGCCTATAAGTAAGATACTCTCGTCGAGAAGCGATTAACGGTATCTTACCCTTCCGGTTACTACACATCTCTAAATGATTGGAACATTCGGGACTTTGGCGAGAATAAAAAAATCAAGGAATGGGACTTAATCGACAAGATGCGGGTTTCACCCCTAACTTGAAGATTTCGTACCCTAAATGTGGTTGGTACTTGTCGGCCAAAATAAAATTTTGACACTTTGACAAGGGTCCACTAGAGTTGAAATGGAAATTACCATTAAGTTGTGGATGTCACTCCTAGCTTAATGGTGAAATTTCGTGCAAAAATAGATTAAAGGTAGAGTGAGAGTCGTTTACCAAATTGTGGGTTTCACGCCTATTTTGGTAAAGTTGTCTCGTTGATGTTACAAGAGTATAAAATAGCAAAAGTGTATTCGTGTTAGCCTTAGGAAAGGCACATAAATTTATTAACAAGAAGTGTAGCTAGGAAGCATGTAAGATAGAGCACAAATGTTTTAAACAACAAATAAGAGACAAAGTTCCTAAAACTATAGACTAGGGCAAAAGCATGGCAATTTTCCTAATTCCCTATAGTTATGGCTCTGATACCAATCTGTCACACCCCAACCAATGGCGGAAACATCGGGATGAGACGAAGTGTGAAGATTGCTCGAGACATCATAACGCTATTTGTGACAATAATTTAATAATCCAAATTTCATTTCCAAAATAAATGTCAAAACATTACAAGAAAAGCAAATAACAACATTGTTCAACATAACATAAACAAAATTGATACAACACTTTAAACCTAAACGTCTAAGTGAGTATCTAGGCATCTTTGCTATCCGTTTTCATTTCATCATCATCAACCTGTAACATGTTTAAAAATACAATTCAATGCAAAAGCAAAGGCGAGTATACAAGTTTGGTACGTACATAGCATAAGTTAAAAAGTGTGATCAATTCCTCATGGCAAGCATATGATTCAAGATAAACCTTAAATATGGCATGTGTCTAACATATCAAACCAAGAAAACGCAATATGCTCAAGACATAACCTCAAGTTTACGGGCGGGTCGTTAATCCTATAGCGCTACATATGTCAAGGTTTGGCTCGTACGAAGTTAATGATAAGTTCAACACATAAGAATAACCCAAGTTTAAAGTATCAAGTCATCACGTATACAAGCATGTTATAGGAACGTTCATGTGTTTAACAAAGTGTTCATGTGTAAGTTAATAGGTAAACATGTTACACCCCAAAAGTGGTAAAAGTAAAAAGGGGGAAATACGAGTATACTCACGGTTTACAAGTGGTGACTTGAAATTCCGAGAGCAAGTTTGTAGATGAATTAGTTCGGAGCACCTTGTCCTTCTACACAAGGAAACATAGGTGTGTGAGTTTGGTGTATAACGGAAGATTATAGATTCGGAGTTTTTAATATATAGAAAGTAACATAGTGAAAATAATCATCTTGTACGCATAACTCTTGTTCTTGACACTATTGAAACTCAAAAGAGTTGGTATGATTTCATGGATTCTAAGATCCATTAGAGTCGTAACAAGGGCATGGTCATAGATGATGTAACGTCCACTTAACAAATAACTATTAAGTCATCATCAAGTCTTAGTTACTTAGATGTATACATATAGAATAACTTAGATATTATATAGTTTACAAGTCTTATGATTCAAGCATGAGGTAGGAGATTAATGTCTCCATTTAGGTACCTCTTTGTGTCATAGAATACATACATGAGGTAGGAAGAACAAGCTTCCATTTAGGCACCTCTATTGTTCACCACTACACTTGTTGTTATAAACAACAAGGAGGGTCATGAACATACAAGTATCAAGGTATTAACAACAACTAATCTATAGCAAAACATCAAGTAATGAGTGGATTCTTATGAAGGATAGCCCAAGCTAATCCAACCATCACACATTCAACAAGTTTCACACTTGAACATTACTTGTGGGTAAAACCCTAATTAAAAACAGAAAGTTTATGAGGTTTTAACCTCTGATTTAGATGTCTCAACCTTGTTTTTAAGCTTAACCAACCATGGGATAAGTTGTAAGCATTAGGACATAGGTATGAGATGTGTTGGACACAAGTTGCATAGATTTAAACAAGTTTTTGATGAACATAAAAACAAACAGAAAGTTTATGGACTATTTCGGGGCATTTCCAGGTCTGATTTCTCCAAGGAGAAGTCTAGGAATCGAACCCCATGATTATACAAGCAAGTAGGAAAAAGAATCGAGTGAATCGGATAAGAATTGAGTGAGTTATGCTCATTTTCGTGAAGGGGTGTCAATCTACTCGAACCTTTGCTTTCAGCTACGGTTTGGAGGATGTTTTGAGAGTTTTTAGTGTTGCAAAAGTGGTAGGGAGGCTGGTTATAAGTGGTATTTATAGGGGGAAGGATTAGGGTTTCAATGGGTTGGGCTTTGGAAGTGTTTAGAAGGGGTTACACCTTGAAACTACCCCACAAAACCCAACTATATGGGGCTGAATTTTGCTGAATTTGGGCTGCCATGTTTCTTTAGTTTTTTATTTTTTTAAAACATTATAATGAGTAATTTTATTAGTTAAGTTGTGTAATAATATGCAACAATGTTTCCCCTAACTTGTAACAAGGTGAAATATGAAATAAAACATGATTTAACTAGGCAAAAAGTGTAATGTACAAGTATGTAACATGTTTGTAAGTAACAAGTATATGTCACATATTTACAAGTTCAACATATGTTTGTAAGTATCACAAAGAAGTATCAAATGATCTCATGATTAATCGTATTATGGTGTATGTATAGTATGTAACAAGGAAATGCAAGTTTTCATTCATGATCAAAATCTCGAGTTTACAACGAGTACTAGAAGGAACGAGTACAATGATACAAAGCTTCCAAAATTAGCAACACGAGTAAGACAAGCTATAAATAGAAAGTACAAAACACAGGGCGTTACAGTCTCCCCTCCTTTAGGAAATTTCGTCCCGAAATTTAGGAAGACTCAGGGAAAAGATGAGGATATTTCGATTTCATTTCGCTTTCGAGCTCCCAAGTAAATTCAGCGCCACGTTTTCCTTCCCATCGAACTTTGACAATAGGAATTCGACTGCGCCTCAATTGCTTGGTTCCTTGGTCCATGATTTCGACCGGTTTTTCTACAAAGTGAAGTGTTTCGTTGACTTGCAAGTCTTCGAGAGGAACGTGGAGTCCTTCGTCAGCTAGGCATTTCTTTAAGTTGGACACATGGAAGACAGGGTGTACATTGCTGAGTCCTTCAGGCAGGTCCAGTCTATACGCAACCTTGCCAATCCTTTCGAGAATCTTGAAAGGACCAACGTAGCGAGGTGCGAGTTTCCCTTTTTTGCCAAATCGAACCACGCCTTTCCAAGGGGATACCTTGAGAAGCACGTTGTCACCTGTCTCGAATTCCATAGGTTTGCGTCCTTTGTCAGCGTAACTCTTCTGTCGGTTCCTGGCTTTCAATAAGTTGTCTCGAACCTGTAAAATCTTGTCCGTAGCCTCTTGTATAAGCTCGGGACCGGTGATTTGGGCTTGACCAATCTCGTGCCAAGAAATAGGCGAACGGCACTTGCGACCATACAATGCTTCGAAAGGAGCCATTTGGATACTCGTGTGATAGCTGTTATTGTACGAGAATTCAGCCAAGGGCAAGTATGAATCCCAGTTGCCACCAAAATCTATTACGCATGAACGAAGCATATCCTCTAAGGTTTGGATAGTACGCTCGGTTTGACCGTCAGTCTGAGGATGGAAGGCGGTGCTAAGGTTAAGCTTAGTACCCATAGCAGATTGAAAAGTTTCCCAAAGACGAGACGTAAAACGAGCATCACGATCAGAAATGATATCAATGGGCGTCCCATGACGACAGATGATTTCCTTCATGTAGACCTTAGCCAATTTCTCGACTTTGAAGTCTTCACGAATGGGGAGGAAGTGAGCTGATTTGGTCAATCGGTCAACGACGACCCATATGCTGTCATGACCAGCTGTAGTGCGAGGAAGCTTAGTGATGAAATCCATGGCAATGCTCTCCCACTTCCAAACGGGAATTATTGGTTGTTCGAGCAAGCCAGAGGGACGTTGATGTTCGGCTTTTACTTTGGAACACGTAAGACATTTAGAAACGAAGGTGGCTATATCCTTCTTCATTCCAGGCCACCAATAGGAAGTACGCATATCATGGTACATCTTATCGGCACCAGGGTGAATAGAATATTTCGTGTTATGGGCCTCCTTCATCAGGAAATTGCGAAGATCGTCACGATTGGGAATCCAGATGCGATTGAGATAGTATAGAATACCATCGGGTTTGGACACAAGACTATTCTCAGCACCACATTGCATTTCGTTGTAGAGGTTACCCTCATTAACGGATGTATACTGGGCGTTACGTATGCGATTTTGAAGATCGTGGACGAGTTGGAAACAACGGATACTTTGGACGTGAGTTTTACGACTCAGGGCGTCGGCTACTACATTCGCCTTACCCGGGTGGTATTTGATTTCGCAGTCATAGTCGTTTAACAATTCCACCCAACGACGTTGACGCATGTTTAGTTCTTTTTGATTGAAGATGTGTTGAAGGCTCTTATGGTCGGTGAAGACTACACATTTAGTACCATAAAGGTAGTGTCGCCAAATCTTCAATGCAAAAACGACCGCACCAAGTTCAAGGTCGTGAGTAGTATAGTTTTTCTCATGAATTTTGAGTTGCCTCGATGCGTAAGCGATAACTTTGTCACGTTGCATAAGGACACAACCAAGACCAAGGTTTGAAGCGTCGCAATACACGACAAAATCATCGTTACCATCAGGAAGCGTTAGGATAGGAGCATTGCAAAGCATGTCCTTGAGCGTTTGAAAAGACTCTTCTTGTTCGGGACCCCAAACAAAAGGTCTCTCTTTTTGAGTCAAGGAGGTCAAAGGAACAGCGATTTTCGAAAAGTTGGAGATAAAACGACGGTAGTAACCAGCAAGACCAAGAAACGAACGGATTTTGGACGGAGATTTAGGTGCGACCCAATTTTTCACAGCTTCGATTTTTGCGGGATCAACGTGAATACCAAGTTTGTTGACAGTGTGACCAAGGAATTGAACTTCTTGTAACCAAAATTCACACTTGGAGAATTTGGCATATAGGTGTTCAGTACGAAGGAGTTCAAGAATAAGGCGCAAGTGTTGCTCATGCTCTGCTTGCGTCTTGGAATAGATGAGGATATCGTCGATGAAGACGATCACAAAACGGTCCAAGTATGCTTTGCACACGCGGTTCATTAAGTCCATAAAGACAGCAGGTGCGTTGGTCAAACCAAAGGGCATGACCACGAACTCATAATGACCATAACGCGTACGAAAGGCGGTTTTAGGCACATCTTCTTCGAGTACTCGAAGTTGATGATACCCAGAACGAAGATCGATCTTTGAAAAGCAGGTTGCGCCTTGCAATTGATCGAAGAGGTCATCAATGCGAGGAAGAGGGTATCGATTCTTGATAGTAAGCTTGTTGAGCTCACGATAGTCAATACACATACGAAAGGACCCATCTTTCTTCTTGACGAATAAAACGGGAGCGCCCCAAGGAGAAGTACTAGGGCGTATGAAGCCTTTGTTAAGAAGCTCTTGAAGTTGACTCGAGAGCTCTTGCATCTCAGAGGGTGCTAAACGATAGGGGGACTTAGCGACAGGCGTAGCGCCAGGCACTAAATCGATGCGAAAATCGACAGAACGAGCAGGAGGAGGACCAGGAAGGTCTTCGGGAAATACATCCGGAAAGTCACGTACAACAGGAACGTCACTTATGCTTGGGCCTTTATCCTTCTTTTCCACGATGTGGGCGAGAAAGGCGAAGGTACCCTTGCGTAAGCACTTGTTTGCCTTGATGCATGACATAATGTTGGTGCACTTTGTGTCTGTACTTTGTCTATATTTTGTAATGTATAAAACGATGTCTTTTGTCGGTTGTGTTTACGTCCTTTATGTGTGTTTATGTATTGTAATGTGTTGTTTGACCAAGTCAACCATCCTCCTGGTTTGACTTGGCCAAACTTCAACACTTAGTATTTGAAAGATAGAGTGTCACGAAGGATGTCTTCGAAGGATGATGTTTATCCTTCGAAGACTTCGAAAGATGTCTTTCGGAGGATCTTTATGGACCTCGAAGGATACACTATCCTTCGAGGTATGTCTAGATCCTTCGAGATCTTTCGATAGGTTTTCTGGTCGACAGATGATCCTTCGACCAGGACATCTATCCTTCGTGCATGGGAATCTGTTTTGGGTATATATATCCATGAAGGGTTTCACTTTCATATAGTTCTGATAGTTCTGTCCAAAGTGTGTGTTCATTGTAGAGAGCTTTTGTGTGTGAAACCCAGGTCTTTGTAAGAGTGTATTTTCAGTTTGGTCAAGGTCTGTAACCGTGTCCACTGAAATACAAGAGAAAACTTTGATACTTGCTTGTCTACTCTTTCTCTTGTTCACTTTGCTTTCATATAAACTCCGGTTTGCTTGCTAGCTTGGATTCCGCACTTGCTAGTGGGTTAAACATAACAAGGAATAGGTTAAACCTCAACCTCCGAGGGACCTACAAGTGGTATCAGAGCCGTGGCTCTTTTCCTTGTTAAAACCGGGTTTTTGTGCAAGACTTGGTAGTTTTTGGACAAAAAGTTTCTTGGTTTAGCACCCGTTTTTAGTGTGTTTTCTGGATTTTTAACCGTAAAAACGTGTTCTAAACTAACCGGGTGTGTTACGGGAAGGTTTGGGTAACTTAAAAATCATATCCGAAAGGTTTTCTGTTTTCCGGCCATTATTCCGGTCAAATTCCGGTTGCCTTGGTGAGGATAAGAAACTTCTATTTTGGGTGTTATTTTTGAAAGTCAAATCTGATTGTGAAAAGGTGTTGTCAGATCATACCCATTTGCCGAAAGTTGGTCACCTACCACATCAACTTTTCACCAACTTTTGTACCTTCTGTACTTGTGTCAGAACCGTCGAAAGATAACTTTCGAACTCGAAAGATCATCCTTCGAACTAGGAGATTCGAAAGATAGCCATCCTTCGAACATCCTTCGAAGTCAGTAGGTTATCCTTCGAATCAAGGAATCTTTTTGAAAGATCATCTTTCGAGCTACTGTTCATTTCGAAAGATAAGGATCCTTCGTGAAGGTGAATCTTTCAAGTTTATCTTTCGAGATCATCGTTCGAATCTCAACAGTGATCCTTCGACCACTGTTGATCCTTCGAACAGGTGTGATCTTTCGTGGATCCTTCGAGTCTTAATTGTTTAGATTTAACAGTTTGTGAATTTCAGGTCTTTCGATCCTACATCCTTCGGCTGCTTGTTATCCTTCGAAACTTTTAACATAGTTTGTGAAAATCAATTTTTTATTAAGTTAATTTTCACAGAATATATTAAAATATAAAATGGGAACTAACAGTCAGTGGGACCCATCCGCATGGACGACAACAACCTTGAATCCACAATCATCCTCTACGCAATCTGCGTCAGATTTCGATAAAAATGCATGGATGCGGGCTATCGCTCCACCTCAAACTGCAATGATAACTGCAAGTCAGTGGGCGTTAGTTACAAATCAAAGCAACAGCATTCAAGCCATGATGCAGAACGATAGTGAAACCGGTACAAGTACAAAACCACCAAAATTGAATCATATCAATGACTGGGGATGGTGGAAGGAAAGGCTAAGAACGTATGTACAGGGGCAAGGTCAAGATCTCTGGATGTGTTTCTTCACTCCATTTGAAAATGAATTAGAAGTTGCAGGATCAAATCCAGAAACGTATAGCACCATGTCTGATGACGACAAGAAGAAGTTTGAATTAGAAAAGAAGGCATTCATGATTCTTACGCAAGCTCTTCATAAAGACATATACCACCAATTTGTTTACTGCACAACGACTAAAAGCTTGTGGGATATGTTAACTTTGAGATGTGAAGGAAATGCTCAATCAAGGAAGATTAAACAAGAGCTGCTGAAGAAAGAATTTGAAGGCTTTACATGCATGGAGAATGAGGGTTTAGCTGAGTTATCTACAAGATTTCACCATCTGCTGAGTGAAATGTTTGCTTTCAAAGTCACTGCCTCCCCACAAGAACTAGTGAAGAGATTTGCTGATAGCTTACCAGCAAAGTGGAGCAGTTATCTTGAAATCCTCAAGGAAAACGGTGTTCTGGATACGATTACCGTTTATGAGCTTATTCAGAAGTTAGAAAACAAAGATGTTGAAGAAAAGCTCAAGGCGAAAAGAACAGTCACTCCTCAGAATCCAGAGATGTATTTTGGGATTGCAGGTGGTATTAGTGGAGAAAAGCCAGCTTCTCAACATGCTAAGCTGCAAACTGCCTTCATTTCTAATTCCGGACCGTCCACAGCAGATCAGTTTGATCCATCAGCATATACTATGATCTCAAGACCAGATTCTTCTTCTTCTCAACAACAACAGTATATGCAACAGATAGCTCAACAGCAACAGGCACAACAACAAGGATTTTATGGAAGTTCTTCAAGCTTTCAAGCTACTTCCAATCCGAACACTGTCAGATTGGATACTTCAAATTTTTCTAAAGTCAGTGTTGAGATAGCCAAGGAACATATGGAGATGCTAAACACCTTGGTTAGTGCTTATTGTGGGATGGTTGCAGGTCAGATTGGAAACATCAATCTAACCAACGAAGATTACCAGCAAATTGACAAAGAAGAGTTTGAGATGATGGATATAAAGTGGGCCCTTGCTAGTGCCATTCGTAGAGCTAAAGAGTTTATGGAGAGAACAGGAAGAACCAGCTTGGAAAGCAACAACAACACCAAGTATGGTTTTGATAAAAATGCTGTCACCTGCTTCAACTGTGGTGAAAAGGGTCATTTCAAACGGGAATGTCAGAAGCCACCCAAGCAAGGCAATCAGAATCCTTTTAGGAATTCAAGACAGCCTCAGCAACAACAGAACAATTCTGACAGACAATTAGTTCCCGTGGGAGGAAATACTTCTGGATCCGCAAACTCTAATCCCCACAGAGGATTAGTTGTTCAAGCTGATGAGATTTGTAACTGGAGTGTTCAGCTTGGAGAAGGAAGTAATGGAGGTAATGGTGGCACAGCTTGTTATGCCAAGGTAGTTGAAAAGGTTGAAGAACCCGTGTCTGCTGGCGAATCTTCAGAAGATGAAGATAGCTCGGGTTACAGTGGAAGTGTTGATGGTGAATCACTTGATACTGGTGATATGTCAAGTGATGCTTTAGATCTGGAGGTTGATGAATTATTGGCTGATGCTGAAGCATTATGCAAGAGAAAGTCTATTCTTTGCCAGAAAGCTGCTGGAACTTCTGAGAAGCTTTCTCAATTTTTCTCTGAAGACGGATCTTTCTCTTTTCTTACAGCCTTCATGGCTCATGTTGAAGGACAAACCTCACAGGTATGTGATTCTAAACCTGACTCTGTTTCTGCTGTTGTTGAATGTGCTAAATGTCTAGAATATGCAGAAAAGGAAAGTCTGTTTGAAATCACACAAAAACACAATCAAGAATTGATTGTTGATCTTGCCAAAGCATCTGAAGCTAACTTCTTTTTAACCAAAAATGAAAAAGAATTTAAAGAAACAATTAAGTCATTAAAACATGATGTTTCTGAATTACAAAAGGCTGTTTTGAGAAAACAACATGCTAATAATAACTTAATTGACACAATTGAGAAACAAATGGTGGAGTTAGCTACAGCTCGATGCGAGTGTGATGCAATCAAGCAGAAATTGGACAGTTATTCCAATTCCCGCTTTGTTTTGGATCACATCATCAGTGTTCAAAAGGAAAAGGGGGATAAAAAATGTATTGGATACAAAAAATGTCCTCCCCCAATGAGCCACAATTATTCAAAACAGCCTGATGACGAGGATATGCCCCGTTTTGAACCTACTGTGCCACTTGCGCGAGATGACTTTGCTGCAGGCCTCGGGTTCAAAACTGGTACATCTTCCTCGGAACAATCAGCTTCTGAGAATGTGGAAAATTCATCGTGTGAAAAGGAACAGAGTCCTCCCATCATTGAGGATGCTGACTCTTCAGACGATGAATCTGAAGAAATTGTGAAGCCACAGTCTAACTCGGTTACATCAGACATTCCAATTGAGAATCACATCTTGTGTGATCCACCAGTGAAACCGAGTAAGGCTGAAACACCAAAGGCAATGAAGCCTAGTGTACCTAGCAGTGAAAAGAATAACTTGTTGTATACGCTCAAGGGAGACAGCAAAATTTATTCTGACAGAGATTTTCCAATCAAAAATGTAAATCAAGATTTAATTGAGAAAATTTTTGAAGGACGAACTGATAAGTTTTTGGGAAACAAAGGTAACAAAGTCACTGTCACTCAATGTGAACCAGTTCCACGTGAACAAATTAGAAAACAATGTGGAAACCAAAAACTGCCAGTTGAGCGAAAACAACAGGTGAATTCTGGAAAGGGTAAGGGGCAGGTACAAGAAAAGAGGGCTCAGAACAAGAATGTTCAAGCACCAAAAGCTCAGTCACCTAAGACTGAACAACCAAGGGTTCAACAACCTAAAGTTGAACAGTCTAAGGCTCCACAACCTAAGGTTGCACAACCTAAAGTTCCACAATCTAAGGTTGAACAATCTAAGGTTCAAAAGGTGCAAAACAGGAAAGCCCCTGTTAAGAAACAAAAACCGATAGTGAAGTTTGTTGAATCAAAGGGTACGGACAAACTTGAAACATTTCAAAACAAATCTAACAATGAATTTGTAAAACAAGTTAGAATTTTGAAACGAAATGAGCAAAACAATTATACCCAACACACAAACGGATGTGATTTAGGTCCAAGCACATCCAGATCACAAACTTCAGTGTCTGGTTCTTCGTCTGGTCATCAACACGTTTCTCCGAGGTTTGTAGAGCGGAGAATGTGTTTTGAATGTGGAACAATTGGGCACATTGTAAGATACTGCCCATACTTGCAAAAATTGAAAGGAAAAACAAGTGCTCCTCAAGAAACCAATTACCAAAAACAACCGGTTTCCCCGAAACAAGACCCACGTGTCTTGAAAGAAAGGGAAAAGAAAGAAAAACAAAAGAACAAAAAGGTAATTGAGAAGGCCTTAAAATCTGAGGTCAAGAATGAGAAACCTGTTCAAGCTAAACCTACAAATGCAAAACCAGTAAATACAAAATCAATTAATTCAAATACTGGTAAACAAAAACAAGCTTGGAAACAAAAACAGGTAATTAAGTCAGGGGGAGCACCAGAAATTTTATTTCCTAATCATCAAGTGATTGAGATCACTTTCCTTGATGATCAAGGACGACCCAAGTCAACAAAGGCTTGGGTCCCCCTCTCAAACTGATGTGTTAATTGCATGTGCAGGCGGCTCCAGGAGGAACTATTAATAGTCTTTGGATTGTTGATAGTGGGGCTTCCAGGCACATGACTGGCGACTATCGTCTTCTTTTCGATGTGAGAAGTATAAGAGGAGGATATGTTGCGTTTGCGGGAGATAAGGGAGGTTATATCACTGGCGAGGGAATGATCTCTAATGGGATTGTGAGTTTCGACAAGATCAATTACGTGAAGCAATTGGATCACAATCTTTTGAGTGTTTCTCAAATCTGCGACAAGAAGTTCACCGTGCATTTTGATGATGCCGGTTGTTATGTGCTGAAGCCAGGTTTCAAGATTCCCCCAGAATGGATTCTCTTATCAGCTCCAAGGGTGAATGATTTGTATGTCCTTGATATGAGCCAAGCAGTAACGAATTCCAAACAAGTTACTTGCTTTGTTTCAAAGGCCACTGAAAAGGAGACAATCTCTTGGCACAGACGAATGGGTCATATTCACCTCAGAAAAATGAATCACCTTGTCAAAAACAACTTGGTGAGAGGTGTCAATGTGAAACACTTTCAACTTCAAGATGTCTGTGTGCCGTGTCAAAAGGGAAAGCAGACCAAGAAATCTCATCCATTGAAGAAGGTTAACATTGTCAACATGCCACTCGAGCGTTTGCATATGGATCTTTTCGGCCCTGTCAAACACAAGAGTGTGCACGGAGAAGTTTTCTGCTTGGTAGTTACTGATGACTACTCAAGATTTTCATGGGTTGACTTCATGGTCCACAAGAGCGAGACTCCAGAAATTCTGAAGAATTTGATCACCCTGTTGGAAAATCTGTATATTCTCAAGGTGAGGCGAATTCGAAGCGACAACGGTACCGAGTTCAAAAACAGGGTTATGGATGAGTTTTGCACTGCAAAAGGAATCCTTCATGAATATAGCTCTCGGTACACGCCACAACAAAATGGAGTCGCTGAAAGAAAGAACAGAACCTTAATTGAGACTGCAAGAACCATGTTGGTTGAGTCTCAGCTTCCAGTTCGATTCTGGACTGAAGCTGTTGCCTCGGCTTGCTACACGTTAAACAGGGTTCTCACAGTGAAAAGACATGGAAAAACGTGCTTCGAACTCCTACACAAGAAGACTCCTGATTTGGAATATCTAGAACCTTTTGGTGCACCATGTACCATGATTGAGCCTGACGGGAAGTTTGGTGCCAAAGCTATCGAAGGTTATTTCCTTGGGTATGCTACTCCTAATCTGCGAGTATGGAACCTGACTACCAAAAGGATTGAAGAATGGGGTGAAGTAAGAGTCCAAAGATATTCTAATCCTCCGAAGCCTTCTGGTGAACCATGGATGTTCGATTATGATGGTCTTTTCGACTCATTCAATCTGCCTACATTTGATGATGATAATGCAATTGCTCAAATGTTGTCTGAAAGCGAGAATGCGACTGGCTCTCAGTTAGCTCGTCCAATCATTGTTGACTCACAAGCGTCTTCTTCTGTCAACAATCTCGTTTCAAATGAGGTGTTTAATGATGCTGTCGATTACAATTTGTCATCGGAAGATGAGGAGTATGTTGATGCAAATGATGGTGAAGCACTGCGTCCGGTTCAAGGTACTTCAGAAGCAACGGATCCAGTGTCTGCGCCAATTATCCAAGAAGAAAATGCATCATCTTCTACAACTCACCAGCTTCAGAATGATATCGGGAATTTAAATATCACTAACTTGAGGTCAAATGTTGAAGTTCCTCAAGTTACTGAAACCCGAATTCATAACATTCATCCTCAGCAGAATATAATAGGTGATGTTCTCAGTGGTGTAAGGACAAGAAATCAAATCAGAAACAACGAAAATGCTGGCTTGTATGCTGAGATACGAGAATCGGGACAACAGAATCAATGGTCCTTTGCCTGCTACGTTAGCCAAGAAGAACCTAAATCTTGGAAAGAGGCATTGAAGGATGATTCCTGGGTGGAAGCAATGCAAGAAGAACTTCAGCAGTTTGAGAAATTGGGCGTATGGAAATTGGTTGATAGGCCCGATAACTACAAAAAGATCGGAACTCGCTGGGTGTTCAAGTGCAAAAAGGACGACCGTGGAATTGTTGTCCGAAACAAAGCAAGGTTGGTTGTCCAAGGCTTTAGTCAGATTGAAGGCATTGACTACAATGAAGTGTATGCTCCTGTTGCTCGTCTGGAGGCTATTAGAATCTTTCTAGCCTATGCATCCTTCAAGAAATTTAAGGTGTACCAGATGGATGTCAAAAGTGCTTTTCTACACGGAGTAGTCAAGGAGGAAGTATATGTCGAGCAACCACCGGGGTTTGAAGATCCATTACATCCTGACAGGGTTTTACTTCTAAACAAGGCGTTATATGGTCTTCATCAAGCACCTCGGGCTTGGTATGAAACGTTGTCTACCTATCTGCTCAGCAATGGTTTTAGACGGGGTTTGATCGACTGTACCCTCTTCATCAAAGAGAATGGTGAAGATCTTCTGTTGGTACAAGTGTATGTCGACGACATTATCTTTGGTTCTACCGATGATAAGTTGTGTAAAGAATTTGAAAAGGTGATGCAAGATCGATTCGAGATGAGTGCGATGGGTGAAATGACGTTTTTCTTGGGTTTGCAAGTAAATCAATCCGAATCTGGAATTTTTATTCATCAAACCAAGTACGTCGGGGACATCTTGAGCCGGTTCCAGATGTCCGATTCGAAGCCAATTTCTACTCCTCTTCCTCAGAATCATGGAATTACTCCGGATGACGAAGGAGATGCTGTGGATTCTTCACTCTATCGTGCTATGATTGGATCTTTAATGTATCTCACCGCATCAAGACCCGACATCATGTATCCAACTTGTCTTCTCGCTAGGTATCAAGCGAATCCGAAGGTCTCTCACTATGCTGCTGTCAAAAGGATCTTTCGTTATCTGAAGACTTACCCTGACACCGGGTTATGGTATTCTAAGGATGATAACTTCGATCTTATAGCTTTCAGTGATTCTGATTTCGGCGGCTGCAAGAAAGATGGAAAATCAACTACAGCAGGATGTCAGTTCTTAGGCAATCGCCTAGTCACTTGGCAATGCAAGAAGCAGACATGTGTGGCTACGTCTACATGTGAAGCAGAATACATTGCTGCGTCTAGTTGCTGCTCCCAGGTTCTATGGATCCAACAACAGATGCGGGACTACGGTTTTGAATTCCTAACTACTCCTATTTATGTTGATAATGAGGCTGCCTTACAGATCACTAGAAATCCAGTACAGCACTCGAAAACGAAGCACATCGATATTAAATATCACTTCATACGTGATTGCTTTGAAAAGAGACTTATCGATGTGGTTCATATTCATACCGACCACCAACGTGCCGACCTTTTTACCAAAGCTTTCGATAAATCAAGATTTGATTACTTACTTTTGGTAAACGGCATTAAGGTGAAGCAAGAGTAACTAACATCAGGAAATCGTTTTTGTAAATATTTTTCTAAAAATCAAAAATCCAAAAATATTTTCATTTCTTTTTATTTTTTTTGAATTTTAGGGGGAGAAAATTTCAAGAAAAATACAAAAACATTGAAAAATCTCAAAAATACAAAAATATGTCTTTAATTTATTTACTTTCTGCATTTAAGGGGGAGAAAATTCAGAAGAACACAAAAACAATAGAAAAACAAAAATGAGTTTCTTGGCAATATAAGAGAAAGTGATATTACATCAGAGGTCGGTTGAAACATGTTTCCAGAAATCAAAAGAAAAAGAAAATGATAAGTAGCTCTACTAATGATGTACCGGTAGACTCACGATCATTTTAAAGTATGCAGGAGATATAAACATAACAGACTGAAAACAGCGTGGGAACCGTTCATTGGCATATGGTCTTGGTACCGAAATTTCGTTTGATAGATTGCCGAGGTTCTGAGATATTCGGGGTTTATGCTTTTTATCATCTGGGTATCATGGTTGCTTCTATAAATAGACTAAGTCTAAGATCTTCCATGATACCATACATACGTGTACATATCTCATACTGCATTCGACCTCAATAAGTGATAAAATATCACATTTATCCGGGAGTCAAGTTTCGTCTCTCTGCTGTACGGAAGTACTGACCTGTTCACGGACTTGCTCCTGTGCCCTCATGCATCGAAAATCAAGTTCCTCATCAATAAGTGATTCTATCACATAGGGCTTGTTTTCAAACTCAAATAAGTGACTTGTTCACATTGTATATATATACGTCAAAAACGGATGATAAACGGTATACTCCCCAGTATGATGAATTCTCGTGCATACCTTGATACGGGAATGTGTCGTGAATGGATGAACACCGGTCGGTAAGTATAAATCATACCTTAAACGTATCTCATTGTATTATGATTACACCTGATCGTTGAGTTTAAGTGGACAACAATATCGGTAATTGTGGTAGAATACTTATCCGCTTCTGTAAAAGAATTTTAAAAGGGAAGTGTGTTTTGACAAAAGACCGCAAGCTGATATGATTCTCTTCGCCAGAAACTCGCAAAAATATTGTTGTGTTTGTACATATTTACTTTCTGCTTAATTTACTGCTTTAATTTTAAAACAGTTTTTGTCATTTGGTGCATATCAGCACGACATTAGCGGTGATGTCGTTTGATAACATTCAAAGGATTTTAAAATTGTTGCCTTTTATTTTTATCAAACTTCAAAATCCAAAAAGATTTTCATCTTAACTTTATTTTTGATTGAATGATGTTGGTGCTCGATCCGATACCTGACAAGCCGAATTACTTCATAAAATTAACCTTGCTAAACTTCATAACGGACAACTTTTCAAAATGGTCTTTCATGAAAAACCTCAAAATTTGAAGGGTTAAATTGGAAATTCCCCAAAAATCCAAGTGTTGGTGGAAATCTGATCCTTCGAGGAAGCAATGGCCCTCGAAAGATCAGATGGTCAAGAAAGTCAATGAAAGTCAAACAGTCTCTGTCGAAAGATGCTTGGTCAACGAAAGATTTGACCAAGTGATCCTTCGAGTTGACCAGAAACTTTGAAGGATGATTCTAGATCGAAGGATATCTTTCGAAGGATCCATAAATATCTGGCATCCTTCGATCCAGATCCTTCAAATATCTTGATCTTTCGAACAAAAAGGGATCCTTCGTGACAGCTGTCCATCTTTCGAGTAGGTTTGTGTCCTTCGAGACGGTTCGACTTTCGAGGTCTGATATAAAAAGGTGTCTTCTTCATCATAATCTTATCAGTTTCAAAAATCTACTTTCAAAACCCTCCGAATCCTCTCAAAACTCTGCTCAAAATTTCAACATCATTTGTTTGTTCATCAAGATTCTCATAATAAACTCGGTAGGATGACCATGCTTTGTCATCTAATCAAACATTGAATCCAAAAACATGATAATCATTTCATTGATCATGATTTTTTACTTTTATGTTCTTATGTTTGATGAATGAAATCTGAACATGATTGTTAATGTATCTGTCAATGTCTTAATGTAATGTTTCTGAATATGTTTGTGTATCAAATATTGTTTAGATTGAACTTTGTGAACAGGATGATTGTTTGTAAAACAGAGGAAGTTAGGGTTTTGAGTAAAGTTTGTGTATTTGGCTTGTGTTCTTGATGTCTGGTTTGGGTAAAGGGTTTTTGTTTTGAAAATGGCAAAATTTTGATAATATAAGTGTGTTAATGTTTGGCATAAAACATAACTAAGATCAATTGAAATTTGACCGGAAAAACAGAAAGCCCACCGGAAAATGAACAGTGTCGCCTTTATCGGAAAATGAACTGTCACCGGATCAGATCGAAGGAAGATGATGAGTCATCACCTCGAGAGATGTGCCAAACAGCATCCTTCGAGGTGAAGCTCGAAATATGGTGGATATCTCGAAAGATCATCTTTCGATGGATCAAGCCTTCGAATGATCAGGATATCTTTCAAAATATTCAATCATTCGAAAGATGATCCTTCGACAAGTTGACATCTTTCAAGATAAATAAAATCCTTCGAGCTGAATCAACAGCCTTCGACTCATTCATCATCCTTCGGACTGTTTTTCATCCTTCAAGCCACATTTCATCCTTCGATGGAGATAATATATCCTTCGACAGTTTCAACACTTAGTAAATTTTCAAGAAATTGAGAATTTTTCTAAGTGTGAAACTCAATGTTGACTGTTTGACCCGTGCTTATTACGTGCAATTGTGATGTGCAGAAATGGCACCAAAAGTTAAGTTTGAACGGGCCAAACCCACCAAGAAAGTGAAATCTGAACTGGAAGCTATGTCTGAATCTAGACATAATATGGTGGCGTACTTACAACCAGAAGGAGGCATCAGTCCTGAGTTTGCTGGGATTATGGAATATCTTCATCGGGCGCGAATCAACTATGCTATCACCACACAACATGTCGCCTATCAATCACATATCAAGGCATTCTGGAATACAGCTAGGGTGGAAACAGTGGATAATCAGGAAGTAATCAGGGCAATCGTCGCTGAAAAGCCAGTAGTTATTACTGAGAATTCTATCAGAGAACGTCTTCGTTTTGGTGATAAATCTGAAGACCCAACCTCTATAGACTTGCAGTGTCAACGTGGGTTATTGTTAAGGATCAAGTACAGCCAGAACGTCCTTACCAATCAAATCAACAAGAAATACCTACCGCTTAAATACAAGTTTCTTCTGCACATCCTCATTCATTGCCTAAGCAACAAACGCTCTGGGTATGATTTGTCTCCTATTGATCTGACAGGATTGTTTACGGCGCTGATTCTGAACAAGCCGTTCAACATTTCTCGGTATGTTTTCAACAATCTGAAGGAAAACTCTCAGAGGCCACTTCCGTCCGATAAGCAGCGAACTAACACCAAGTTTTGGTTATACCCTCGGTTTCTACAAATGATGATAGATGATCAGATTCCTGATCTTGCTAAAGCTACGGCAGATGTGTTTCCTGTGAATCCGATGAACGAACGCACACTGCTAATCGTCAAGTCTATGGGGGTTTACACGGGAACGCATCCAGATAGGAAAATGATTGGTCATCTTGATGCTCCTGAATATGAGCCTCCACAGAACAACAGATGGCGACGTGAAGGAAGTGTGTCTGACGATGAAGAACCAAGATTGATTGCTATGGCTGATGAGCAACTCACATCTAAGCATGGAATCAAAGCCACTAGAAGATCTGCTGGCAGTTCTGGTGCAGCAGCTAGTGCTAAGGTTGATGTGAATGTGACTGCTGAAGTGGCTCAGGACATGCCTGTTGATCCTGATGTTCCAGTTGTTTCTGGTGGTGATGTTGGTGCTGGTCAGTCGAGTGTTGCTGCGACTGACAAGGGAAAGGGCAAAGTGGATCAGCCGAGAACACTTGTTGATGATAGCAGTTCATCTTCTGAAAATGAAGCAGGTGGTTCTGGTGATGATGATGGTGATTCTTCGCCTGATGATGATAATCCTACTCCTCCGGGGTTGAGGAAATACAAGGATAGTCGTGGGAATACCAGGTTTGAGAAAATCAAGAAGACGGGTGGTACTGGAGACTCAGATAAGGATGATGAAGATTATACGCTCACATCTCCAGGCTTTATTAGGAAAAGGAAGGCTCAACGACAGGGTGGTCGTGGATCAAAGAAATCTACTGCTGACACTTCTGTTCCAGTGTCAGTTCAGCCTTCATCTGATCCTGAGCAGCAGCTTCCTCCAATTGGCGATCAGTTAACTGCTTCTGAGACAATTAATCTTATGTCTTCTCCACAGAGGTCTTCGGGAGCTCATCAGGTGTCTGTTGATCAACAGCCACCTGAAACTCCCACCACAGGTACACAACCTCGACCTACCCTTGTTATAACTGGTCCTTCAGGTGGTTCGGGTCAGGCAGGTCAATCTGGTTCATCGAGACCTGAGCCCTCCAGGCCATCTCTGGCAGAAACCTTGTCAGGTTTCTCTGAAGCTGATAAGGTACAGTTCTTGATTGAACAAATCAGTGAACTGGGTGATATAGTTGGTCGACATACACGAACGATTGAAGAACATCGTGTACAACGAGTGAAGGATGCAGAGGCTCACAATCAGCTGTGTTCTATTGTAAATGCTCAAAGTATGAAGATCAAAGAACAAGCTGAAGAAATTGATAGATTAAAGAAGGCTAACTTGGCAAGAGATAGAGAGGTGGAGATCATGAAAAGACACAGTACTAATCTGGAAAATTCAGCAAAATTGTTAAGGGAAACAGTTAACAGTCGTGATGAAAGACTGAAGAAAGCATTCCAACCTATGCATGAAAACTTTGGTAGGGTTCATAAACAAGTTGGGATATTATGGAGAGAGAGATGCAACGCTCAAGGGATAGTACTCCAAAGACGTCAAGATGATCAGGATGATGATTCTGCTAATCCAGATCAGACAGCAGCCTCAGGCTCCGGTGCAGCTGCATCCGGTGCTGCAGGCGGATCTAGCACTGCTCAAGATACTCCATCTGCTCCTCCAGTCTCTACAGGGCCAACAGAACAGACCGAAACATTGGAAGTGTCTGTAGATCCTTCTCAGATCAGTCTAGATCCAGAAAACTTTACTGAAGATCCTCCTGAATCGTCAAGTGCTCAAAAGTTTCATCCTATCACGGGTGAAGCACTAGAAGAGGGAGAGTTTGTATCTGAGATGACAGATGAACAGTTATCAAGGTTGTTTGAGTTGAATGATGTTGCTGAAGGTGTGATTGATGCGACTCCTCTGGTACAGGATCAGACTGATTTCTCAACAATTGATGAAATCTTCATCAGTTCTGATCCTGAACGTCCTGTGGATGTTCGAGAGGACGATGCTGAGCTGAATGTGCCTGATGATGAATTTATTGCTGCAAAGACTGCTGAGTTCGACAACACTTCTTCTGATTCTCCTACTGCACAAGAAAGCCGTGAGAAAACTATTAAAGAATGGCGAGCGGATTTCCTTGCTAGGAATCCTCCTCCGCTCGCCCCGTTGGAGCAGGCAAACTATATGGTTCTGGAGAAAAATCAGGCGCGGGGTCGAATCATCAGCTGGATGTTTGTGAAAGATCTGCATTGTATGGTTGTGAAGAGAGAATCTGGTCTTCAATACTTCGGGACTCTCCTGAGTATTCTCACACTTCCATATTATGATGTGGCAGTGTTGGCGCAGCTTGATGTGATCAATCGATCTAAAGAGCATATGGTAGATCTCTTTGCGAAGAAAATCAGGCTAGAAAGGCGTTTGGGGTGGAAGGATCCTCTGTACAAGCCTCAATTTCCAAGATACGAGCAAATCAAGTTCACTCTTGATCCAGAGACTAACACTGCTCGTTATCGTCTGGTATATGATCCTCCTAGGTTGATGAAGAAGATTCCGCTGTTGAAGATGAAAACTGACTTTCTTGAGAATTTCCGCTGCTGGGTTTATGATGCGGATACCGGTGAAGCTGTGATCTTGTTCAGAGACAATGCAGAGAACTTCAGGATAATCGATCCGATGTGGATTACAAACATGTCCAGATCGGATATCATTGTGTTGAAGGATCATGAAATCAATTACCTAGTTCAAGATCGAGATCAAGCCATGAAGTTTCAAAGGATGGCTCGCTACTGCTTCAACTTGTTGATCAATGCAGGAAGTGCATGGTCGGCGCATCATGTAGCCGTGGAAAGGGCGTTAGAGACTTAAGACTTGAAGACGAAGACAAAGCTACAGCCAAGGGGGAGTTTGTTGGTGCACTTTGTGTCTGTACTTTGTCTATATTTTGTAATGTATAAAACGATGTCTTTTGTCGGTTGTGTTTACGTCCTTTATGTGTGTTTATGTATTGTAATGTGTTGTTTGACCAAGTCAACCATCCTCCTGGTTTGACTTGGCCAAACTTCAACACTTAGTATTTGAAAGATAGAGTGTCACGAAGGATGTCTTCGAAGGATGATGTTTATCCTTCGAAGACTTCGAAAGATGTCTTTCGGAGGATCTTTATGGACCTCGAAGGATACACTATCCTTCGAGGTATGTCTAGATCCTTCGAGATCTTTCGATAGGTTTTCTGGTCGACAGATGATCCTTCGACCAGGACATCTATCCTTCGTGCATGGGAATCTGTTTTGGGTATATATATCCATGAAGGGTTTCACTTTCATATAGTTCTGATAGTTCTGTCCAAAGTGTGTGTTCATTGTAGAGAGCTTTTGTGTGTGAAACCCAGGTCTTTGTAAGAGTGTATTTTCAGTTTGGTCAAGGTCTGTAACCGTGTCCACTGAAATACAAGAGAAAACTTTGATACTTGCTTGTCTACTCTTTCTCTTGTTCACTTTGCTTTCATATAAACTCCGGTTTGCTTGCTAGCTTGGATTCCGCACTTGCTAGTGGGTTAAACATAACAAGGAATAGGTTAAACCTCAACCTCCGAGGGACCTACACATAAGCTTAAGGCCTTGAGAAGGCTTTTCACCATAGACGTGTAGAGAATCACCATTTGGAAGAGGCAAGCGAATAAACTTCTCAGAACAGACAACTTCAGCACGAACTCGCCTAAGCCAGTCCATACCTACTATGACGTCGAAACTACCCATTTGCATAGGTATGAGATCGATTGAGAACGTATGATCGTTAAGGATTAGTGAACAATTGGAGAGAACAGAATTGACTTTGACGGTTTTACCATTAGCAACTTCGACAGCGAAAGATTTTGGCAACTTAGAGCGTTTACACTTGAGCAAAGACTCGAATTCTAACGACACAAAACTTTTATCGGCACCAGTATCAAATAGGCATGAAGCATAGACATGGTTAATGAGAAACGTACCAGTGATGACGTCGTTTGCATTTTGAGCCTGAGCTGTGGTGAGAAGGAAAGCTCGACCCCTAGCGGGTTCTTGAACCTGTTGTTGTTGTTGGGGTTGTGGCTGTGGTTGTTGCTGTCGAGGTTGTTGTGGTTGATATCATTGAGGACACACATTGGCCATGTGGTTGGTATCACCACACGTGAAGCATGCTCGCACAGGGGCGACTTGATTTGGAGCCAAAAGAGCTTGGTTTTGGTAGGCCTGTGGGGGGATACGACAATATGGCGAGAGATGCCCATACCGGCCACACTTGTCACACTTTCGACAATGAGCGTTTGGGGGGTGATGATATCGGCATTTGTCGCACTTTGGGTGCGTTCCAGTATAAACCTTGCGTTCACCATCGAAAGCAGGCACAGTTTGAAGGGGTTGTGGGTTTGGCGGAGTGACGACCGCGCAGTTTTGGCTTGAAGCCTTCCGCTTCTTGCCTTGGTTTCTCTTAGATTGCTGGGAGGGTTTAGACTCATTAGGGGAGTCAATGGTGGCTTGGTGCGCATTCTTTGTTGAAACCTTGTCAAAGGTTCCATGAAGAACACAATTGTTGTTAAGTTCGGTAGCTATGCGGTACGCGTCTTCAATGGTTTGAGGGTTGGCAGATGCAAGATGGTTTGTTAAAGAAGGTGCAACACAACGAATGAATTTGGCCACGGTTTTGGGGGCGGTTTCTACTTGACCAGGGCATAGAACACTAAGCTGCTTGAAGCGTGTAATCAAACCATCCATGTCACTCCCTTTTTGCGTGAGGTTCCAGAATTCATTTTCCAACTTTTGGAGTTCGTGAGGGGGACAAAAGTGATCCTTCATAAGTTGTTTGAGATCGTCCCACGGCATAGCGTGTGCGACCTCGTTTCCTCTCTTGTTACGCTCAGTTGTCCACCACTCAAGTGCCTTTTCACGAAACACACCGGTTGCATTCAAGGTTCTTAGTTCGTCAGGGCAACCACTTTGCAAGAAGGTAAGCTCGATGGCATCAAACCAGTTCATCATGGCGGTAGCGCCATTCTTGCCGGTAAATTCTAAGGGTTTACAAGCCATGAAGTGCTTAAATTGGAAGGTCGATTTGGGTTTGTCGGCCTTTGAGTCGACCGAACCATGGGGTGAATCGGTTTGGATCTTGCTAACAATGTCGGGTAGGACCTTTGCAAATTGTTTAGCCATAAACTTCATACAATCCTTTTGGGACATGGCGGAGGAGGTCGAACCCTTCTTTGACTTGAGTTTCTTGGATGAACTAGAAGACATCTAAAAGATTTGAAAGAGAAGGGAAAGGATGAGACTTTGATCATTAATTGAAAACAAGGTTTGTGTATGCAAAGCAAGTAGATGTTCAAGTACCAAGTAAAGTTCACATAAAGCATAAGTTTCCAACACACATTCAACATGTATAGCACATAAGTTGCGAATAGGAAAATATAAATTTAGTTGGTTCATGAGAATTATTATTGTTTGTGATTGCGATAATGTGCGACATGATTAAAACGACATTTCGAAATGAATGAACGTTCAAGTATAAAATCACATATAAATTGAGATACATAAAAGAGAGGCTCAATAAAACATAGGAATGTTTCGGGTAGAGAAACGTCGACAATTCCAAAGTGGGTCGAAAGTCCTTTCGATTTAGAGATATTGTGCTTTGGCCTATAAGTAAGATACTCTCGTCGAGAAGCGATTAACGGTATCTTACCCTTCCGGTTACTACACATCTCTAAATGATTGGAACATTCGGGACTTTGGCGAGAATAAAAAAAATCAAGGAATGGGACTTAATCGACAAGATGCGGGTTTCACCCCTAACTTGAAGATTTCGTACCCTAAATGTGGTTGGTACTTGTCGGCCAAAATAAAATTTTGACACTTTGACAAGGGTCCACTAGAGTTGAAATGGAAATTACCATTAAGTTGTGGATGTCACTCCTAGCTTAATGGTGAAATTTCGTGCAAAAATAGATTAAAGGTAGAGTGAGAGTCGTTTACCAAATTGTGGGTTTCACGCCTATTTTGGTAAAGTTGTCTCGTTGATGTTACAAGAGTATAAAATAGCAAAAGTGTATTCGTGTTAGCCTTAGGAAAGGCACATAAATTTATTAACAAGAAGTGTAGCTAGGAAGCATGTAAGATAGAGCACAAATGTTTTAAACAACAAATAAGAGACAAAGTTCCTAAAACTATAGACTAGGGCAAAAGCATGGCAATTTTCCTAATTCCCTATAGTTATGGCTCTGATACCAATCTGTCACACCCCAACCAATGGCGGAAACATCGGGATGAGACGAAGTGTGAAGATTGCTCGAGACATCATAACGCTATTTGTGACAATAATTTAATAATCCAAATTTCATTTCCAAAATAAATGTCAAAACATTACAAGAAAAGCAAATAACAACATTGTTCAACATAACATAAACAAAATTGATACAACACTTTAAACCTAAACGTCTAAGTGAGTATCTAGGCATCTTTGCTATCCGTTTTCATTTCATCATCATCAACCTGTAACATGTTTAAAAATACAATTCAATGCAAAAGCAAAGGCGAGTATACAAGTTTGGTACGTACATAGCATAAGTTAAAAAGTGTGATCAATTCCTCATGGCAAGCATATGATTCAAGATAAACCTTAAATATGGCATGTGTCTAACATATCAAACCAAGAAAACGCAATATGCTCAAGACATAACCTCAAGTTTCCATGAAGAACACAATTGTTGTTAAGTTCGGTAGCTATGCGGTACGCGTCTTCAATGGTTTGAGGGTTGGCAGATGCAAGATGGTTTGTTAAAGAAGGTGCAACACAACGAATGAATTTGGCCACGGTTTTGGGGGCGGTTTCTACTTGACCAGGGCATAGAACACTAAGCTGCTTGAAGCGTGTAATCAAACCATCCATGTCACTCCCTTTTTGCGTGAGGTTCCAGAATTCATTTTCCAACTTTTGGAGTTCGTGAGGGGGACAAAAGTGATCCTTCATAAGTTGTTTGAGATCGTCCCACGGCATAGCGTGTGCGACCTCGTTTCCTCTCTTGTTACGCTCAGTTGTCCACCACTCAAGTGCCTTTTCACGAAACACACCAGTTGCATTCAAGGTTCTTAGTTCGTCAGGGCAACCACTTTGCAAGAAGGTAAGCTCGATGGCATCAAACCAGTTCATCATGGCGGTAGCGCCATTCTTGCCGGTAAATTCTAAGGGTTTACAAGCCATGAAGTGCTTAAATTGGAAGGTCGATTTGGTTTTGTCGGCCTTTGAGTCGACCGAACCATGGGGTGAATCGGTTTGGATCTTGCTAACAATGTCGGGTAGGACCTTTGCAAATTGTTTAGCCATAAACTTCATACAATCCTTTTGGGACATGGCGGAGGAGGTCGAACCCTTCTTTGACTTGAGTTTCTTGGATGAACTAGAAGACATCTAAAAGATTTGAAAGAGAAGGGAAAGGATGAGACTTTGATCATTAATTGAAAACAAGGTTTGTGTATGCAAAGCAAGTAGATGTTCAAGTACCAAGTAAAGTTCACATAAAGCATAAGTTTCCAACACACATTCAACATGTATAGCACATAAGTTGCGAATAGGAAAATATAAATTTAGTTGGTTCATGAGAATTATTATTGTTTGTGATTGCGATAATGTGCGACATGATTAAAACGACATTTCGAAATGAATGAACGTTCAAGTATAAAATCACATATAAATTGAGATACATAAAAGAGAGGCTCAATAAAACATAGGAATGTTTCGGGTAGAGAAACGTCGACAATTCCAAAGTGGGTCGAAAGTCCTTTCGATTTAGAGATATTGTGCTTTGGCCTATAAGTAAGATACTCTCGTCGAGAAGCGATTAACGGTATCTTACCCTTCCGGTTACTACACATCTCTAAATGATTGGAACATTCGGGACTTTGGCGAGAATAAAAAAAATCAAGGAATGGGACTTAATCGACAAGATGCGGGTTTCACCCCTAACTTGAAGATTTCGTACCCTAAATGTGGTTGGTACTTGTCGGCCAAAATAAAATTTTGACACTTTGACAAGGGTCCACTAGAGTTGAAATGGAAATTACCATTAAGTTGTGGATGTCACTCCTAGCTTAATGGTGAAATTTCGTGCAAAAATAGATTAAAGGTAGAGTGAGAGTCGTTTACCAAATTGTGGGTTTCACGCCTATTTTGGTAAAGTTGTCTCGTTGATGTTACAAGAGTATAAAATAGCAAAAGTGTATTCGTGTTAGCCTTAGGAAAGGCACATAAATTTATTAACAAGAAGTGTAGCTAGGAAGCATGTAAGATAGAGCACAAATGTTTTAAACAACAAATAAGAGACAAAGTTCCTAAAACTATAGACTAGGGCAAAAGCATGGCAATTTTCCTAATTCCCTATAGTTATGGCTCTGATACCAATCTGTCACACCCCAACCAATGGCGGAAACATCGGGATGAGACGAAGTGTGAAGATTGCTCGAGACATCATAACGCTATTTGTGACAATAATTTAATAATCCAAATTTCATTTCCAAAATAAATGTCAAAACATTACAAGAAAAGCAAATAACAACATTGTTCAACATAACATAAACAAAATTGATACAACACTTTAAACCTAAACGTCTAAGTGAGTATCTAGGCATCTTTGCTATCCGTTTTCATTTCATCATCATCAACCTGTAACATGTTTAAAAATACAATTCAATGCAAAAGCAAAGGCGAGTATACAAGTTTGGTACGTACATAGCATAAGTTAAAAAGTGTGATCAATTCCTCATGGCAAGCATATGATTCAAGATAAACCTTAAATATGGCATGTGTCTAACATATCAAACCAAGAAAACGCAATATGCTCAAGACATAACCTCAAGTTTACGGGCGGGTCGTTAATCCTATAGCGCTACATATGTCAAGGTTTGGCTCGTACGAAGTTAATGATAAGTTCAACACATAAGAATAACCCAAGTTTAAAGTATCAAGTCATCACGTATACAAGCATGTTATAGGAACGTTCATGTGTTTAACAAAGTGTTCATGTGTAAGTTAATAGGTAAACATGTTACACCCCAAAAGTGGTAAAAGTAAAAAGGGGGAAATACGAGTATACTCACGGTTTACAAGTGGTGACTTGAAATTCCGAGAGCAAGTTTGTAGATGAATTAGTTCGGAGCACCTTGTCCTTCTACACAAGGAAACGTAGGTGTGTGAGTTTGGTGTATAACGGAAGATTATAGATTCGGAGTTTTTAATATATAGAAAGTAACATAGTGAAAATAATCATCTTGTACGCATAACTCTTGTTCTTGACACTATTGAAACTCAAAAGAGTTGGTATGATTTCATGGATTCTAAGATCCATTAGAGTCGTAACAAGGGCATGGTCATAGATGATGTAACGTCCACTTAACAAATAACTATTAAGTCATCATCAAGTCTTAGTTACTTAGATGTATACATATAGAATAACTTAGATATTATATAGTTTACAAGTCTTATGATTCAAGCATGAGGTAGGAGATTAATGTCTCCATTTAGGTACCTCTTTGTGTCATAGAATACATACATGAGGTAGGAAGAACAAGCTTCCATTTAGGCACCTCTATTGTTCACCACTACACTTGTTGTTATAAACAACAAGGAGGGTCATGAACATACAAGTATCAAGGTATTAACAACAACTAATCTATAGCAAAACATCAAGTAATGAGTGGATTCTTATGAAGGATAGCCCAAGCTAATCCAACCATCACACATTCAACAAGTTTCACACTTGAACATTACTTGTGGGTAAAACCCTAATTAAAAACAGAAAGTTTATGAGGTTTTAACCTCTGATTTAGATGTCTCAACCTTGTTTTTAAGCTTAACCAACCATGGGATAAGTTGTAAGCATTAGGACATAGGTATGAGATGTGTTGGACACAAGTTGCATAGATTTAAACAAGTTTTTGATGAACATAAAAACAAACAGAAAGTTTATGGACTATTTCGGGGCATTTCCAGGTCTGATTTCTCCAAGGAGAAGTCTAGGAATCGAACCCCATGATTATACAAGCAAGTAGGAAAAAGAATCGAGTGAATCGGATAAGAATTGAGTGAGTTATGCTCATTTTCGTGAAGGGGTGTCAATCTACTCGAACCTTTGCTTTCAGCTACGGTTTGGAGGATGTTTTGAGAGTTTTTAGTGTTGCAAAAGTGGTAGGGAGGCTGGTTATAAGTGGTATTTATAGGGGGAAGGATTAGGGTTTCAATGGGTTGGGCTTTGGAAGTGTTTAGAAGGGGTTACACCTTGAAACTAGCCCACAAAACCCAACTATATGGGGCTGAATTTTGCTGAATTTGGGCTGCCATGTTTCTTTAGTTTTTTATTTTTTTAAAACATTATAATGAGTAATTTTATTAGTTAAGTTGTGTAATAATATGCAACAATGTTTCCCCTAACTTGTAACAAGGTGAAATATGAAATAAAACATGATTTAACTAGGCAAAAAGTGTAATGTACAAGTATGTAACATGTTTGTAAGTAACAAGTATATGTCACATATTTACAAGTTCAACATATGTTTGTAAGTATCACAAAGAAGTATTAAATGATCTCATGATTAATCGTATTATGGTGTATGTATAGTATGTAACAAGGAAATGCAAGTTTTCATTCATGATCAAAATCTCGAGTTTACAACGAGTACTAGAAGGAACGAGTACAATGATACAAAGCTTCCAAAATTAGCAACACGAGTAAGACAAGCTATAAATAGAAAGTACAAAACACAGGGCGTTACAATAGTTATACTACATCTATGAAATATGTCACCCAAGTCTATTATCCACCTTATGCACATCATGGTGGCGGTATACATATCAATAATAACTATGTAAATGAAAGATATTAGATTGTGAATGGTTAGTATGATTGACTTATTTTTATTACTCTCTATTTGTTCACTGTGCAACTAGACTAACCCCTATTTTTTACAAGTTATCAAGGTTATCTAGGGGTGAAGATAGTGTTCAAAGAGACCTTTTCACTTGATAATAAAACATTTAAGGTTATATTATATATATATATATATATATATATATATATATATATATATATATATATATATATAAAACCCTATATAGGTAGAGGATCCTGTAAAAAAGGCCTAAAGTATGAGAATGGTAAGAAAGAATCTCAGTCATTAGATCTTTTGATCTAATGGTTGAGATCAATAGGGACCAAATTATAAAATATTTTCATTAATTTGGACTGATTTGAAATATCTAGGGGCAATATAGTCTTTTAAACCCACTAGAAATTAGGTAATGTACATGTAACTTCCCCCGTCTTTTTTAAACGTCAATAACTTTTTATACGTAACTTTAAAAAAAAATTACACCATAATAACGAGCGTTTTTTTATCTTTAATATGAGTACCATATTGCTATACTTATATAGAGAAAAAAATATGTTTCGATCAGATGTTTAGTCAATGAATGGTATTATATACTTGCTGAATGGTGTTATATACTTGCTGAATGGTTTATATACTTGCTGAATGGTGTTATATACTTACTGAATGGTGTTATATACTTGCTGAATGGTGTTATATACTTATTGAATGGTGTTATATATTTGCTGAATGGTGTTATATACTTCCTATAATTAAGGTGGCGGTTATGAGAAGTTTTTAATTAATTGAATTAATGATAAAATTACTTGTTTACCCTTTTTCAATTAATTTAGATCTAATGGCTGAGATTCTTTCTTACCTTTCTCACACTTTTGGTCTTTTTTACAATAACCTTACCCTATATATATATATATATATATATATATATAGGCCGGTTAACATACAAATACACTAATCGTACATTACATACGCTACAACAACAACCGTCCGATCATCTCATTTAAAGCGCGTGTTTAACAATTAAATTTATCAAATTAGGATTAATAAAAAAGAGACCGCCAAGGTTAAAATCGTCAAATTTAAGATCAAAACACCTGATAAACGGCAAAACAAAACCTCAAAAATCATAACGACAAATCCTAAAATCAAAACGAAAAACGAAATTATAACAATTAATCAAAAATCGATCGATTCCTATTCACCAAATCGATCGATTCATATTCACAAATTCGTCTGAGAAAATGAACTTCTGATGAATTTAGAAATTCTGGAAGGACTGACTATCGAAGAAGATGATGCAGAATGTCAAATCATGTGCGAAATCATCGACAATGCAAATGCGAATTCAGTAAAAAAGGAAATTCTTTGAAATTTCATATAGTTTGCGAATTCATGATATGCAAATGCGATTTCAGTAAAAAAGTTAAGTATTCTATGATATTTCATATAGTTTGCGAATTCATGATAATGCACATGCGATTTCAAAAAACTTTTCAAAAAACTCTTCATATAGTGTGCGATTTCAGATATTTTACACATGCGATTTCAGAAAAAAGGATATTTATATGTTGGTCTCTTACAGTTTGCGAATTTCTTTCGAATCAAGTGCGATTTTGAATAAGAACACTGCAAAAAAAAACTTTAAAAAATACTTTGTAATAAAAATGCAAACAAAAAAAAAAAAGCAAACTACCAATCTTAAAAACTAAAAATAATATTAGTTTATATAAAAAAATTAATTTATTAACGATGTGACTATAATTTGACATGTAATGATGAATTTTACAATAAATACTACTGAACTTACCACCCTACCTATATAATAAATTTACTATATTAATATAAAAAACCTAGATAACTACCTTCCATACCTAGATAACTACCTTCCATATTAAGACATAGAAGACCAAATAAAACACACACAAAAACACAGACCAAACAAAAATGGCATCTGAAGATATAGAAAAAATAAAAAACATTGCAATCAAAGAGCTATTGGCAACTCGCACGTTGACAGAAATAAGCACTGATGTCACCTCTTCTCATCTGGTTCTTGATGTGCAGGGCAAAATTCTTGAACAAATCAAGAACAATCAAGCAGTATGGGAAAAGCTACTTCAAGAACCACCATCAAGCTTCAGAGACAAAGCTTTGGATCACATAAAAGAGCAATCTCGAGCTGATGACTTAGCCTTCTCTTTCCTGACAGATGCTCTAAACACTGTGAAGGAGAAGATGGAGTTCAGCTCTACTGAACGTGACAAAATCTTTGCTTCAAGTAACTAAATTTCTGTTTAATCGTTTTATGGTTGTAGCTGTGTTTGACAATAACAACTATTTTGTATTTTGGATATATGTTTTGAACAAATCTTATGCTTTATTATAATTTAAAATCGCATGAATGAATTAGAGATCTTTGCCACAAAAAAAAAAAAACAAGATAACTCAAAATCGCATGTATTAAAAGTGAAATCGCATGTGAAAAATGATATAAACTAAATATAAACTGATGCATATAAAATCGCATGTTTATACTACTAGAATCGCATGTGAAAAATGATATACACAAATGAATATAAAATTGCATGTGTTTCGTATAAATTCGCATTTACATTTAAAAAAAGTTACTCATCCTCGTCATCTTCAGACACCTCTTCCCACTGATCTTCTTCTTCAGATCCATCATCACTACTGTAATCTTCAAAGTCATCTTCCTCTTCGTCGTCTTCACCCTCATTGTCTTTGTCTCTCACACCATCTTCAATCTGGACACCCTTCATCTTCTTTTTTCCCTGTTTACCTTGTTGTTTGGCTTTAAGCTCGCCGCAAGTCCGAATGTGTTACACCCTAACACGTTTAACCTTAAAAATGACGCAGCGGAAAAGAGCTTTAAAATTTCTTTCCTTATTAACGACATTACTTTCACGAAGGTTCCAAATTCTAAAAATGTTAAACGTTCTATAAAAGAATTCACAACATTCATACTAAAATTTAGATTTCTAGACGTTATATACTTCAACTATGTGACCGATCTATCCGTACAATCCTTGCTCTTGACTCGATCTACGTCCGCTTCACTTCCTTAGCAGCAGAAGAAGTCCGTGTAGTATCTGTGGGCATCACATACAACTTAGCCATTAGTCGATGACAACATCATATCACATTAATCTCAAATAATTAAAAATTGAATAACGTTCGATAATGTAACTTGATCCATTCGAATAACCCTTCTCCTTTTCTTGTTCCGGGTTCGGCTTAAATTTCATAAGAATCTGATGTACTCATTCCTGCATTACATACCGACCTCAAACGCATAATTAGTAACGTTAAAATTCTAACATATCAATTCATGCATACATACGTACTTACATACAAACATACATACACATCTACATACATACGTACCTTTCCTACGACGTTACTTACGTGCATACACTCATACATGTCTTTACACATACATACATACACAACTACATACGTACATACCTTTCCTACATCTTTACATAATCATACAATATTTACATGGGTCTTAGACTTAGGTTTACAACTCATAAGCGTCAAGGGAACACTCGAAATCATGATTGGAAGGCTCGCCATAGACCACGGGTAATATACCGAAGCCTACGATGCATAAATAACATAAATAACTAAATTTCAGCTTTTTGGACATGGGGAGGGCGTCGGCGATGGCCCTAGGGGCCGTAG
The DNA here is from genome assembly GCF_002127325.2 of Helianthus annuus. Lineage (NCBI taxonomy): Eukaryota > Viridiplantae > Streptophyta > Magnoliopsida > Asterales > Asteraceae > Helianthus > Helianthus annuus. The sequence continues at coordinate 113,979,735 of NC_035445.2, read as the reverse complement.
GCAACGGCCCTTGCATTTATGCGTAGCCAAAAACCTCCGTAGGCAGCAAAGTAACTCGTCAGCAAAAACTGACTTTCCAGGGGTCGTAGGCGACGGCCCATTAGGGCGTAGGCTACGGCCTCTAGAAAATCAGTTTTTCTGCTGTGCTGATTTCGTCGTTCGAACGCACTAAAACGCGCATAACTTTCGAACCGTTTACCCGTTTAACCTCCCATTTCTTCCTACATGCTTGTAAATTCACATTCTATCATATTAACTTCAAATCCTACCTCCGGATTAAGGAAATTCTTAACTTACGTGCATTCGACATATTATCATTTTCTAACTATTTGACCCGTTCGTGCATTTATCAACATAATCTGTTTATTTGACCTCAATCTCATATGAACTTTAATAATTTCATTGGCACCTATCATAAAAGATTAAATTCTCGGACGTCTTGCATCCTCTTCACCCATTTTCGCTCAAAGGCTTATTTTTGACCCGTTATGGGTATTTGCGCATTAAGTGGACTATGACATACCAAACCCTATACTTCACTTTCATACTTGTCCAAGACATTACTCTAATCGAATAGCTCGTTTCCAAACGACTTCTAAGGTCGTTTGCCCGATATACCTATCAAGGGCATTTTAGTCAACTATACTCTATCCTTAATAACAAAAGAATTCCTTACATAAGTAACCAATTCCACTACTTAACTACAATTTCTTAATCACACCTACCTTGCTCGGATCAAAACTAAGATCCGTTTAATACTTCATCGACATCATACAATTCATTCCTATTTGACCTCAATTATCACATATAATTAATTTGCATATAACATTACATAAACAACTAAGAAGTGATTACGGAATCACTTACCTTGAGCGTCCGTTTTCGTATTCCCTTCCTTGTCTCCTCTTGACCCGTTAGCTTTCCATGCTTGATCCCTTGCTAATACGACGCATATCCTTTCATTCCATCATATTTCAACATTGTTAGTATACATGATCATTCCTCGTATCAATCATTCTATTCCTATGTCACCTTGACTTTCATTGGTCACCACTAACATTCATAAGGCATAGACTCGTTACTACACTATTCGTAGTTCAATCAAATCAACCTACCATCATGTGTGTCGTGTAATTATCTAGCAAGTTTTTACATTTTGTACACGTTCACCTCTTAATCACCATTAGACAAATAACCAAAGCCATGATGGCCGTCACACCATACAAGTACAAGGTAAAATCCCCAAAATGCATGATTTTGATCAAAGCATACATTCAACCCGAATTCTCATATGAATTCCATCTAAAGCGTATTATTCAAGCTAGTTCACTATCAATTACTTTATTAACACCTTCTATGCGTATTCATCGATTCATTGCATACAATCTCATATATCAAACTCACCTAAGCATTTCATCAAGCACTTGGCGTGCGTACCACAGTTTATGCACAATGTACAAGCATCTTAAGCACAATTTCCATACTTCACTCATTGATTAACATAAACATCCTACTAACTTGAAATCTACCATTCTAATCATGAGCACATAGTTCTAAATCAATTACTCCTAACAATTTCACCAACACCAACCTAATTAGCATGTAGAACTTCACAAATTCTTAACCATCTTTTGTCATGCAAATGGGTTTTGCCCTAAACCACTCTCATATTCAAGATTTAGCATTTCTTGATGTTTTAACAACCATAGCAACCATTAATCATACCAATTAATGCATTATATTCACGAATTTTACTAAACCCACAAAATCAAACATCACCAAATCATGAAATTTCACTTACTTGAGGTTAAGAACACTTAGTACATCAAAATTCCTTGCTCAGGCATCCGATTCCTTGCTAATTTCGCCTTTAATTGATGGAATTTTAGTGACTTAGGGTTTATGAGAGGGAAAGAGTTCCCTGGCCCTTCTCTCGATCGCACACCAGACTCAAAGTCTGGTTTCTTTTTTTTATCAACTTTATAACATAATTACACATCTAGTCCCTTATCTTTTTAAAACATATCACTTTACCTCATATTTACACACTAACTTTGCTAAACCTTAATAATGGTAAAATTTCATGTTTACCATTTCTTTTCGCTAACTCATTGTGAATTAAACATTATAATGTGTCCTACGAAATTTGGGGTGTTACAGAATGTCATGACCTTTTTCATTGCATACGCTACATGTCCTTGACCTTTTCCCTTTGCGGCTGATCATTTGTTCCTTCTTAGATTTAATCCTTCTATGCGAGCCGCGGCCTTTGTTTCTTATACCAGCCGGCACATGAACAGTAGGGGGAGCATTAGTTACTGGTTGTTGATAACCAATCAACTTAGAAAATCGGTCAAATTTTGGATCAAGTTGCTTGGTTATGCGACTCTGATCAACTCTCTCTTTAAGCTGCATCATTTGATCCCTCACTAAGACAAGTTGATCAAGGTCGGAAATCAAATTACTAACCAAATACTCCCCTGTGTGAATGATTTCACGAGCAATCCGTTTAGCCTTGTTTTGCACATCCTTACCACCGATATTTAGATTGTACTTCACATTTAACTCATTGGGCACCACATCCTTCGTCCATCTCTTCATAACATATTTGTTTGGAATTTCTTTAACACCAAACATCTTGAAAAGAAAATATATATGTTTGCATAGCAGCCCATACTGCTCAAAACGCAAACAGCTACACTCTGCAGTTACATCATTTTCAAGATTCTTGAACCACACCTAGAAATAACCAAAAAAAATTAATAAAATTTAAAATCGCATATATAAAAATAACAATTTCGCATGTCTAAACCATCATGTAAGTGAATAAAATTTAAATCGCATGTGAATCATAATAATTTCGCATGTCTAAAAAATTATGTAAATAAATAAACTAAAATCGCATATGTAATGTAACAAATTCGCATGTCTAAAAAACATGTAAAATACCTCCAATAAACCATCGCCATGTGCTTTAAAGTCCTTCAACAATATTCTGATACGTAGACCTTCAGCTTTGGTGTCCATCGGCAAACATTCGGAAATTGTTCCATGTATCTCTACTTGCTGACCAAAAAATATAGAGCTGGTGTATATCTTAGCAGCATCTTTTTCCAAGGTAGTTTGACTCCAATCAGCTGGCTCAGTATATCTTGAAATATGATCATTTTTTCTATGATTGAACCTTTGTACATCCATTGCACCATCAAAATGATTCATAAACTCTACGAGTGTGAGTTGTGAATTAGCAACCTGGCAAAAAAAATGGTTCTCACTCTCTGATCTTGAAGTTGTTCTCATAAGACCCGACATTGGCTCATGCCGGTAAAAAGCCGGAATCCACATGGATCTCATCCCAAACATATCATCAATCCATTTGTTTTCAGTGAGACCGAACTCAATCATCACCAATTTCCACTGTCTCTCAAATTCTTCGGGCTCAATCGAATCAGTCCAAACAATGTCGCACATCCTCCTTTTAAACTCATCATTATTACACAACTCGTGTCCAACCTATAACAATAAATGCTTTTTATATCAGCCTATAACAAAAAAAAATTAAAATAAAAATAACCCTAGCAAAAGACAAAAATATTGCATGAAATACCTTATCTGCCACTTTTTCATTATGTGCCACATGCACAATCTGTGTCTGCTAATAGGGAAAACCTCCTCAATAGCCTGTTTCATAGCAGGGTCTTGATCCGTCACTACAACATTTGGTTGCCGACCAAATGACTTTAAAAATGAATTCAGAAGCCATTTATATGATTCAATACTCTCCGATGCCAGCAACCCAGCTGAAACTGTTACATTTCGACAGTGGTTGTCAATGCCAGTGAACGGAACAGACACCATCTTGTACCTGAACAACACATGCGAAACAACATTTAGTATGTGCGAATTATTAAAAATCACATGCGAAACCAGAAGTATGGCATGCGATATATTCATCACATTCTGTTTGTTTACACATGCAATATTAAAATTGCATTAACAAACAAACATGCGAAAATAAGTAACAAACATGTTTGTCTTGAAACATTTACCTGTTTGTCTTGAAAGTTGCATCGAACGATATCACATCCCCAAATTCAATATAGTTAAGCTTGCATAAACCATCAGCCCAGAACAAACCAGTTAATTGTTTGCCATCATCAACAGAGTATTCAAACGAATAATCAGCTAAATAGTTTTTTTTTTGTCAGTCATCCTATTTATTACCATGTCAGCGTCATATTCTCCTATATAGCTGTTTATTCGCTTCCTAAAATTTTTGCAATCATCAACCGTGGCACCAACGTTCTCAAAACCACCATAACGTTTCCTCATTATATGGAAAGCTTTGACAGGACCAAGGTTTAAAGTGCCAAGTTCCCATACCATCTCCTCCTGGACATCTGACAATTGTCTGTAAGCTGGGAGCATGTGAATGTCATTTTGACATACAAACTTATGATTATGACCATCAACAAATCTCTTTACTGTATATAATCTACCATCCACAGTGCAAATCATAAGTTGAGCTTTGCATCCGGTCCTAATAGTCCCCCTGTTCCTTGTTTTGAATTGCTTTTTTGACTTCGAATGATCATCAATACACAGAGGCTTATGTCCCTCTTTAGAACAAACAAAATACTTAGTTTTGATTATACCACCACTGTATACTTCACCACCTTTCCGAATAGAAAAACCAGCTAACTTAGCATATGATTGATAAAACGCATATGCTTGTTCAATAGAGATAAATTGCATTCCAACAACAGGTGTAGCTGATGCCTGAACCTCCGGAGTGTAAACCCTTTCATCTACATGAATCAAAATAAAAAACATAAAACGTCATATAAAACACATGCGAATTGTCTGATCAAAGCATGCGAAATGATGATATTGATTAATCTGAATTACATATGCGATTTATTACATAATAACATGCGAAATTGCAAAAAAAATAAAATCAAATGCGAATTGTAAGAGTAATAACATGCAAATTTATACATGTTGCTTTTCAAAATACAAAAGTGTAATCAAACATTCAAACTACAAAAACAGCTACAACAATGCTACGATTAAACAAAAAACAAGTATACGAACAATTTAGATATCTGAATTAACATAATTACCAATAGAAAACTCGTTTGCAGCACTTGAACTTGAAATTGGAATTGGAATTGGATTTGCAGGTCGCGGATTTAAAACATCCTCAATCGAAACTCTCTGATAAGCAGATAATTGAGCATGATCACCGATCGGTCGATTTTCTTCAAAATCAACTTCTGTTCGTCCAGTGCTACTCTGTGGATCCATCGAAATAAACAAATTGAATGAAACCCTAACACAGAAGAACGAAAACTGCAAATTGTGAATTATGGAAAATTTGAAACTGATTTGAATAATAATTACCGGGATATCAGTGTAACGAACTTCTCGTTGAATGAATGAAGAGATGAATTTGCCCTCTGATGATTAGGTTAATTGTCTGATTTAACCTTATTAAACCGAAATGAATCAGGACACGTGTATGGCTCAAAATATAGCGTATATAATGTACGATAACCCTATTTGTACCATACTCTTTACCTATATATATATATATAGGGTAGGGATCCTAAGAGAAGTCTATCCTATTTGAGAAACTTGAGAAGCAATCTGGACCACACATTTTCCCTAAGCAAAAAATGCAAAAAAAGATGAAAAAAATGCAAAATTTTAGATACTAAAACGTGTTATAAAATAATAAAAAATATACACATACAAAAGATTAACAATATACACATGTGTATAAAACGTGTTATAAAAAATATTTATCATATGATTTCTGTAAATATGACACATCGATCCATATCGGGTTTGAGTGTTACTGGCCGATTCATTGCTTATTGAGTGAGTTTGTTGTTAACCGTCGCGATATAGCTACAAATTACTTTTGTTATTAATCCCGTTTGACAAAATATAGGAAAACATCAACCATATTTTCTATCAATCATCCCAATTCAACGTTAGACTGAAAGAAAAGAAATTTGTATGACATTAACCAGAGCCGTTCCAACGTTTTTGGAGGCCCTAAGCGAACTACAAAGTCAGGGCCCTATTGAATTGGTATAAATGAATTGAGATTGAGATTTGAGACATTGAATAACCATATCGATGAGTTTTCCTAATCTTAGCCCTAATTTTGCTCAATCCGCAATCAGTTTCACATTGGTTATTCAAAAGACGCCGCAAGTAACGAGGGTTAATGTGTTGTGTAAGTGGACAATGCAGACTCCTACTGTAAATCTTAAATCTTGGGCCTAGAAACGTTGTTTAAATGGCAAAAAAACAAGTCTAATATATGAAAGGAAATAAAATTGGAGGCCCTTGTTTTTTGGTGGCCCTAGGCCTTAGCCTAGATTGATAAGCCTTACGGGCCGGCCCTGACATTAACCAAATCATGATGACTCATTGTCCTTTGTAAACACGGAACGTGAAGATATTTTATAATTCCTTTTACAATAGGTGACAATTGACATGAAACAACTTAGAATAGAAATTCCATTTTATTAATTAGTTTAATAATTTTTTCTTTAAAATAAATAAATCGGCACGAAGTAAAATAACTAATGTTAAAGTATTAGATTCGAGAAGTGAATCGCATCGTACTAGTTAGCATGTCGGTTTGTTAGGTTTAGAACCGTTTTAGTCTCAAACTATGAAGAGGACTTACACTTTTAGTGAATTGGAACTAAATAATCCCACCTAACTCAATTTGGCTGATAATAATTTCAAATCAGTTATTGGCCGATAATAATCCGAACTGATCAATTTTTTTTTGTAAAACAGTTCGCCGTTAAAATAGTTTAACGGAGTTAAGTTTTTTTCCGAATTACAAACCGATGTTTTAGGGCTTTTGATCAGAACGAGGATACGAGTCGATTGATGTAAAACTATACCTCAAAATTGTGCTCGAAATGGCTTGATTTTTGTTAATTGGAAGTTTAAACACCCGAATTGAAGCACCATTTTCGTGGGTCAGGGCAGTATTTCGAGGTAAGTTTTACATCAATCGACTCGTATCCCCGTTCTGATCAAAAGCCCTAAAACATTGGTTTGTAATTCGGAAAAAACTTAACTCCGTTAAGCTATTTTAACGGCGGACTATTTTACAAAAAAAATTAACCAGTTCGGATTATTATCAGCCAATAACTGACTTGTGATTATTATCGGCCAAATTGAGTTAGATGGGATTATTTATTTCCAATTTGGCTAAACGGACTCGTTTTATTAAAAGAAAGGTAAAAAACACTTGCTACAGTTTGGATCATAATATTGGATCAAAACGAAACGAACCAGATGGGTTAATAGACTAGACATGATGGAGAAC